>NC_088874.1:14237655-14575079 GCF_032884065.1 Artemia franciscana
CAATTACTTCCAGTTTCAGTGACTTGGTCTTCCTAACATTAATTTTCAAACATTAATTTTTTAATTGGCATAAATTTAGTTAATTTTATTTGTAGGTCTTGTTGTTTTTTAATCCTTATAGTAGTCAATATAAGGACCCTTATTTTATTTTATTTTATTTTATTTAGTTCCCTCAAAAAATGAGGAGTACGCTATAATATAATATAAAGAAAAGACAAATGATAACACCAATCAAAACCTATCAAATATTGATCAAACACTTAAAAAGAGAAGAAAAAAAGATGCAAAAACACTTGCTAAATAGTTTACCCTATAAACCATCAAGAGCCAGAACTGTTACTATAAAACGGAATAAATTGTGGCCTAAAAGGTTAATTTTAGCCTTATCTTCAAATGTTTTATATTTTTTCTTTATACAGACTACAGGATCCTTCACTTTAAGCTTTAAAACAATCTCAGTGTCACTAAAAGAAAGGGGGAAACCAAGTAAAAATTTACAAAATTTAAAATAAGAAACTTTAATGGGCGAAAGATCAGAAGGTCTGAAATTACGGAAGAGGAGGGACGGGAACAATACCTGAGGCAGAACAACAGCGCTATACATACGACCAAGGACGTTCCGACGGTAAAGACCCCGAAAACGAATTAAAAGACCAAATGCCTTGCGTAGTTTCATCTGAACATGCTGAACCAGGACTAATCTCTTTTCGAAGCAGCATAAGGTAATCCCAAATAAGTGACTATTGGCGACGACTGAAAAGTAACACCATTGCCGCAATCGAGAGTCGCCCTGACATTATCCTCTAAACAATTGACATTTTTCAAAACTGATAGAAAGGCCCAAACCTTTTAAACAATTAATTAAAATATTAAAATTAGAAACAACACTAGACTTTGACCGACTTAGAAGGATAATATCGTCAGCATATGCAATGTAAGACAGATTTCGAGATAATGAAACGAAAGAGCAGGAAAGAGAATTAAGGGCAGTAGCTAAACATGAATTGAATATATAAGGAGAAATAATTCCTCCTTGTCTAATTCCTCTACCCACTTTAATTAATTTGGACTGAGATGAACCCGAACTCAGACAAATATGAATCTTAAATCCAGAATACCAAGAGCGAAGGACTCGAATGACAGCTAGGGACAATCCAGCATGGATTAAAGCGAGCAGTGCAGATGCATGAGAAATGTTATCAAAGGCCCCTTTGATATCAATCAAGAGGGCGTATAGCGGTTGACCAGAGATTCTCGCTTCTTCAATAACTTTGAATTTTCACCCCTACTTTTTCACCCCTTTTCGGGGTGAAATAACTTTTCACCCCTACTCATGTTAATTTTTGCTTGTTTTGAGTTTGACTTGGCTATATAATTTCTGTTCGCTTTGAGTTCACAACAAATGGCAGTCTCAAAATTTCTATCAGATGCATTTCGGAAAAACCCTAGGTGTGAGGAGGGGGGTTATCCACTCTCCGATCACTCTGAATCTTAAAAAACGTACTAGAACTTCTTATTGCCAATACAATGAGCCCCCTCCGAAGTTTATACGATCACCCTTTCTATACATACCTTATATGCGTCCAGAGCATAATTTACAACCCTTACTCTGAGGACTGTGTGGGGGGGGGGGCTGTGTTGTTATCCTCAAAGACAGACTTTTCAGACCTTTAAACTACGTTGAACAAAATCGCTCTTTCCCCAAAACATGTACCCCCGGGGCATAATTTATGTTGAACAAAATGGCTATTTCAACATTTTGATTGGATGTGTTTGGGAAAAGGATGGGCGCGGGAGGGGGGTTAATTTCCCTCCAATCACTTTCGACTATTAAAGGGGCACTATCCCTTTGAATTTCCTATTGAATGAGCCTATTTCGAAGTTTCTACGACAACAAATGACCATCTCAAAATTTCTATCAGATGCATTTTGGGAAAATATGGATTGGGGGTGTATCCACCCTCCCACCACTCTGGATCTAAAAAGGGCACTAAAACTTTTGATTAGCAGCCCAACAAGCCCCCTCCGAAGTTTATACCATCATTCCTTCTATATATAAACTTTATATGCCCCCTGGGCGTAACTTACAGCCCTTTGCCCTGAGGGCTGTAAGGGGAGTTTCATCCTCAAACCCATAATTTAAGGACCTTTCAACTACGTTTAACAAAAGGGATGTCTCAAAATTTTGATTGGATGTGCTTGGAGAAATAGTAGGCGTAGGAGGGGGGTTAGTTACCGTTCAATCACATTTGACTATTAAAAAGGACAGCCCTTTCAATTTGCAATCGAATAAGCCCTTTTAGAAGTTTCTACGACCACTACTTTGGTTCGAAGTGCCCTGGCCTAAACAAAAAAAAAATAATACATTTTGCCCACATCGCTCTTTACTTAGGCAGCGCTATTGCGCTGCCTAGGAAATACTGTCTTGGTCATACCTAGATTATTATACGTAAAAAACTGCAGCAGCTATCAACCATTACTTTTTCTATTTCTACAACGAATTTACCTAGGATAACATTCCGTCTACCCCTATTTCTACCGACCTGGGCACTAGAATCTTCTATTAAAATTACCATATTTCGACCAGGACCCCTGCCTATTTGTTGCTGTAACATTGTGCATAATACCCCTATTCCTACTACTACTACTGCTACGCCTACTACCTCTCCTGAGGCTAAGGGTCCTAAGATGAAACTTTTAATGAACTTATTGGGGATTTTTAAACAAAAATAGAACAAACAGTTTAAGTCACTCGGTGCATACTGCTACTGCTATTCCTGCTACTACTACTATAACTACTACTACTGCTGCTACTACTACTAATATTACTGAGACTAAGGGTATTAAGATGAAGCGTTCAGTGAATCTGTTGGGATTGATTGAACTAAAACAAAACACGCAATGGACATGCAGATTGTCAAAAGTGTGCATTAGCAATATCATAGGAATGGCCTAGGGTATTGAGCTGAAACTTTCATGGTGTGTTAAAGGGGTTATTGAAGAAACTAAAAGGCAATATGTGTATGATACTACTAGTGTTATTAATGCCACTGATGCCACTACACAAAAAAACTTTTAAATTTAAAAATGCGATATCTGATAATACGCGGGGTAGATTTTTTGCGGGGAAGAATGGGGAGAATTATCCACTGGGATAATTTTACAAGTAATTCTAATTTAAAAATACAATCGTTGCTAATGCGAGTTTGAGGGGAATTTTCTGCAGGGGGACATTTTGTGGGGGAAAATTATCTGGGGGAATTTTTTGCAGGGGTAGTCCGCGTTTCATGGAATTAAAGTTGCAAATGTTCCAAAATTTAAAGGACGATGGTTTACGATATGGGGTTCTACGGAACAACAAAATATTAACCTTACTTTCAAACCTTCCCACATCTTGAACCTTAATGAATTATGCTCCATAATGTATCTTTCAGATATATATAGTGGCTTATAGCCAATGAATGTGATTCTTGTGGGTTGGGAATGTTTAAAATTTATTTCTCCACACTGATCAACAGGCATTAAATTAATTGCTCTATTCAGAATTTTGTTTTGCGCACAATTTTTTTTTAATTATGGATTTTATTTTTTTGTGAAATACTGAAAAAATAAATCATACATGGGTACCAGAGAGACAAGTACGGTGACTGTGGCTTTCAAAGTTGGATGAAGTCTATCTATGAAATATCTATGAAATATCGCTCAGTTTCGATTTTTTAAAAAGACTTGTCGTATGAGATACATCAATTGGCAGAATGAGTTTATTCTTTAAAATTGAAAAAAAATCACTACCGGTTACTGCTACTATTTCTAAAAAACAAAGTTTTTCATAGAAACAACTATTTTGGACTCCAAAAAAATACAGGTATATGAAATCTTTGGCTTTCCCTCATTCTTGCACTCTGGTTTTTCACCCTATCACTTCTTGAATCCTAAGACCTGATGCTGCTGATTTGTACAAAAAATGTACAAATAGAAACCCAAATTTACAAGATATTACTTACCCGAGACAAGTATTTTCGAGTAAAACTTGTTACAACGATATTGGCGATTTTCTTCCATTCAAATTTACAATTTAAAAGATTATATTAGTTTAGCAGCTATTATTTTAGTTTTGCATTCTGTAATGCATTGGAAATAATTCTCTATTCAATATTGTGAATTATTATTTTCAGGCTGTTGAGCTGCTTAGCCATGCTCCAGAATTTAGTATCAACTTCAACAAGTTCATTCCTGCTTATCATCATCACTTTGGAAGACAGTGTAAAGTGGCTGATCATGGTTTCCTTAAGCTTATTGATCTGTTTGAAGCAATCCCTGAAGCAATTAAGGTAGACCTATTAAAAACAATACCCTAGTAGGATCATTGGTCATGATTGTAAATATTGCACAGGACTATTTGCCAAGATAACAAAAAATGACTTAAAAATCGTTATAAAGTCACTCTAACAAATTAAAATCACTAAAGACAAACCTACAATGAATGGTTTCGACAGAAAAATAATACCGATTTAAGTTTTAGAAAATTTTGCAATGAAATGGTTTAATTTTTCGCGCTTATGATTTATTTTTGGTGTATTTTTTTTTAGTCAAAACTAGGTTCATATAGGCAGCTTATAAAAGAAAAATTAAATTAAAAAACAAGTTTTTTTAACCAAAAAGTAAGAAGTGACATTAAAACTTAAAACGAATAGCAATTATTCCCCGTATGAAAGGGGCTTTCCCCTCCCCAACGCCCCGCTCGTAACGGTAAAGTTTGACTCTTTGTCACAACTCTACTTTTTAAAACAATAAAAGCTTTAGCTTAAAGAGTTGGAAGTTGAAGAGGGGACAGCCCCTTTCATGGAATAGTATCTGTTCTTTTTAAGTTTTAATGCTGCTCCTTACTTTCAGTTAAAAAAAATTGTTTTTTTTTGTTTAGTTTCTGAACAATTTTGAATTAATGTAGGTTTTGAACTTGGCTCATCGTACATGAATAATTAAAACAAAATTTACATATCAATTTATCTTTTTGTTTAAACTAATAATAACTGTGTAATAACCTAAGTTTAATTATTGCTTCAGGTGTTTAAGAACGACTCCTGAATCGCAAAGGCTATTTAATTAGAATAATAGCCTCTTTTAAAAGTTAAAAAAGGAAACTTTACCGTAAGAGCGAGCTACTGAGGAGAGGAAAGCCATCTCATACACGTAATATTTTCTGTTCATTTCAATTTTTAATGTTGCTTTTTACTTTCCGTTGAAAAAGTTTTTTTTGTTTAATTTTTGATTATTTTTAAATATTCCAGCTCCTCATCCGTGGAAAATTCCCTTCCCCCACGAGAAATTTTTCCATGGAACGATTCTCCTACGTAACTTAAATTAGTGATATTTGCGGAACTAACTTTGCAAGGCACAGTAACAAAACGGACAAAGCAGTCAAATCTTTATGAAAATGAGAGTCAAAAGTTGAGAAATTCTCAAATGACTGATATGAGTGAAAGAAAAGATCTTTAAAAGATATACGTTCGTTTTTAGTTTTTCTGTTATTTCTTACTTTCAGTTGGAAAAAACTTGTTTTTTATATTTAATAACAACCACAAGCCGCAAACATACAATATCTTTCGTTTATTATCATATAAAAATTATAGTTATGAAGCTGCTTCAGGTAAAATTAAACGCTAAGGTTGGCCGAAAAATAGCACAAACAAATTATTGCTTATATCGGCCATTATTTTACAAAATTCGAACTTTAGCGAAAAGAGTGAGGTATTGACGAGTGGGCAAACTTGTTCATATACGTGATATTAGAGGTTTAGCCCTCTCGTCAATATCTCGCTCTTTACGCTAAAGTTCAAATTTTGTTCCAGTTCATTAAGAATGACCCTTGAACCACAAAGGCCGTTTACTTACAATAAATAGCTCTTTTGAAATTGCTAAAAATCCTTTAGCGTAAACAACGAGGCACTGACGAGGGGAAGAACCCCCACATATACGTAATAATTTCTGTTCGTTTTAAGGTTTAGTGTCACTCCTTACTTTCAGTTGAAAAAAAAATAGGGCAAAGTTTATAACTTGCAGCCCTTCCCCGGGGACGCGGGGGGATTAAGTAGTCTTCAAGACTTGGTCATTAGATATTTCGACTATGCTTCGTTACCACAAACTGTTTGATTAGGCCGTAGAAACTTAGAAGGGAGTTCATTCGTTCAGATATTAGAATTTCTTAGTTCCAAAATGTGTACAAAGATCAAAAATATGCTCTCTAGTTGGGTGTAATTTGTGTGGCATCAGAGGTAAATACCCTAAATTACAGAATTAGTCCAATTTTCACAGATACACTTCAACCGAATATGGTAGACATTTTACGAGCAAGAACAGTTCAGTGAATTCAGCGCAAGAACGAGTTTTGTCCAAATTTGTTGCAAAAAAAGCGAAGCTTTGACCTGGTGAAAAGCCCAACCAAGCCCAGACTGTGAAATTGTGATCCAAAGTAACAAAAACACTCTGATTTCTGAATCAGTGCAAAATTAATGGAAGACCTGCAGCAGTGCAAAAACTAGCTAAACTCTAATTTGGGCTTAAGCCCACCACGCCCTCAAACCATCGCAACGTTGTTTTTGCATAAGGCCAGTCAAGCTACAACTTGTTTGATCCAAATTTTACAAGTGTTTTCCATCTGTATAATTGGAAGACTAAAGTAGGCTCACGACCTCTCTTCTTTCACTTTTTGCACCAGTAAGATGTCAGTACTATAACACATTGTTTTAGCCAAAGTTATATAAGTATTTTCTACCTATACTATTGGGGGTACAATGAATACATGGCCACTAGAAACTTACCTCCACTTTTCCCAGTACTGACAGTTTAGAAAAGGAAAGCAGTTTTTTCCTTCCGATCGGTTTGAAGTTTATGAATTAAATAGATCGGGCCAGTGAGACACAAGAAAAATAATTTTCAGAAGTTTACGCTTCTATTTACCTTTGTAAAAATATTTATTAAATCTACTTGAAACTTGGGGCTAGATCCTGGGGGCCAAAGGATAAAGATAACAATTTTTTTAAGTTGGACGCCAATTTTGAACCCAATATGTTCGTATGTAGCCAGATCTCTTTGAAATTAACTGGGCAAATAGCTACAGCCCAAACAATTTATTCATTTATTTTCAAATTGATAATTTTTTCGTTTAGACCCTGGTGTGCTTCGAATTTTCAAATTACGGATATTACGCAAACTAGGAACCTTTGAAGCTTGCTAGAACATTGGTTATTGGGGATAACGTTCCAAAATTTATCGGAGAAATTCCTCTTGAAAATATGTAATAGCTTAAAAAAAATATGTAATACGTAAGTGCTTAAAGAATTTCAAACAAGTTTCATCAGTTTCGATTCTTTTTTTTACCACTTCCCAGAAAACACCAACCAAGCTATCTGTCTTAGGAAATTCCAGGAAAATCGATCATATCCCCAAAAAAATTATCACAAGAAAATCAATTGAAACTTTGAGTATGCCTTTTTCTGTAGACTTTAGCTAAGTCCTAATTCGTATCTAACATACCATAGTCTATTACCCTCTGACACGGCGACTTCGCCCTCTTGCATCTTAGCCCAGATCTCTCCCTCGATGAGCCATGGTGTCTGTCTGATAGAAACGTGTTATAATTCAGGGTATAAAAAGGAAGTTGGCACCTCATCCCCCTACCAAGTGCCAATACGACAATTTCTTGATTGATCCCTTTGCATCAATCATGTTTTTGCCTAGCCACATTTTACTGAACATCAGGCTAAGAACTTAATCATATAACAAAATGATAACATATTATGCATTCAGCTTGACAAATTTTGCAGTTGGCATGCGTAGAATATTTTATTCAAAGAAAATATCCTAAAAATAAAATTTATTTCATGATAAGACATAAGCCTATTTTCATATTAAGGCGTGCCACTCTATACTATTTAAGTACATTAAACATAAAGCCATTGAAAAAAAATGTTTCAAAAATTTGAAATAAAAATTATATCATCTGGAAATGGGACCCAAAAAGGGGCTAAATATTTTTTTAATCGTCTTGGAACTTATATCCCTGATATCTTGAGCCACAAAGGTCTCAAAGGCTGTAAAAAGTTAAAGAAAAACACTCTTTCAGAAATTGAGCCAAAAAAGTCCAATGTTTTTGTTAATAAAGGCAACCTCTTCCCTTGAATTGAACCCTAAAAGAGGGTAACATATTTTTATCGGTTTGAGAATTATACCTGTAAATGTTCAGATCCCAAAGGACAAATTGTGAATGAAAATTAGGTAGGGAGCATGGGCTACTAAAAGCCGATGTTTTCTTTTCAGCCTTAACTTTAGGGATCATTCTTTGGGCTAGAGAAGCTTCAAATTTTGTTCGAAGAGATAAGGGTGCTGGGGACTGACAGAGGGCAAGAATACTTCTTATGTTTTGTCAGACCAAATCTTAAATCCTAGAAACCCTTGACCATAAAAACACTAATGTAAAAAAAAGAATCCGTGTTGAGGTCGATGGTCCTCGTAAAAACGGGCTGAAAAGGCCAAAACCTTTCAGATTGGTCAGAGTGGATCAATTGTTCCTGATTTTTTCAGATTGGCTGGAAACTTATTTTCTTAGGTTCTTGGGCCAATAATACCACACAAGAAAAAATTGAAAATGGTATACTGGTTTGCCCAAAAATAAGGCCCAGGAAAGATTTAAATGCTTTTTTTCCTGAAAAGCTGGAACTTTTCATCCAGAAATTCCAGGACAACCAAGGCCCCTATCAACCAAAAAATTTTAGACCTTTGGCATGTGACGCCCAAAAACAGGTGCAAGAAGAATTCTTTTCTCTGGTTCTTGGGCCAAGAGGATCCCAACAAACAAAAAAAAATTTATTTGAAACATATTGACATATAAAAGAAAAATCCCTTAAAGTTCTAGAAATTTTTGGTTTATCTGTGGAAATAATGTAACAAAAGTATTTCTAGAGTATGTTTTGTTTTCAGTAGTGACAATAAAACAGTCTAGCCTTTAAAATGTTTTTGGGGCGTTAGTCCTACTCTTATTTACGGTTATCTATGTTCATTTCACGATTAATTATAATAGTTATTTTGATTTGGCTTTTATTTAGGTTTTATCTATTTGCCCATGTTAATTTCTGTACGTTTGAAGTTCGACTTATTACACTTATCTGCGCATTTTAGGTTTTAAGATTCTTTTTCACTCTTCTCTAAAAACCTTTTTGAATATCATGTTTTTAATTGATAACTGTAAAGGTCTCTAAGTTCTTGCTAGTGACAGCTAAAATCTGGTGGTAGACCACTAACTCAGTTACTCATTCTATACAACTTTGCTTTCCAATACTAGTAATAGTCTATGTCGTCAGGTTCTCCTAAGGAAGCTTATTATTTGACTCCTTATATATCTGAAAATCAATACTGAACAACCACAAAACCAAAATTGGATGTAGCAGAAAAAAAATATTTATCGGGCTTTCTGCACGCAAATCAAGCATTATTCTTTTCTTATGACTTCTAAATAAGTGATCCGCCCCTACAAAACGTAACAAGAACTATTATAACAATCACACTTTATGATTCCAGATTGTTGATGATCATGATGGAGAAAAGTGGCTTCATTTAACTTCGAAAGAGCAACTGAGAATTTTCGGTAATCAGGTAGTGGCTCTTATAAAGATGACAAAAATGCATGCCTTATATCTATCAGAGCTACCAGAGTTATACTGCCAAGTATATGGGTTTAGTCTCCGTCCTGAGTCGTACGACGTTACCTCCGTTGAAGAAGTTTGTGACCTTATTTCAAATATTGTCAAGGTTAGGATCAATAAGCTTTTAATTTATATTTTTGCGGGGTCAAAAAAATAATCTAACTTAAAATTTGAGTCACGCCCGGACAGCCACACTCTATCTAATTTTATCCCCTGAATATGGTTTTGTGAATTGTATTACTATGATTTGAGGGTTTGATATCGAAGTTGATCAAGTCAATAAACGTGAATTTCGGGGTATAAACTGTAAAATTACGTACCATATTCAATCGATTACTTCAAAGTTTAATCGTATAAGACAAGTAAACAGTTACAAGACCGACTTTTACCAGTAACTTCTTTAGACCGAGGAATTAGTTCTATAACAAAAAATAAAAGGATATTTCATATCTTGAGAAAGACGGTTGCAAACCTCTGGGGAATCAAATAAAATGTCAAAAACAACATCGACCGAACATTTTAGTGTACGGTAAGGATATAGAATGCGGGTAAATGCCATATAAACCTTTAAAGGTTCTTTTTAACTATCCCTCTATTTTTCAGCTTCCTCTTTTAAGGATGGAAGTGTTCTCTTGGATGATATTTTTGTTCTTTTTCTTTTGTGTGTGTCTATTTATTTTCGTTTTATTTTTAGCCGGTCGGATTTGTCTGGCTTTTAGATGACTGAACTTATTTATCATTATTTTCTGTTCTTCTTCCCCCCCCCCTAAGTGTTTATAACAATGATATATTAAAAGCCGCACAGATTAAATATTCATCTGTGTTTTAGTGTCAAATCACTGCTCATGTAGTTTTTAGAATCGTAACAGATCCCCCTCCATCGAATAAAAGACGATTAATACCACAGATTCGTATGTTCTTTCTTTAAATAGAATATTTTGATGTCAAAAACTGAGAATTAAGTAAATAGCTTTTTTCCTCGGCATGAATAAACTCCTTGCCACTCCACATTGAAGCTAATGTAAACGCATACATCTAAATGCAATCCTAGATATTTCCTTTGCTTCTTGATTGTTAAAATACAATCAAACAAGCATTTTTTTAGTTTTCTCTGTTGTTCTGTAATTTCTTTTTTGTCAGAAGCTAAACGACTAATAAGGGTTTCTTTCAGTGGGTCTTGTTAGAAATAATTTTTGTCATTCAAACATACAGCTTAAGATCAAATAAGCGAAATCTTAATATGTGCACTGGTTAGACATGAAAACTTAAATTAAAGTTCTAGAAATGTTTTTTTCTAAAACTGTTAATGACTATTGTTAGAAGCTTTTATTTGTCCTAATTATTAAGGTTGATTTTTGTAAGTTTAATCAGTTCTATAATCCCAGGTTGTTTGTACGCCTGCCGGGAAGGCTCTGACCATGATAGATAAAAGCCATTTAGGAAACATGAAATTGGCAGTCCGAAAAATTTTGAGCAATAAAGATGATAGCAGCATGAGCTTCGATGATTTGGTAGATGAACTAAAGCAAGTGTCAGGTGAAACTGTGTCTCTAAAGACCCTTACTGAAGGGATGGATGGTTTGCTAGAGGTAATAAGTTCGATTGATAGTTTACATAATATTTAAAATAAAAAGAAATTTGGGTAAGTAGCCAAATATGAAAATTTAAAACATATTACCAAGTAGTTTAGCTGTCATTCTCTAATGATCGTTAGAATAAATATGTAATTTAACTGATGAATCTCAATTGTTCTTACTCTGAAAACAAATATAGATCAACTTGATCAAAAAAGACATTATACAGCGTATTGATTCAACTATTCTTCCATTAAATAAATATTAAACAATAATATGTTTCTTTGACATAGGGTTGAAACCCAAGATTCTGGGTTTCAATCCTGAGCCATGTATTCCAAAATTGTAAATGTCTTTCTAAAATAACTCCTAGGTGTTGCGGATCTTTTGACGCTAGATGAATATGCAATGCACAGTGTTTGCCAACTGCCAACTGATTGATGCAAGTTGTTTTTAAGTGCAAAATTTGAGTTTTTGACCTTACAGGATGGGAAGACACCATTATGTCATGTTTGCAGAGACGGGAAAGTTCAGCGTATCAAATCAGACAAAATATTAGATCCATTGTACATCCATTGTATAAGAGGAGCTGCAAGAGTAGCGGGTTAGCGGGTGGCCATAGTCGCTTTCATCTTTATGTACACACCCAGTCAAACAAGATATAGCAGTAGAGCAGTATGCAATCATCAATATTAGATAAAGCCTCACTATTATGGATGTAACTGTAATTAAGGTTCTTTTGCACGATTCGATAATTATTTGGGAGGGAATAAAAGACTGGATCAGTATATCTGGACTGGTTAAGCACATCACAGTTGAAATCAAACAGTTCGTGGTAACGTACTGTAGTAAGGAGCAACCCGGCTCAATTGGTTTAGTAACCAAAACTCTAAAAAATGGAATTTTGATACCAATAGCTACATCAGAAGAATAACATTTTAATGCTGATTCTAAATATATAAGTTTCATCAAGTTTAGTCTTACCCATCAAAAGTTACGAGCCTGAGAAAATTTGCCTTATTTTAGAAAACTGGGGGAAACGCCCCCTAAAAGTTATAGAATCTTAACGAAAATCACACCATCAGATTCTACGTATCAGACAACCCTATTGTAGAAGTTGCATTCTCCTCCCTACAAAAATGTGGAATATTGTATTTTTTGCCAGAAGGCAGATCACGGATGCGTGTTTATTTGTTTGTTAGTTTTTTTTGTTTTTTGTTGGTTTTTTTTTCCAGAGGTGATCGTATCGACCCGGTGGTCCTAGAATGTTACGAGGGGGCTCATTCTAATGGATATGAAAATTTCTAGTGCCCTTTTTAAGTGACCAAAAAAATTGGAGGGCACTTAGGCCCCCTCCCACACTAATTATTTTCCCAAAGTCAACGGATTAAAATTCTGAGATAGCCATTTTATTCAGCGTAGTAAAAAAAACCTTAGAACTATGTCTTTGGGGACCACTTACTCTCCCACAGTCCCCTAGGGAGGGGCTACAAGTTACAAACTTTGACCAATGCTTACATAAAGAAATGGTTATTGGGAAGTGTACAGACGTTTTCAGGGGGATTTTTTGGTTGGGGGCGGGGTTGAGAAGAGGGGGATATGTTGGTGGAACTTTCCATCGAGGAACTTGTCATGGGGGAAGAAAATTTCTATGAAGGGACCGCAGGATTTTCTAGCATTATAAAAAAAAACAATGAAAAAATAAATATGAAAAAGTTTTTTCAACTGGATGTAAGGAGCAGCATTAAAACTTAAAACGAACAGAAATTATTACACATATGAGGGGCTCACCTCTTCCAAATACTTCGCTCTTTACGCTAAAGTATTTTTAGTAGTTTCAACTATTTATTCTACGGCTTTTGTGATTCAGGGGTCATTCTTAATGAATTGAGTGTAAAGAACGAGGTACTGAAGAGGGGGTGACCCCCCTCATAATAATAAAAACATGAGAATACAAAAGTTCGTTACGTAAGCTAATTTATAAGTTACGTATATCTTTTACTAATAATAACATTCGTAAACAATTAAAAGTTCTAGTTGCCTTTTTAAGTAACCAAAAAATAGGAGGGCAACTAGGCTTCCTCTCCCACTTCTTTTTTTCTCAGAATCATTCGATCAAGACTATGAGAAAGCCATTTAGCCAAAACAAAAAAAAATATGCAAATTTCGTTTTAATTATTCCTCTGCGGAAAGCCAAAATCAAAACATGTATTGATTCAAAAACGTTCAGAATTTAAATTTAAAAAAAAAACAAGTTTTTTTAACTGAAAGTAAGGAGCGACATTAAAATTTAAAACGAACAGAAATTACTTCGTATATGAAAGGGGCTGCTTCCTCATCAACCTCCCGTTCTTTACGCTAAAATTTTTACTGTTTTAAAAAGTATAGCTGAGAGAAAGAGTCTGCAATCCAATGCAAGAGTTCTGCAATGAGCATCAGGCCAAGCAATTGATTCAATTTATAAACTTAGACATTTGCTAGACTAATAAAAAAAAGTTAACTTAATGTTAGTTGAGCAACAAGTTGACTGAAATTGCAAAGGGGAATAAAAGTCCAAAGCCTACAAGGGCCTCCCATCTGCCTCGAATGCTATGCAAGTGAACTTGTAATTACAAACTAAGACAGTTGGGCTGACAAAAAATTCATTGGGTCCAACCCGCAGAGCATTTGAGAGTCTGATTCCATCTGTAAAAGTCACTTTTGCAGCCATCGAATTTCCTATGCGTTTCGTATCAGTTACACCGTCGCAGCCCCTAAACATGTCAAGATCAAAGCTCTCCTGTATATTTTCCAGTATACCGTGATATTTTTGCTCTCTTAACTTGACGTGGCACTTCTTTAGACCGCCAGGGATTGCGTCACAAAAATCTTTCGCAGCCGTTTTGTCAATGCAAACTAGCAGCTTATAGCCAGTGGGCTTGAAACTCTGCACAGCTTTGCGCCTGCAAACTTGGTCAATTGCTTGCTTGCGTTTAGCGAAGTCATTCAAGAGAGACGAAAAATTTGAAATAACAACTGTGATAGGATTTTGTTAAGGATGGGGACCATGTTTCGGTAGAGATGGAAAATTCAGATCATAGGATGTAACTTTTGCACATGTAGTCTTTAGTGTAGTTTCCATTAAAGTTAGTTTAGAGCCAAATTTCGAGTAAGCTGCTGCAGAAATTACGGGTGTTTCCATCAGAGCACCAAAAGTGGGAGGTCCACTTGTTCATTTTTGCAAAAATTCAAGCAAATCATTTATATGCCTAAGTGAGGCCAGCTCACCTTTTCACCCCCTTGACGTTTGGTTAAGATAGACTAAAGATCAGAGTTACTTCCTTGCGCTCTTTGTAACATTCTCATAAAAAAACGACATGAATAGCAATAGAATAATTATCAATTCCTGGCCGGAGATTCACTTGTAAAAAGTTTAGCACGGGTGAATAAACATAACTAGCAGACTGGATTATGGAATCTGATTCGTTGAATTTTCTTCCACATTTCGTAAGCAAATCCAAACTCATAATCTCAAATCGGACCAGTAACACGCAAATAATCCTTACCATAGAAGCAAGCGATAATATTATTGTCCGAATTGTATTCACTGCACGGGAGCTAAATGGACCACCATAATAATCGCTGGCTTTATAAATTCCACTGCAGATAGAATCTATGGGAAGTGCATATACTCAATCGCCCATCCCCAGGAGTTTAAGGATTTAAAAATCTAGCCGGTGCTGTGGCACTTGATATCTACTATCGCTCCCTTCTGCACAGTATATCTCCGACGATACAAGAAAAACGGCTTGGCAGACCTAAGTTGAATAA
Source organism: Artemia franciscana (assembly GCF_032884065.1). Classification (NCBI taxonomy): domain Eukaryota; kingdom Metazoa; phylum Arthropoda; class Branchiopoda; order Anostraca; family Artemiidae; genus Artemia; species Artemia franciscana. The sequence continues at coordinate 14,252,738 of NC_088874.1, forward strand.
TAATGAATTATTCAAAATATAAATAAACGTCCTAAAACTATGTCAGTAGACCACAAAACTTTTAATCTATATCAAAAAGCGAGATCTCTAAAGGATCTCTTAATTAACTCTGGTCACCGAATTAATTCAAGAACATACCGAATTTTAAAATTTAATAAATCCAATCTAGATAGATGTTTTCTTCCTTGAACTCCGAGTCAATACTGTCAACAAGTAAAATGACATCATTTTTATGCAATCCTAAAAAGGGCTTATGCCAGTTTTGCCTCTCACCCGGACTATCTGTTTTGGCTTTTTCTACAATAAGCCGTGACTTGATGCCCGCAACTACTTGATTTTAATCAGAATTGATTTTTACTACTTGATTTTAATGAATTAAATGACCACCCCAGATTTTCCAGGGGACCCAAGCTTCCACCACAAAGAGCCCTTTGCCGCCCATAATATTCCATTATGTCCAACATAATCCATTCTGTCCAATTGATTTGAAATTACTGCAACCCTATTAACCAAAGAACGTAATTACTTGACGACCCTTGGGGTAATTTCGCTTTTTGCTATTAATTATTGTAAACTTTGAAAGTAGGTAAGATACATAATAAAATTCTCGAGTTCTGTCAAATGCCCATTTCTTAGATGATTACGCGACACGAAGTGAGTCGCGGGGGGGGGCAAAATGGAGTTCATGCCCACCCCAAGATTTGGTCCAAATGGCGCCTCTGATTTCACTTATTGATAGATAAGTCTATCATCATCCATTCATCCATAAAGCCAAACCTATGTAAAAGTTCCCCTCCCTGACTCTAGTTTCGTCAGTTTTCAGCTCTACTGAAGAATGCTAAATCTTCTGGCCTCTTATCTCGAATATCCGAAACTGTCTTATAAACAGGTATTACCTATTTCCTACACGCATGAGGGAAAAGTGTTGACATACTTATATATGGAGAAACTAGCGTTTTATTGACGACTCGACCATACAAAGACTAATTACGAACTGAATTTGGAATCAATGAAACAGTACAAGGTATGAAAAACAGATTATAAAGGATAATGTTCTTACTGGCAACGTTAAAAAAAAGTGACCCCCCAAAGTGGTTTAATCTATTCCACTAATGTTGTCACCGGTATTTCGCTGAAGACACCTAGAACAACCAATCTGTTTCCATGTTTAAAAGGTGGACTTCACAGTCGCAATCGGTGGTACTCATCTCCGTTTCTTGGCCCTTCAGCCTTGAAGTGCAATGGCCGTTTGATCATCACAGCTTAAATTTATGAAATTTATTGCAGGTTTCAGTTGAGCAAAATACAGCGCGCTTGGCACCTATTGAGCTATTTCGTCATAACCTTGTCAAACTATTAAAAGATCGTGGTGGTCAAATGTCAATGTCTGGTTTTGACAAAGCTTATTTGAAGATGTTCAATGTACCCTGTCGTCCTGCTGTTTATGGATTTGTGTCTGTTGCTGGCCTTGTTTCATCATTGTCAGAGATAGTATTTGTCAAAGGAAGTGGACAGAAAAAAGCAATTTTTCTCAAGGAAGAAGGTTTGTGACGTAGAACCAAAAAAAATTAAATAACATGATTAATGATTGTAGTGAATTTCTTTCAAGAAAATTGCTACGGCCATCTAGGGTTCCAACTCATAGTTCTGGGTAGCATGGATAGATTTTATCAGTACATTGGTTATTTTAAAGAATCTTAAACCAATATCACAAGAAAGTTTGCTTTGACATAGTAAGTCCACAAAATGGAAAACGCCATGTTTGTTTCAAAATAGACTTGTATTATTCACCAAAACTTTTTGAACTCGATAGAGATTAAATCGGTATCATAAATACCATGCACAATTGGACTTTAATTCTATGATTATAACCCGGAATCTAATATGACAGATTAATTTGACCAACTGAGCCTAAGTACTATGCCTGATTTGTAAATAGTAGCACGTTTTTTAATGAACTCTTAAAAATTATCAAACAGTTCGTGGTAACGAACTGTAGTAAGGAGCGACCCTGCTCAATAGTAACCGAAACTCTAAAAAATGGAATTTTGATATATCAATAGCTATATCAATAGAATCGCATTTTAGTGCTGATTTTAAATATAAGTTTAATCATGTTTAATCTTACCCATCAAAAGTTACGAGCCTGCGAAAATCACACCATCAGATTCAGCGTATCAGAGAACCTTATTGTAGAAGTTTCAAGCTCCTATCTACAAAAATGCGGAATTTCGCATTTTTTGCCAGAAGACACATCACGGATGCGTATCTGTTTTTGTTTTTTTCTTGTTTTTTTGTTTTTTGTTTTTTTCCCAGGGGTGATCTTATCGACTGAGTAGTCCTAGAATGTTGCGAGAGGGCTCATTCTAACGGAAATTAAAAGTTCTAGTGCCCTTTTTAAGTAACCAAAAAAATTGGAGGGCACCTAGGCCCCCTCGCCCGCTCATTTTTTCCCCAAAGTCACCAGATCAAAATTCTGAGATAGCCACTTTATTCACCATAGTCGAAAAACCTAATAACTATGTCTTTAGGGACGACTTACTCCCCCGCAGTAAAGAGCGAGGTATCGACGAGGGTTGAACCCCCTCATATACGCAATAAAAACATACGAATATAGAAGTTCGTTACGTAAGTTAATTAGTAAGTTACGTATATTTTTTACCAATGAAAATGTTTTTAAAAAATTAAAAGTTCTAGTTGCTTTTTTAAGTAATCAAAAACTTGGAGAGCAACTAAGCCTCCTCCTTCGCTTCTTTTTTCTCAAAATCTTCCGATTAATTGCAATTAATTAATATGCAAATTTCGTTTTAATTATTCATGTGCGGAGAGCCAAGATCAAAACATGCATTAACTCAAAAACGTCCAGAAATTAAATAAAAAAACAAGTTTTTGTAACGGTAAGTAAGGAGCGACATTAAAACTTAAAACGAACAGAAATTACTCCGTATATATAAGGGGCTTTTCCTTCTCAACGCCCCGCTCTTTATGCTAAGGTTTCTTACTGTTTTAAAAAGTAGAGTAAGAGAAAGGGTCAAACTTTAGCGCAAAGAGCGAGGCATTTAGGAGGAAAAGCCCCTTTCATATACGGAGTAATTTCTGTTCGTTTTAAGTTTTAATAGCATTCAGAGCCAGTTGTTTTTAGATTGGGTCTCATCATTTTCTTACTATCATCAAAATACAATTTTTTACAATAAAATTTTTCTTTCAATGAAAAATGAAAAGGTTTATTTTTTATTCCTAGATTTGTGGGGCTAGGCACTTTTAAAAATCAGATTAGCTGGTAGTCTTTTACAATGCTTCATCTCGATGTTTTAGATGACTGTTGAATATTTTTGTAAAAGAGCTGATAGACAAATTTTTAGAGATAATACTCCCGGGAAGATCGTTTTAAACCGAAGTGCAAGGTCGAATGAAGCTGATTTTCAAGTACTCTTGTAAGAATATGGTTCTAAACCGAAGTGCAAGGTCGAATGAAGCTGATCTTCAAGTACTCTTGTAATAAGCCGGCATTATACCCTCCGGAAAATTCCCCCCAGAAAAGTCCTCCCAGGTAAATTTACCCCTGTGGAAAATTTCCCCCTGAAAATTCCCTCGGAAAGTCACTCCTTAGAAATTTTCCCAACCCCTCCAACGGAAGATTTCCCCCACTCCCAAAATTAAGCAGCCACAGAGAAAGTACAAAGCCGGTATTTCAAAATATCGATCAGATGTCCTAAGGGGTAACAAAAGGGCCAAATACTAAAAACAGTTTTTGGACAGGGGCTGGTTCACCTCCAAGCACTTTTGACATATAAAAAAGGAATAGAACTCTCAATTTCCGATCTTAGGTACCTCCTCTAAAGTTTCAACGACTTTGAGAGCGAGGTTGGGGATGAGGAAGGGGTCACCCCCTCCTATACGGTATAAATTCTTCTAATTTTTGGGGATTAATGTAATTCTTTGCTTTCGTAATAACAGCGTAGAAAAGAAATATTGCCAGAAATTAAGAGGGGTTAAGTATCAATTTCTGCACCCACCTCCTTTCTTAGAACTAATTATGTATTTGCCTGGAGGTTCTCTGAGAGTTAGGATGTTTTGACATGGAAACACGCCTTTTGAGGCATCAGCCCTCTCCTTAACAAAAATGTAATCAGAAAACCATACTGTAGAGGTCTAAAGCTATCTTCTAAAATTTTTTTTGTATTTGTTTACCAAAGAAAAATCACGAATGTGTGATCACTTTCCTGATATAAAAAACAGACTAGACTTTAAAAGTAGTTCCAATATATAGGGTTGGTTGGTTTTCCAATAGCTTGCAATTTAATAAAAAAGGGACTAGAACTCTCAATTTCTGATCAGTTTTTGACCACACTTCCCCGAAAAACCTTATATTTTAACAACGGGAACCTTGCATATCTCACAGTCCTTGCCCCGGAAGATGGAAGGGGAGTTTTCGAACCTGGAAGTATGGATATTTGACCTTTGGGATATTGTGAACAGAATTATATTATCAACATTTTCATTGAATACGTTTGGCGAAAAACAGCGTGGGTGGTGGCTTGTTGCCCTCCAATCACTTTTGACTCTTAAAAAGGGCACCAGAACTTTTAATTTGCAATCGAATGAGCACCCTTCGAAGTTTCTGTGGACATTCCTTCCATATGAATTGCCTCTGGGAAAAAAAATAAATTAGACGCTTATGACTATTTACCATAGGCAACGCTATAGCATTGCCTTTGACTTAAACAGGTTGATAGAACTTTCAGATCTTCTTATAATGAACATGCAAAATTATCCAGGGGGATATTGGGGTTAGTTTTCCACGTAGGAAGGGGAGGATTTTCCGAGGAGGGATTTTCTTTGGAGGAAATTTTCTGGGGGGAGAGCTTAGATCTGTCCTAAGCGTCTCATCATTAAGATGGTTAGCTCAAGCTGTGTGCCACCATATCTGTCTTGTCGGTTGGACAGTGTGGGGGGGGGACAATACAAAAAAATTCTAAAGACAGAGTTGAATATATGTACTTGAAGAAAACAGCCTTCGACGCTACATCAAACCTTTCACTGATAGGCTTGAAAGAGTCGTGGGGAATGATTAAACCTGCGTTATTTTTATACTTACATGACATATACATTACTGTTCTATGTTAATATATATTCATTATGCATTAAAAAAGAAACACATTGCAGATATTGCAACGATAGTGAGAACTAGAACAATCTGAATATTAATTTAATTTCAATCATTGTTTCATTCATCGAAAAAACTTTATACTCATTCATTGAATATTCATTTATTAATTCATTGAATATGTCGCTATTCATTCATTTAATATTCAATTTATGAATATGTGGAACCAGATTAAATTTTCCTAAAAATGGCAGGCTCTTTTGTTCTTAAGCATTTCCATTTGATTTTACAACTGCTTGGAATATATATTCAGGCAAAACACAGGGGTGTAAAAAAGATGAACAAAAATATCCTCTTGCTCCCATTCGACAAAAGCAATTTTTTTATCTCTAGCCGAACGCAAATCAAAAGAAAAAAAGAATATAAGAATATAGACACAAATAAAATTTGCTGGTTAGTGTTATATATCAACCAACCTATCACTTTATTCATGCTAAAAAATAAATTTACCTTCACAAACACAAAGCTTTTATTTGAGCCAGAAGCATGATGGTGTTGTTTTTTCCCTCCTTGTCAAGCTTAACTTCTCTCTAAACAGTTTTTGATGCTCTTTGGGGCCCACAGTGAGCCATGTTTGGCCTCTGAGTTGGATAATACTAAATTATGCAGTGTATTTCGTAGGTATGGGGCGGAACAAAACTATATGATTTTATTTCTAGCGGAAAATGTATATTCCAAAAATCCAGTCTTAAGTTCTCCCAAAGAGAAACCAGGCTGTAACTCTACTCTTACCACTGGTAATGGCTCCCTTTTCCGGAATTTGAAAGACAAAAATGAAAAGGGCAGGAATGGTAAACATTTGGATGGCTTCTTTCAAAAGTTTCAGAACCACATCCGAGATCCGAATCCCGCTAATAGTTGCAGTGGTAACAAAGAGGTAAGTGCATTAATAGATTCACGAATTGATTGTATTATTATTCTGACTAAAAACCAAGTTAACTAAGGTGAGCAAGTACTCATTCAAAAGTAATCTTACACTTCTGAAAATTAAAAAAATGGAAATCTTTTTATCAAAGGGGGATATGGATTCGACAAGGTTATCTTACTAGCTAGTGTAAGTATGTACGATATTCCTTATTATGTATTCTACTATACCCTATGCCCAATATTTTAAACCTTAGCGACGGGCATTGCCAAATATGACAGTAATGAATAAAATCTAGGAGCTCAAAGCTTCAGTGATTAGATTTGCAAGGTTTCGAAACCCTTTTTTCTAAATTTGAGTTTCGTAGCCCTTATCAGTACAAGATCAAGCCCTTCTCTTTTTCTTTCTTGTTGGAAACTCCCCAATTGACTGGGTTAAAGATTAACTTAAGACCTGAGCAAGGATTCCTTCGAAAGTGACTCATAATTTTACGAGGTACTGTTTAAACGAATTTTTATTGTGGCAAGAGATGGCGCTACTATGGTCCAAACTAATTACTGCAGGAGGAGATTCAGCTAAAAGATAACGTATTTGATTATTTTAATTAACTTGTCACAAAGACCTTATGTGTGAACTTTCATATCTTTGGTTCCTTGACATATATTAATAAAACCTCTCATTTTCATCGAATCTAACTGTATGCTTATTTAGCTTGATTGTGACTGCTTGTTGCACCAAAGTAACAAAAGCGAGTCAGTGTTTATTTTGAAACTAAATATTGGTTTCTATCAATTTATATAAAATAAAGCTTTTCTAACAGAAGTAAAGAGTGAAGACGAAACCTTAAACGAATAAAAATTATTACTTTGTGACGATATTGACGATATGAATATATTTCCCTCACTATGCAGGATTAAGCAAAACTAGATCGTTGCGAAAACACAAAAACCTACGCATACGGAGTGAAAATACTGAAAACCCAAAGTACTTCTGTTTCTGCTGTAGAAAAAATCCTAAATTCCTTTGTGTTTTGAGTAAAGCTATAGTTTTTAATTATTTTTAAAACATAGGATAATATATTAAGTCGAATTATTACACTGGTTTTATAGATGTATGTGGTATAGGCTATTAAACAATAATTAAATTTGTTTTAAGTTTCGGTTTCGGTCTCAACTCCTATCAGAAAACTTGATTCTTTAAATCAATTTTTTATCGTTTTTATTTTTAGATATACATGTATTTAACTTGAATAATAAATTTGGATATCACTATTCGTGATAGCTTAAGAGAAATATGAGTGAACAATATGAAACAAGTTTCTTTATTATGTCTGAACTGCATGTAGGAGAAGAACCCTCTTCCACCGTCCAATAGTTATCTGACAATTTTAGATACCAATTATCTATTGGCTCTTGGAAAAATAAATATTAACTAACAAGAATTATTAGCTAACAGTCCTCAAAACTACTTATTTCGTATTACCTTCGATTTTTTATTCATAAGCCGTGTTTTCCAAATTGTGGTAAAGGTTAAAGGTATATTGAAGATAACATGTTTATTCTTCAAAAACGAAAGAGAAAGAATTACAAAAACTTGGAAAAACAAGAAAACATTTTAGCAGAATTTTACAATAACAAAATATCATTTTTTAGAATTTTTAAACAACAAAAACCTTTAGCAAGATTTTCAAAAAAACAAAATTCGTATAGAATAATTTTTAAACATGAAAAGGTCTTTAGCAGTCTTTCCGAAAAAGTTCTTTTAGCAGAAATTTAAAAACTCAAAAAACATGAAAGTATTTTTAGAACGCCAAATTTGTGTGTTAAAACCACAGCATAGAAACAGGGAACACACGAAGAGAATTCAAGAAACGTGTGATACACAAACCTGCGCAGGCAAAAATGACTTTCTTAGGTCAATTGGTGACAGAGTGACGTCTCATAGCCTTCCTGTCCCTGTACAGCGCCATGTTGGCCCCACTAGTATTGCACAATGCTCTGCCCCCCCCCCCCCCTCTGGTGCCACATAGCACTGTGGCAGACCCCTGCCACCGCCTGACACCGTGACGGTCCTTGGTTCATCAGTGCACTACACCCCTATGGGAAGCTACAATGTCAATCTGGCACCGAATGTGCACAATCGTCAATTTTTGTGCATGAATTTATCTTTTGAAAATTGTTTCGTGTTTTTTGAAAAGTTTTTCAAAATCCTGCTAAAAGAATTTTCTTAATTTGAAAATTTTGCCGAAGGTTTTAATCTGGTTTAAAAATACTTCTCAGCTTGTTTTGTTTATTTAAAAATTCTGCTAAAGTGTTTTCTTGTTTTTACAAGCTTTTGTCACTTTTTCTCTCGTTTGTTTGAAACGTTTAACCTCAACACGCCTTTAAGCTTTACCAGAATAGGGAAAACGCAACTCGTTCAAAAAATTGGCTGGTAGAATGGAAATGGGTATTTTTTTGCTAAAACTGTAAGGTTTAGATTGGCGTAATTATCCCGTCAGAAATATAGACATAGGGGGAAAATATAGACATAAGAGGTTGGCATATTCTAGAAATAGGAGGGAAAAAATGTCTTGTAATATTCTAACACAAACAAGATCTGAGTCTGATAAAGATAAAGTTAGAAAGAATAAAAAAGCGGAGTAAAGGGCTAGAGAAGCCTATAAAGAAACAGACAAAGAAAATAAACGTAGAGACGCAGCAGAAAGAGGAAAAAAGGCTCATATGAATGCTTTTGAAAGAGATCAACTGCAAAATCTCTGGTCTCCGCATGTATGGAGGCCAACTAACCTAAGAAACATTAGAGCTAGATTAAATATTCGTTCTAAGATATTTAGATAAAAATAGCACAATTCAACGGAACTAGTAAGGCAGAAGTAATTGTTTTCAAAGAACTTATAGAGACCAATAAAAAGCAATTACAAATATATGAAGAAATCGTTAATGAAAACGAGAAAGAGCTGTCGGAAATTGTTGAAATGATTCAGAGTCATATTTACTTTTTAAGAAAATATAAGGAGGACAGAAAGATTGTTCTTAAACATCAGCAGATTATTGAATATCTATATAATGAAATGGATCGGGTTCATACCTCTAGTGAATAGGAAAACACTACTTACGAGGCGTTTACAACAGCACACAGAGAAAATTTACAATCCTACGAAAATTTTAAAGAAAAAGGTTGACAAATTTCAGATGGAAAGTATCGGCAAGGTTCTTTTATCAATTAAGAAAAGTTCTGGACCGCGAAAAGAATGCACCTCCAAATTATACAGAATAATTGAGGAAAATGTAGAGAAGGAAAGACAGGCCCGTAGGGAGGCTGATAAAAGAAATATTACCTGGATGTTGTAAAAACAATTGACAGACCAATGAAAACTCGTTGGGGAAATTCGCTAAGTAACGTTTTATTACAAGTTACTTATAAGCCGTTGGATAGCCATAATAATTTGTCAATGAATCAATCGTGAGAAAATAAAAATTACCCGACATTAAATGCTAAGACGGAAAAACATGCAACTTCGTTAACAAGGACGAAGGGCGAACCGGTCATAAAACAAATCTGGAGGCTGAGCCTTCTTGCCTGAAAAACGAAATACGCGATATTCAAGCTTGCAATGCTAATAATCTTGTAAAATGTGATTCCTCGGAGCCTTTTTCAAAAAATTGCCATAATAGAGAGGACGAAATAACCTTTAAAAGAAAAAATTGGGCTATAGCCCATACTAAAGGAAATGTTGACAAGTTTGTGAAATCGCATAAAATAGAAGGAAAATTAAACAGAAAATGGATCGAAATGGTAATTGACTCAGGGATTGAGCAAACTTCTGTGCGAACAGACCTAATTAAAAAGACAGAAATAAACCATAGGGATATGATTAGAACGGTATGAAAATGGAGATAAGCAGCAACACCCGTCTGCTTCGGTTAGAATAGGAATTGCAAGAAGGACGGTACAGTCCAGATAAAAATGATAAAAGTAAATATTCTTGCAGTGGATCTTTTAGTAGGAGGAGACTTTGGTATCAGAAATCTCCTATCCTTAAAAGCAACTTCTTTAAAGGTGGGAAATATAAAAGTGGCTAAGCCCCATAATAATGAAAATAAGACGCGCGAAATTGATTCTTCGGGAAAATTTTCAGAAAGTAGTAAACTTAAAAACACATGTAACGAATGCGAGACACCAATAAGTACATACCAAATACCAAACGGAAACACTCATTATGCGAGAAATAAATGAGAAGAAATTTATTGTACGTGCTTTTCCTTGTAAAGTTTGAGAAATTTTTATGAAAATCACTTAATGAAGAATTATTTATAACTACGACAAAAGAAAAGAAAACAAAAAGGAAGAAAATGAATATTAAAAGCAATTACAATAAAGAGATGCGGTCAAAGATAATGGACACTGGAGTCCAGTTTAAATTTAATGATGATTTAATTTGTGCAATTGAAAAATTTAATGTGTGGATTCAGCCTGCAGTGGCTAAAAATAAAAAATTCAATGAATTACAAAATTACGACAAGACAAAAAGGGGGGACAAAAAGGTCCAAGACCCAACGGGAAAATTACAAAACAGCAGTAAAACGAAAAAGCTTAGGAGGGAGGAGAAGGTCCATGACCCATTAAGAAAAACTACAGATATTCATAAAATAAAGTTGAATGGACTACAACGAGTTGCAGAAAGATTGGGAGATATGAATTTCAGATTGGATTGGAAAAGCTTGGGAAGGAATCTGAGATTAGTCCTATCAACTCTAAGGGAGATTTGGTCTCTTTTGTGGGGGGAGCCCCTTGGGGGAGCCATGAATGATAAACGGTTCACTCAACGGGCAACTGATTGGCCAGTTGTGGCTCTGTTACAGATATTTTGCCTCTCTGATCTGGAGTTCTTGGGGGATACCCTCTCCCACTCATTTCATATTTCACCCAAACATTTGTCCAGTAACCCTATTCACAGTTTTAAGTCTTCATGGGATCGACAATTATTTCCTGCAAACCTTATGCAGTGACGTATCCAAATTTCATTATCAGTTGGTATCAACGTTCACTCTTCATTTGATTATCCCAGGGGAGGGGACCCAGAATGAACTGATTAATGATTCGCTCAAACTTTTAGCTGTTTTCCCTGTACCCCTATCTTTTTCAAAGTCCTTTGTATTTTCGGTTACGGATTATTTTAAATTATGCCAAGGGGCAATTCGCGTTTTAATTGAGATCTGGTGTTGTTTCCATCGATGGAGATTAAGAGGCGAGGTTTTACGCTTCTCTCAAATGTAAATTTGTTGGAGTGAGAAAATTTTTATTTAATCATGCTAAGTACGACTATTGTCTGCTAATCTTGTGAACTCCGATTTTCAAAACCTTATGCGGATGCCCCCATACGAGCTAGACCAAGGTGGTTCGGCAGCAAAGACGTGAGGATGGCGGCAAATTCAGAACCAAGCGGTGGAAGCAGCAGCACAGACGGTGAAGAAAGAAGGCAGATGGATTTTGTAAAGCTGAAGTTCAGTGTATAGTTTTTAAGGGTGGACCAGCGTGGCTCGTGGGTAGTCATTTACCTTAAGGGGGGACATACTGGGGTTTTACCCCTGTTTCTTTTCTTTTTCAGATAAATGACCTGTTTTCGTGTCCTTAATCATGTTGGTTTAGATTTGCCTATAGTATAATATCGAATGATAAGTTAAAGTCTCGTTTTCAGTTTTCTAGTTTTATGGTTACTACTGAGCCGGGTCGCTCCAACAGCTTCGTTATCACGAACTGTTTGGTAATTACTACCAATTTAATAGTATTGCGGTGTACTATGTATGTTTCTGCTTAATATAACAATAAATTACCATTCTCATACTTTATTTACACAAGTGAAATTGTCATCTTCAATATAAATGAAAGCGATTCCATATCTATCAATTCAACTAATGGTAGTACTCTAATAATATTTGTTTGCGAAAAGCCATACATTTCACCTTTGTAAAATTACTTTGTAAGAAAACAAGCACCAAGAGTATTTGACACGATTGACTTGTCTTTTTCCTCTTTTTCTCTCGTGGTTCCCCTAACATAGTTCACCAATTCCTTGTCTCAGTTCCTACTTATCTTTTCTAGGTAATACAAGCAGTCCAATCTTATCCACCTCCAGTAGCCACTTACAACGTCATTCCTCATCGAATGACCCAACAATTTACTCAGCAGCAACAAGTTGCTGCTTATCCTTTATCCGTTCAATTTGGGCTCAATTTTCAGTTAGGAATGCACACTCCTGCAGCATTGCCACACACTTTTATCAACGGCCAGCAGCCAAATATGATTGTTGTAAGTAACTTTACCCCATCTCTTTTGCTTTGTTCAAAACTAGTTAAGCTTAAGTCGTCACCATAATTGAATGATGAAGATATTTAGCTATTAATGGCCAAACAGATATAAAAAGAAATGTTCTTCTAATGAATAAATTTTTGTATGAATTTTTTGGCAGCATTGTACTTCTTGACGGAAAACTGCGATAAGCCAGTGAAGAGATATGTTGCATTGAAAATAAACTAAACTACTATTTTAATGGTATTTTAACATAGCCTATGTAAAAAACTTGGCTACATCTCAGCGCGATCAAGAATACTTTTTTTTACTAATGGATACTTCCTTTTGAGCAATTTTGTGAGTATAACAACAAAGATATCATGGCAGTAAGTTAGCTACACTGACTAATCCCCGAAGCCGCACCGAAAGTCGGCGGCCCGCCGCCGAAAATAACTCAACGGGCCGCCGCCGAAAACATCTCGGCGCGCCGCCGTGAGGTTCGGCGGCGGCGGTCCGCCGATGAATAACTGTCGCCGATTTTTATTTAGTCACATACAGCTTATCCAAGTGAGTACAGCTGTAACTACGGACGTTCTATTGTCTGTGTCATCTGTGGGCGATTTTCAGCGATTTTACGCTGAATTTAGCGATTAGTCACTGCCAAACGTTCAATGTTAGCTCTACATCGCGTGAACAAGCTCATTTTTATACGTGATAATTACAAGGTAGTCAAAGCTTTCAAAGGAATAATTTAAGCTTTTACACTCAGCTACAATGGATCTTTTTTTCTATCTTTGTTATTATTATATACATTCAGCATTAAAGGGTATTTGGTATTTGAACACGGATTCAAAACTCTCAATCTTATGAATAGTCCTTCACTCATATTTTCTAGTCTACCGCTTGCTGAGTTAAGCGTAAATCTCACGATCTAGAAACCTCCGCTAGTTTTTGCAAAGTCATGTCGTAAGGCGAATATTGTAGATCTAAGTAGCCTATGTATAAACACTGCCTAAACACTCGGACATGATATTATATAACTAGGTAACGATGAAAGAAAGATAATTCAGGACTTATAAATGTTTTGAAAAACGCTAAGAATTTCTATAAAGATAGTATTAAAAATTCCAAAGAAAATTAAAAAAGTTACTGAAAAATGCGTTAAAAATTGCGAAAACGCCGAAAAATAGGCGGCGCAACGCCCTTTCGGCACCCCGCCGACATAAATTCTCTACGCCGCCACCGAATTTCGATTCAGTGCGGCTTCGGGGACTAACACTGACACGTTCGAAGGGATTGGAGCAAAAATACCATACACCCTTGTATATGCAATAGTATTAGCGGTATTTAAAAATTTCTTTGAGAAACCTATTCTTGCAAAGAGGATTCTAGATAAGATAAAACAAGGTTTACAAGGTGGTTTTTTTTTTCATTTTCAAATAATGCCAATAAAGTCTCAAACTTTACCGACATTGAATAATCACTGTGAGCCTGTTTTTTTTAATGCCATGATTTTATTTATCTTAAGTTATGCTGGTGCTTGTTTTACTGTGGTGTGCTGTGTGATACTTTGTATTAAACTGTGCTAAATGATTATTATACGGGGGATGCGAGGGGAAAGTGATAAAAAAAATCATAGCTATAAAACAGTAGAAGAATGTACAGAAAATAGCTAATGGGTTCATGCAAAATGCCTGACCCATCTTCAGCCCCATTGAGTTGAAATGGTAAAAAAGTGAATGTAATAAGAATAAAATAAATTCTAATGTCAAAGTCAGACGAAAAGAATGATAGAATTTGCCCCTTATTTATAAAGTATGTTCCCTAAATCGTCTTTAGTTTCCATTGATATCGAGGTCATCTGAGAGCATGTGGGTAGTAAGCGGAAAGTATGTTTGGTTGATGGTTTTTAGTACCAACTATAAAATATCACCGCCGCAGTATTTGAAAAAGACGTAGGTTTAAGTTTTCTTATGACGGAAATGAATAATTCCACGTAATAGGTAATCTTGAAAACCCCACATAATCACAATCCAGTTATCTTGATTATGTCAATGGAAATTATCTTATTTTCAGATACTTTCCCTTTCCAAGGGCATTCGAGACAGTTTTGCGGTAAATGGTTGTGAACACGGCTGCCACTTCTAGTGATTTATCACTATTTTTAGTAGTTTTTATGTTCTACAGACAAAAAAAATCACTAAATTAGCATATAAATAGCTGGATTATTGAAGAAAATCGATAAAACAACCAAAAAATCACAAACATCTAGTAATTTTTTCTCGCTGGATGGCAACCCTGGTTGTGTCAGCGTTAAGATAGGGCTAGCCGCAAATGCATTATATTACTGAAGCTAAAAGAATTACAAGTGTGTGTATCTCTGAATGTTAGGCTATCTTGCCTTTTATCTGTGTTTTCTTTTTATATAACTAAACTCACTCTAACTTTGTTCAATTTCATCAACAGTGCTTTGATGAAACTCTTTTTCACTGATAGTTCTTTATTCTTTTTCATCTTCGAATGACAGCTTGAAACACCGAATGCCGATAAGAATTAAGTGTGTTTTGAATTAGCTAGAGTGTATCTAGAGAAGCTCTCATAGAAGGAAACTTTGCTTTTACTGTTCGTCGCTATAAACCTGAAAAGCTCACGTAAAACTTCTTGCAGGATTAATGAAAAAACAAGTCCAATACAATTCGAATATTAAAAAACATTGGCCCAAGGACAATTCCTTTTCAATATCTTACCGTAAAAAAAAGAAGTGAAGACGGTTATCTACTGCTTCTTGACTTATGCAGCATTTCTGATAGACGTAGACCTTATAGCCCCAGTATGTTGTTCTAAGAAAGAGGCTTTATCTATTTTATTTAAAATTTTTACAGGTTCCAAACTATACACAAATTTACCCCAATTCTGAGCAAGCCGACTTCCAAGTCCATGAAACTAACTCGGAAGCTTGTTCATACCAATTTCCAGCCGCTCTGAACTATAACGTTGTAAGTCAATAGTTTTGAAGATAGTC
Source organism: Artemia franciscana (assembly GCF_032884065.1). Lineage (NCBI taxonomy): Eukaryota > Metazoa > Arthropoda > Branchiopoda > Anostraca > Artemiidae > Artemia > Artemia franciscana. The sequence continues at coordinate 14,268,086 of NC_088874.1, forward strand.
GTTGTAAGTTAATTTGAAGTTACTAAAGTGTGAAGGATCCATTTAGAAATTAAGAATCTGTTATAAAATTTTGTTATAGTTGATATGTTTTTTTCTTAAATATATGCATGCAACCACAACTCTCAATAGTTTACTCCCAGGCATATGAAGGTAAATGGAGGATAAGGTGATTAAACAAATCTCTCAATATTTCGGAAAAAGCATATGCTTCATTTATAGGGCTTCAAACTCAAAACTTTCGTACAATTTTTTTTACCCTATGGCGGTTAATAAACAAAAATGTATTTTTCTGTTATTATTTTCACAAGAAAAACTACATTTCAATTTTCCTTCTCTCTCTCTCTCTCTCTCTCTCTCTCTCTCTCTCTCTCTCTCTCTCTCTCTCTCTCTCTCTCTCTCTCTCTCTCTCTCTCTCTCTCTCTCTCTCTCTCTCTCTCTCTCTCTCTCTCTCTCTCTCTCTCTCTCTCTCTCTATCTCTCTCTCTCTCTCTCTCTCTCTGGACACAACAAATGATAGCCAACGGAGCATATACAGCAAAGGCTGTATAAGAGCAACACTGCCAGTAGATAGAAGCCACTCCAGAGTCTGTTTCACAAAAGACCAGAAATCAAGCTAGGAGAGATAGTACCAAAAACTATGTTAATTTTACAATCTCTTGGAGATTATGCCTTTAGTAGGCACCGTTGGCTATTTTAACTAATGCATTCACGAGTTCGATTATCTTTAATCAAATAAACAAGTTACATGTATTTATTTACAAAAATTTCGGCAGCTTTTGACCTCATCGATATGAATATCAGAATTTTCTGCTTGTATGATGATGCAACTCTTCAGCAATGACTTCTATTGGCGATGGCTACTTGTCTCATATCGAGTAGCTCTTCGAATATATTCTTATACAAGTAATTTTTGATTAGAGTAGTTGTTGTAATTCCAATTTTAGATGTTTAGTTAGTAGTAACATGGGTCATTCAATGGGTCTGACATATGAACATAATAAAAATTTAGAGATGGAATTAATTTTACTTCCCATATCAATAGATCAGAGGGACCTCTCGCGGAAATCAGTTAAATTTGTATAAGAAATTATTTTCTTTTGGCTTCTTCCTCCTCTACCCATTCCCTTTGCAAAAACCCAAAGGCACCTTCTCCCTTAAAATTAATAACACTTAAATTTACTAATTTATTTAGATAGAGGGCCAAAGGAAAAGCAGGTTGTCACTAAATGGGGCGGGAGGAGGTCTGAAAAATGTATTTCAGGAAACTGCAATTTCTTGGGAGCGTGTAAAAGTTTTCCAGAACAGTTTTCCAATTGAGGAGAAATATGCGTTCCTATATGGGCCTCAGGTGAGTTGGTGCTGTAGTGAGTTGTCGGTACTATTAGCCGTGTTATTTAAACGGGGATTCTTAAGAACAACATTTTACATTAAACGGGTGTTTCTTTTTGTTCAGGAGCAATGATGCCACCCAGCAACATTATGTCCTCTAGACCATGGGGCTGTATAACAGCTTTTGATAACTTTGAATTTATTAGTTTAGATGCCTTTTGATACTGCATCTTCCTACAGAGACCAAATTGAGCCTCGATCGCAAAAACGACAATTTGAAAAATCGTTATGGTTTTTGGACAAACAGCTATTTTCTTGATCTTGATAGTTCTAATCTATTTGTTTTGATTTTAAATTTCTCAGTTAGTACAAACTTCAATTGGGACTTCTTCCAAATATGAAGATAATTTTCATTCCCTTAACCTTCTTTTTCTCTTCGCGTCAAGTTTAAGTTGACCTTTACTAAAAGCTTATCAAAGTGCATTACACAAGATTATTTCATTTTTATCACACCTTTCAAAGATGTTTTGGCTAAAAATTTAACTGTTTTTCATGTATTAAAAACCATTCAAACACAGAAAATACATTTTAAATAGATAATTCATTCTGTAGGTACTCTGACGCAAAAAAGGTACCTGTCCGAAAATAAAAGTTATTTACATGAGAGTACGATCTAAAACTAGTGTACAGAGCCAAAGTTTCTAAAGAGTAGGAATGGTTCATGTATAGGGTAGTTTCTGCGTCTTTAATGATTTGATGTTGCTCCTTATTTTAATTTGAGTTACTATTTTTTTTTTCTGTTATACAATTAGGTTCACAATATTTTGCACGTTAAAGTAAAAAAAAGGACTAAAATCATAGCAATCCAGTGAAAAATTTGACAGCTACTTTTTTACGCAAAGTTAAAAAAAAAGACTAAACTATAGAAATCCAGTAAGAAATGTAACAGTTATTTTGCCAGATCTGACACAAATATAATAGCTAGACGAATTGACGTCATTGCGATGGACTAAATAATTTCTCATAATTTTTGTTTGTTAGTAAAAATAGACTAAATAACAATTATGGCACTGAATCCAATATAGAATCCAAAAACTGCTTTAAGAACTTTTTACCTTGTGCGCGCCAACAGGCAAAAAACGCTACTGAATTTCTATCTTTTCAAAAGCTTTTATCACTAATCTAGTTGTTCCCTAGCAACAGCATTTAGGAGGGCTTGGCTACTTTTTCATGTTTGTTTTCGTTTATTCTCCCATGAAGCTTGTCCCGCTAACAGAAGAATTTCACCTTTTTGGCTTTACAGCAAATTTTTACTATAACAGGACTATTAAGTCGTAATGTTTTCTTTAGGCAGCTTAAGCGTGTATACCTCCGAATGAAAGTTGTTGTTTTTTTTTATAGAAAAGGTAATGCATTCTTAGCTCTAGTTTTGAATTTCTAAACCATGGACACTTAACGGAGACAATTTGCTTACCAAAGAGATAAAGTAGCAAATAAAAAAGACCTTTGAGTAACTCCAAAGTTGAAATATTCTAATATGCCTAGAAAATCTCTAAGACTTAAAAAGCCCCGGAAAACACTTAAAATAAGTGTTTACTCTACCAGGCAAGCCAATTAGGGGGAAGGGGGGTAATAGCCCCCCCCCCTGTTAGACATTGAAAAATACCTTCTTATTTCTGTTTCATAGCTATTTTCTATTTTAGTTACCGTGTATACTATATTAAAACAGCGAGACTGGCTAACTGGTTATTTTTATTTATCACATCTGTGCTTCGTGTTTTCACAGCCATTGTATAGAACCGCACTCCTAAAACTCCAAAAAATGGTATCAGATTAAAACACAATGTACACCATTAGAACAGCCTCCTCTGAAAACCTTATTAAGGAAACTTACAGTCCCTTGGGTTCAACAGCAAAAATTCCATTGGCTTGGAAAACAGGGTAGGTGGCTGCAACTACGATATTCTACACCCAAAGTGCCTTTTTTCTGTTTCTCCTTCTTCGCAGCTAGCGGGGCACTGAAACATCATAGAGAGCTGTTTAATGGCCCATTTTAAAGGAAATTGCCACATATAGTGTCTTTTGTAATTAAGAATAAATAATTTTTGGAAATAACTTCAATCGCTGTTTCAGCAGCTGCAACCTAGTAAATCACAAAAAATCTTTACCCTCCCGCCTGCATTTTCGTGAATCGGAGCCACTTTGCTCTACCGTATTATTGTAAGTTCATACCTTTGGGATTTTTTTATGAAATGTCGTAATTTTGAACTTGAAAACCAAATGTCAACGCTGCAATCATAATATCAAATACATTTTGTCATAAATTTGCACAAAGCTACGAGTATCATATCCTTGACCAAATAATCTTTGTTGCATGCGAGTAATCGTCTATTTGTGAGAACAGAGTTAAACAAAGACGGTGGTCTTAAGCTTGAAAAACATTGTGTCTTTTGAAACCTTTAGCTCACTGCTTCTGAAATTAAAGAAAACTCAATTTCGTTCTAGCTGAAATAGCTTCTGGAAATTCATAAAAGGAAAACAGTTGACCGACTTTATGGGCAACCTTATGCCTGCCATAAGAGCTCCTCATTACAACTAATTTTAATTTAATTTATGCTACAGAGCTACCTATAAATATTATCAAAACTTTCACGAGACTATAAAGAAAATAGAAAAAATCAGGAGACTGAAGTTTTCCCTTAAAACATTATAATGTAAAACTCTATGCCTTTCTTAGAAATTCGTTGAGTTAGGAGCTTGAAACTCTCAGGAATGAAATTACAAGCTATATTACGTTTCAAGAAGGTGCTATTCAATATATAGAAGATTCCATAACTGACACAAAGACGAAATGAACATACTAGGCCACTTTGTTCCTTTTTTATGCCCTTTGTAATTATAGCCTACTAATCAATTCCCTCATAAAGGAACCCTCCCCTCCTGATTATCATACATACAGTTTTGATAATGTATTTATCTGCCATGTCAAGTCATTCAGCATACCTCCTGAAACCAGTTATCTATCCCTTCACTGAGCAATTTATCCCTACATGTGAATGAGTGCATAATTTATGTTATTTGAATTGATTTCAAAAAGTATATAAAAATAATAATGGAATGGAACATGGTAATCTGATTAATAAATCATCCTGCATTATCATAAAGTAAGAATTTTCATTGTTTTAGTGTTTTATTTGGGTTTTTATATTGCTTAGGCTATATCTAGGGCCATTAAGGAGGGATGCATGTTGGGGAAATTCCCCAAACTTTGGGAATAGTGAAAGCTGCAGGGCCTAGTGGGCCTGTTGGTATATTCTTGACTGGTTTCACTACAAGTTTTATTTTCCTAAAAGAGCATTACTTTACCTTCACTCCTGATGTGTCAATATATATCCCTAAATTATATGTACTCCATATTTTCATAAGCTTGATTCTTTTTTCAAATTTGTATAAAGGTAAAAAAGCAGCAGGAAAATTCATGGAGTGTATATAAATTGAGCTATTTATTTGTACATATATTGTGCATTTTAAAATATTTAAAAGTAGTTGTCAGAACATTTTAGTGTTTCCTTCTGAGGGGACCTACCACCATTGGTGCCTGCAGAAAATTTTCCAGGCAGGGTCAGACATCAGAATAGCAGTGGTGAGTCTATGATAGGGGAAATTATTGGAGGATACATCTTTTTATAAACAAATTTCTTTTCAAATACATTTAGAAAAAAATCTCAAACAAAACGAATGACTAATTTTACATACAAAATGAGATAAAACTGAGCAAAATTTTGAATGGCAACTGGCAAAGAGATCAATCAATTTAGTTTTTGAAATATTTTATTACTCTGCACAACTAGATATTTATGTTAATCCTTTATGTCCCAAACCCAGCATATAAGAAAATCAGACTAAAGAAAATTATAAAGATTTATAGGAACTTAAAAACAGCTTCCAAGGGGATATTTTAGGTTCTGATTTTATTCCTGGAAGTTCCATTTACATATCCTATACCAACAGCTTTCCAAGATCTCAAAAACCCCTAAAATTGGGTTTAAAATTCTAGTGACCCATACCCAAGACTCACTTTTCCTGTATAGATGCAACAAAATAATGACACAGTTAAAGATACAACTGTAATTCAAAATAATTTTTTATTCCAAAATAAACTAACAGTGTTGGCAAAAAGTAATACAATTAAACTACATATTTGATGTAGGCTATGCTTATGTGAATTGCTGAAAACTCATCAGCTCAAGGTTCTATTTCTCCCAGAGCTGGTTTAAAGCTTTGATGCTTCTAGGCCCAAGCGTCTTTGCTGCTCCATTTTTGTAGGATTTTTGGGGAAATCCTCAAAACTTCACAAATAGTGAAAGCCACAGGGCCTAGTGGGCCTATTGGTAAATCCTTGAATGGTTTCACTGCAATTTTTATTTTATTTTTAATGTTGTAATAAATACAAAATAAAATATCTGTAATATAATTTGTTTTTGTAGAGCACTAAATATGCAATTTAGGTGTCTTGAACAGTTTTGGAAAGATCTAACAAAATTAAACTAAATTCCCATGATTTTTTTGAATAGAATATCACTAATAAGTTCTTTTGGTTAGGGGGAGGCTATGGAGGGAGGGCCAGAGGTCAGCTCCCATGATTTTTGGAATAAAATATTATCAATAAGTTGTTTTTTTTGGGGGGGGGGGGAGGGGATGGGCCAAGGAGGGAGGGGCAGGGGTTAGCTCTCATGATTTATTGTTGATAATTTTTTGGGATTGGGAGGGAGTTTATTGGTCCATGGAGGACCAGAGGTCAGCTGTTGCCCCCAGGGCTAGTTGCCCTCTGGTCCCTTTTGACTCTTAAAAAGGGAACTAAAACTTTAAATTTCCAATAGGATGTGCCCCAGCGATGTTATACATCATTCCTTCCATAAAAACCTTATGTGCCCCAGGGCATAATTGCAACACTTTCCCCTGGTTTCTGGGTGGCTGTATACACCCCAAATTTTTTATTACATGATCTTTGGTCTATTTTGGACAAAATGAAAATCTAAAAAATTTGACTGAACACATTTGAGGAAAAGATGGTTGGTGGGGGGAGGGAGGCTAGTTGCCATCAGATTACTTCTGACTCTCAAAAAGGAAACTAGAAGTTTAAATTTCTAGTCATTTGAGTCCCCTCCAAAGTTTACCTCTTTTTTAAAATTTTATATGTCTCTAAGCATAATTTATAATCCTTCCCTTGGGCTCTTGGGGGGGGGGGCAGGGTATATTGTCCCTGAATTCTTTGTTATCTGATTGTTGGGCTATTTAAGAATGGCTATCTCAACAATTTGATTGAATGCCTTTGGAAAAAAGAGGGTGTGTGTGTGAGGGGGGAGGGAGGGCAGATGCCCTTTGTTCACTTTTGACTCTTAGAAAGGTAACAACAACTTCCAATTTCCAATCAAATGAGCCACCTCTGAAGTTTATACAACAAACTCTTACATAAAAACCTTATTTGCCCCAGTGCATAACTTACAACACTTGCCCCAGGGTTTTTGGGGAGGGCTGGGTTATCACTGGAGTTTCCATTATATGATTTTTGGTCAATTTTGACCATAATGGCTACATAAAGAATACAATCATATTTGGGAAAAAGAGGGTTGGTGATCCAGGGTGGGGGGGGGGGGGGTAGCTGCCATCAGATCACTTTTGACTCTTAAAAAGGGAACTATAAGTTTCAATTTCTAATCATTTGTGTCCCCTCTGAGGTTTATACGACCACCTCTTCCAGAAAACCTTATATATTCCTGGGGCAAAAGTTTCAACCCTTGGTTCCCCTGCACTCTGTATGTTGACCCCAAAGTTTTTGTTATTTGATCCAACAGAAATCTATCGGTTGCATTTAAGGACAGGAAGATTTCCTTGGGGGGGGGGTAGAAGCCCTCTGTTCATTTTTGAATCTTAAAAAGGTAACCAGAACTTTCAATTTCAAGTCAAATGAGCTACCTCTGAACTTTATACCACTGCCTCTTACATAAAAACCTTATATTCCCCTTTAGCATAACTTAAAACACTTGCCATTGGGCTCTGGGGCGTTGTGTCGACCATGGAGTTTTTCTTATCTGATTTTGAACTATTTTCAATAAAATGACCCTCTCAAAATTTTTATTTTATGGGCTTAGGGAAAAAAGGGCAGGGGCTTGTTGACCTCCAATCTCTTTTGACTCTTAAAAAGTGAGCTAGAACTTTCAATTTCCAATCAAATGTACCACTTCTGAAGATTTTTGAGCAGCTTTACGAGAAGCTATATGAGCAGCTTTTCCATAAAACCTTATATGCCCCCAGAGTATAACTTACAATGCATGCCGTGCTGGGGGTTGAGTCCACCCTGGAGTTTTTGTTGTCTTATACTTGAACTAAAATTAAGTTTTTTATTGGATGTATTTGGGCAAAAAAGGGCATGGAGGCGATTTTCCCTTTGATCATTTTTTACTCCCAAAATGGCACTATAACTTCTGATTTCCAATCAAATAAGCCCTCTCCAAAGTTTATACAACCATCTTTCCATATGAAGCTCCTCTGGAAAGAAAAGAATTGGAGCCTTATGGCCTTGGGGCTGATGAGGGGAGGTTAGTTGCCATCAGATTACTTTTGACTCTTAAAAAGGGAACTGGAAGCTTCAATTTCTAGTCATTTGAGTCCCTTCCAAGGCTTATACGACCAATTCTTCCATAAAAACCTTATATGTGCCCAAGGCATAAGTTACAACCCTCTCTGCGCTCTTGGGGGGGGGGGGGGATATGTTGACCATGAAGTTTTGTTATCTGATCATTTGACTATTTCAAACAAACTGATAATTTAGAAATTTTGACTGGATGCGTTTGGGGGAAAGAGGGTGTGCGTGGGGGGGGGGTAGATGCCCTCTGATCCTATTTGACTCATAGAAAGGTAGCTAGAACTTTGAATTTCCAATCAAATGTGCTACCTCTGAAGTCTATATGACCTTCCCTTACATAAAAGCCTTATATACCCCAAGGCATAACTTTAAACATTTGCCCCCCCCCTGGATTTGGAGGTTCGTGTCGACCCCAGAGTTTTTGTTATCTGATGTTTTAAGTATTTTTAACAAAATGGCTATCTCAGAATTTTTATAGGATTGGTTAGGGAAAAAGAGCGTTGGGGGGGGGGGCTAGTTGCCCTTCAATCTCTTTTGACTCTTTAAAAGTGAACTAGAACTTTCAGTTTTGCAATCAAATGAGCCTTTTCTGAAGTTTATACGAGCATCCCTTCTATAAGAACTATATGTGCCCCCAGGGCATAACTTACAATGCCTGCCCAGCATCCCTTCTATAAGAACCATATATGCCCCCGGGCATAACTTACAATGCCAACCCCCAAGCCCTGAGGGGTTGTGTCGACCCTGGAGCTTTTGTTGTATGATCTTTGAACTATTTTTAACAAAATAACTATCTCAAACTTTTAATGGATGGACTTGGGAAAAAAGGCGGGGGGGGGGGCTAGTTGCCATCTGATCACTTTTAACTCTGAAAAAGGGCACTAGAATTTCCGATTTTCAATTGAATGAGACCGCTCTGAATTATATACGACGACCCATTCCATGTTAAGTGCCTCTGGGAAAAATTGAAGAAATTATAATAAAATACTGGAGCCATGTGGCCTTTACTATAGGCAACGCCATAGTGTTGCCTCTGATTGGAATGATATGGGCTGACTTCCTAAACAGAACATGTTAATAGAATAAGGGTAATATTAGATCTAATATTAGGTTCATCATTTTGTGCTCTTTCTAACCATTATAGTTTCCTTTCTTACAATGCATCCTCCCTCTGACGGTCCCAAATACAACCATAGTTAATATATTTTGTTCTTTTTCTTCCTCATTTGATGCATTGTATGTTTTTCTTAAAAGGTAGTTGCATTCCTATTCCTGGCCCATGAAAAGCATTTAGCACAGCCCAAGTGATTGCATTAGTAATTAATACACTAAATAGAAACATTGTTTTAAAATGTCCTAAAATGAAGATAACAATGCAAGGGAACATGATCATGTGATTAACATGCTACATTTGATATTATAAAGAAAGAATTGCGTGAAGTTCTAGTGTATGACCACTTCTAAAAGAAACATGTTAATGAAATAAAAGTAGTACCATTACTTTCCTTATTTTATGCTCTTTCGAAATATAATGTCACTTTTCTGACAATTCTTCTCCCTTAATGGTCCTAGATATAGCTCTAAATAGTTTTTTTTTCTTTTGTTCTTTTTTATCTTGTTATGCATCATATATCTTTGTTAAATGGGTATCTGGGTTCTTGGGTGGTAAAAAGCTTTTGCTAACTAATTGATTGGTTGGCAGGAGCGGATCCAGGGGGGGGGGGCTTAGCCCCTCAAGATTTTTCTGGTGCCATCATTCGCATTCCCTTCTTTTTTCTTTTTTTACTCCTTTTCTAAGTATACTTGTCAATTTGATCAATTATTTATAGGTGATTTACCCAATTAACAACAAAACGCAAAGCTTTTCTATGAATGTAAAGAGCAAAGTTGAAACTTAAACTGAACGAAAATTATTTTTCTTCAGCCAGTTCAGAATATCTGCAAAACTGGCATAAAAATCTTTGATTGCTGCACAAATTTTTCTTCGAACATGGAACTTTCCCCTATTTCAAGCTTTTCATAAACATGGTAACACAGTTATAGCTATTTGTTTATTCACAATGACATATTGAAAATTAGCCTTTTAGCTTAAAGTTCAAAATGGATAAAAGTAAAAAATTTGGACAGGAGCATAGAATGGCTAAGAGACGAAGACTGATGGCTGAATGTACAAGGGGATCAAAGAATATTTTCTGACATTTTGGCAAAATACCCGGAAATCGAAAAGTAGGTTTTGACTAATAATAAGCCCCCTCCACTCTAAAAAAAACCTTAATTTTGGTTTTGTGATTAATTAAATAGCAAATGGTCCAATAGGGCGTTTGTGTGAATAAATATATCTATCTGTTTACTTTAACTATATGGCTAATTGGGTTGAGATTAGATGAATGAAAGAATTAAAAGCAATTTAGGCCAGGAACAGATACATGAGATTCGAAGGGGGGTGACCCTCCTCCTAAGACACTTCTGGCCCACCTCGAGTCACATTGGCGCCCTTGGTTCAGCAGCCCCCTTATGCAAGATTTTGCTCTTGATCTGTTAGAGATTCAGACATGAAACTGTTCACACGATCAGTTTACGAATCATTTAGTCATAAAATTATAAGATAAACCTCGTTTTCATGAAAAATTAATCATATAATTTAACTTCCCTGCTAGATCTTCATCTTCAGAATGTGTTTTCTTTTTTCCTTTTTTTTGGTAGATTTATGTTATTCTCTTTCTTGTGAGCCTGTCGATTTAAGGTATGGTGTCTGGGCTTCAGTGATGGGGATATGACTAGGCAACTTACAACATTAATTTATGTTAAAGAGTAATTTTTTGAACTGTCCCTGTCTACTCCCCATTCAAAAAATTTTTATTTAGTTTTTTGACTAATGAAATAGCGAATGCCTCAATAGGGGTTTTGTGTGATAAATCTTTCAATCTATTTATTTGAATTAAATAAAAAAAACGAGTTTTTTAAAATGAAAGTAAGGAGCGACATTAAAACTTAAAACGAACAGAAATTACTCCGTATATGAAAGGGGCTTTTCCTCTTCAACACCCTGCTCTTTACGCTAAAGTTTGACTCTTTCTCTTAAAGGGTTTGAACCTTTCATATACGGAGTAATTTCTGTTCGTTTTAAGTTTTAATGTCGCTCCTTACTTTCATTTAAAAAACTTGTTTTTTATTTAATTTCTGGACGTTTTTTAATTAATGCATGCTTTGATCTTGGCTCTCCGCACATAAATAATTAAAACGAAATTTGCATATTAATTTTTTTTTGCTAAATGGCTTTCTCATAGTTTTAATCGGAAGATTTTGGGAAAAAAGGAGCGAGGGAGGAAGCCTAGTTGCCCTCCAATTTTTTGATTGAGAACTTTTAATTCTTTTACAAACATTTTCATTAGTAAAAAATATACGTAATTTACGAATTAACTTACGTAACGAACTTCTATATTCGTATGTTTTTATATGAGGGGGTTCACCCCTCGTCGATACCTCGCGCTTTACACTAAAGCTTAAATTTTGTCCCAATTCCATAAGAATGACCCTTGAATTACAAAGATCGTAGAATAAATAGTTGAAATTATTAAAAATACTTTAGCGTAAAGAGCGAGGTATTACGAGGAGGTAAACCCCTCATATGTGTAATAATTTCCGCTCGTCTTAAGTTTTAATGCTGCTCCTCACTTTCAGTAGAAAAAAACTTTTCATATTTATTTTTTCATTTTTTTTAAATAATGCTAGAAAATCCTGTGCCCGCTTCATTGAAAGTCTCTTCCCCCATGAGAAGTTTTTTCATGAAAAGATCCTCCTACGCAGCCCCCCACCTCAACTCTCCCCCCAAACCAAACAAATCCCCCTGAAAACGTCCATACACTTCCCAGTAACCATTACTACATGTAAACACAGGTCAAAGTTTGTAACTTGCAACCCCTCCCACGGGGACTGCGGGGGAGCAAGTCGTCCCCAAAAACATCGTTCTTAAGTTTTTCGACTATGGTGAATAAAAAGGCTATCTCAGAATTTCGATCTGGTGACTTTGGGGAAAAATGAGTGTGGGAGGGGGCCTAGGTGCCCTCCAATTTTTTTGGTCACTTAAAAAGGGCACTAGAACTTTTAATTTCTGTTAGATTGAGCCCTCTTGCGACATTCTAGGACCACTTGGTCGATACGATTACCCCTGGGGGACAAAAACAACAAAAAAACAAACAAATAAACACGCATCCGTGATTTGTCTTCTGGCAAAAAATGCGAAACTCCACATTTTTGTAGATAGGAGCTTGAAACTTCTACAATAAGATTCTCTGATAAGCTGAATCTGATGGTGTGATTTTCATTAAGATTGTATGATTTTTAGGGGGTGTTTTCCCTTTTTTTTAAATGAGGCAAATTTTCTCAGGCTCGTAACTTTTGATAGGTAAGACTAATCTTGATGAAAGTTATATATTTAAAATCAGCAGTAAAATGAGATTTTTTTGATGTTACTATTGGTATCAAAATTCCATTTTTTAGAGTTTCGGTTATTATTGAGCCTGGTCGCTCCTTACTACAGTTTGTTACCACGAACTGTTTGACTATATAGCTAATTTGGTTGAAAATAGATGAATGAAATAGTTAAAAGCAATTTAGGCCAGGAACAGATCCATGAGGTTGGGGGAGGGGTGACCCTTCCCCCAAGATATTTCTGGCGCCCTTATTCTGTTCTTTTTTAATCTTTTTTAAAATAAACTTTTTAATTTGGTGCCCACCTCGACTCACATTGGCGCCCTTGGTTCAGCAGCCCCCTTACCCAAGATTTTGCTCTTGATCTGTTAGAAATTTGGACATGAAACTGCTCGCACGATCAGTTTACGAATCATTTCGTCATAAAATTATAAGATAAACCTCGTTTTCAGGAAAAATCAATCGTATAATTAAACTTGCTTGCTAGATCTTCATCTTCATATTGTGTTTTCTTTTTTTGGCAGATTTTTTTATTCTCTTTCTTAAGAGCCCATCGATTTGGGGTAAGGTTTACGGGAGTCATTGATAGGGGTATGATAAGGGTGGGTCACGGGAGGGGAGACACATTATAAAGGGGGTTTTGGAAAATGTTTTGGACATTTGAGTTTGCCGAGTGGGATTTGGGAGAACTAATTCACATTCCCTATCTTATTCAGCTGCCTTACTGTAGTAAGATGCAGGGTAGAATACTACCTTCCTAGGACGAAGTCCTAGGGGAATGTCGTCTATGTTATCCGAACATAATGAGGAAGTTAGAAACTACCCAGATTGATAAGGTCGACGTAGGCTGGCTGATTCACAGGTATCAATTATCTCAAGCTCCATCGTCCCTGCAAGACAAATTGGAAGACTATTGAATTTTATTATTGCCCTTGTCTCCCTCCCTTGTCAAGTACCAATATCCAACATTCCCTTTCCCGTCACTTTCTTTTTTTTGGCATTGAAATTGTTCCAAACGCTTTGTTGACGTTTGGTCCATCACTTCCAAGCGTGATGGCAGCTGGTTCTGCTCAATGGCTGACATAATCTTCCTACACAGATCATCACTTGTAGTGTGGCCCATAAAACTTGTGCATAAAAGTCTACTCTGGAATTCGTTTCCATATGAGGGCCAATATCGAACACGCATCTGTAACTCTTTCATACCAGCGTTGCTGGTTGTCTTGTCATATTCTAGTACAAGATATGATTGAATGTCCTTCACAAGCATTTGCTTACAGTAAGAATGCAGTGCATCGGTGATAAGATACATGAGTTTCTTCGCACATAGGGGCATTTCGTCAGAGATCTTACCGGAAAACATCGATGGTCTGAAGAGTTAGCAGACATGGAACTCTGTACTGTCTGAAGTACCCATATTAACTCAGCTTTATAAGCGGCATCACGCTTACAACACATGTTTGTACCAATTAACGGTTTATCCTTGGTTGTTTCATCAACTCGAGATTGTCTATTCAGTTGAAGCTATAGTGGATGTAGTTAAGCAGTAACTGCGGCTTTGTGTTCTGCAGATCGCGCATGTTGGTTTACCCCTGAGCAACCCCAGCTGTGCAACCAAAATCTTTCAAGCAGAGTTTGCAAAAGAACGAGTACTGATCGTTCCCAGTCTTACACCATTCGCCAATCTTTCTACCGCTGCAGTCCGTCTTAGCAAGCCATGAACTATTAAACTTGGTAGGCCCCATACTTAATTAACAAGCATCACCTGCTAAATAGCATCCCAAGATTAAAAGACCATACAAAGAAAAATTATGGATATGTCCAAAACTAGGCCGTATTCGCATCAGCCTTTTAAATAGCGTTCAGGCAGGAAACCCATAAGTCGCAAGAATTCCAGTCTCATTAAGCAGATACTGCCAGCCTGTATACTGATCTTTGCTCATTTCGGACCGGCCCAACATGACAAAAAACAAAACACAGGCCACTAAGTCAACACAACAGCATAGTCCAGACAGAAGCCGCTTACTAAGCCCAATGCAAAACATTAGTTAAGTTCAAACAGCTCAACAGTTGTAATTAATTATCGATCTACACCGAAAGACAGCACAGTCTACAACAGAGTCAAAAGCAAACAGAAAAGCACATCTTGGCTTACTTAAAGAGAAGTGAAAATTGCAAATCATGAGCAATGTTCTAAGTAATCTTCAGTCGAAAATATAGGAATAATAGGATTGCCTTCCTAAGAATATATATATATATATATATATATATATATATATATATATATATATATATATATATATATATATATATATATATATATATATATATATATATATATATATATATATATATATATATATATATATATATATATATATATATATATATATATATATATATATATATATATATATATATATATATTATATATATCCAAAGAGAAGAGAAAGCTCTTCTCTTTGGAGAAAAGAGAAGAGCTATCCGAGAAGGAGAAAGGAGCTTTTGAAGAGGACAACAAGTGGAAGTTACAGGAGGTCCACGACAAAAAAAAAGAAATAGAAGACCTGGAAAGCGAAAAGAAAAACTTAGAGCATCAGAGAAAAGAGAACAGTAGCAGATACTCTACTTCAAGAAGTGACCGATAGAATGAAGAAGGCTGCCGGGTCCAAGAGTTCCATACACATTGCCCTAGCTGTTTCTTTGCTCGAAGGAGCTGTGAAGTCCAGAACAAGTGAAAGAGAGCAGATGGTAGAATCTGCGAGAACGGAGCAGTCTCTTGCAAAGAGAAAAACTGACCTCATATCGAAATTGATGCCCAAGAAGCAGCAAGATTGATTCCAGGTATTTTACCCGTATCAGTCAATCATTGGCACAGTATGTGTATCTGATTAAAAAAAAAAAAAAAAAAAAAAAATGCAGAAACTCGGGAAATGACGAATTTACGTGACCAGGCATCCAACGCCATCTAACACTGATCTCATCCCGAAGACTTCCGAATCCTATATTTGGCCTCGGGAAATCCTATATAAATAGGACAGAGCCTATAATTTGAAACGAACAGACCTGTCAAAACCTTGATATATATATACATATATATGTATAAATATACATATATATATATATATATATATATATATATATATATATATATATATATATATATATATATATATATACATAATATATATATATATATATATATATATATATATATATATATATATATATATATATATATATATATATATATATATATATATATATATATATATATATATTATGTATATATATATATTATGTATATATATATATATATATATATATATATATATATATATATATATATATATATATATATATATATATATATATACATAATATATATATATACATAATATATATATATATATATATATATATATATATATATATATATATATATATATATATATATATATATATATATATATATATATTCATATATGTATATTTATGTGTTTTTTTGCGTGAGCAGGGCCGCCAAAAGGAGGCAGATCCCAAATGGAGTTGGAAGAAATGTAACAGGGAATCCAAATGAAATTACAGCTTCATGGGAGGGGGAAAAGAAAAAACTTTGAGTTGATTGGATGAACAAAGGGTATTTGTGGATGTGTTGGCATCAGGTGGTTTAGTGCTGCAATAAGTTGTTAGTCACAGTAGTAAAGGTTGTAGTGCTAATTAATTTTATCAGATTTATTTGAAGTTTAAGAAGTAGGATGCAAAAATCTGAGCTTTTGTCATTTGGAAACTTATTAAGATCTTTATCTATGAGCTTTAGTTTTGTTTCCATCTTCTTCTCCAAAACTTGTCTAACAGTAAATTATTTTTATAGTCAACCGTGAGCTGATGCCAACAGCACCTTGGAAAGCTGCTTCTACGCTTATAGTTGCTGCAAGGAATTTAGCCCTTAACAGAAGCATAAATGAATCATTTGACTACAAATTGTTGTTGCTCAAAAGAAGTGCAAAAAGTGGATTTATGGCAAAAGCATTTGTATTTCCTGGTGGGATTTGGGATCCACATGACAGTGATTTGAAATATGAAGCTGTGATCGGTTCTGATTATCCGGAATACGAAGCTGATGCACTGCCAGAGTTGTACAAATCTAGAGAAGTTAACAAGTTGATACCAGAGATATATTTTAAAATTACTGCCATCCGTGAAACCTTTGAAGAAACAGGAGTTTTGATCTGCCAAAAGACAGAGAAAGCAATTGATCCATGTTCATTGAAAATTTGGCGCCGTGAAGTTTTTGAAAACGCCAGTAAGTTTCTCAATTTATGCTTGGAGCATAGTATACTGCCTGATGTGAAAAATTTGCATGAATGGTCATGCTGGTTGACACCTGTGGATGTTGGTCCTCGTCGATTTGACACTATGTTTTATATCTGCTGTCTAGAGGAAATTCCATTAGCAACTGTTGATGATTCTGAAATAAGTGAATTTAGGGTAAACAGGTTTCTTGCTTATTTGAAATTTTGCACAGTTAGATTGTAAAACCATTTGGTAGGAACTCCCAAGTCTTCCCTAAAAATTCTCAGGAAACATCTCGGCCATTCTTAAAAGTGATTAGTATAATATTAATAATTGGGATCTTCAGTAGCAATCCACATTAATGTATCAAGAGGAACATTTGGTGCTACTTTCCTGGAAAATTTTGGTATGACGTTAATGACTGTCTTCTAAAAAACATTCAGTCACCTCTTTGTAAGGAGTTTCTTGTGCCACAGTTGGTCATCACATCAAGACAAACGCCTAGAGAGATAGCTCACTTAAATTCTGATAGCTTTCATATTTCATATACTATATCATATACTATATAATAGCTTTCATATACTATATTAATCTCTTGCTATTTTCCATAATTAGATTATAAATGTTGATTTTGTTGTATTATAAGTATCCTATTTAAATTAGTGTTCTTTTGTGCTTGCTCATCAAGGACAGTAATATTTGATAATCTACACTCGCACACGAAGTGGTGCTAGATCCGTTTAGTAGGCCCACCATAGCAATGAAATTTCATGTAATTGCTTAGGATCAGGTTTATATGCTGAAACGATAGTGTGTCTATGACACTCTTCTCAAAATGTATTAGAAAGTGAAATTCTCCTCTATGATATTGGTGCACACTGTTTCATTTCTAGAAAGGGAGTCAAAGCACAAAAAACCGTATTTTTTATCCATTATTCAAAAATTCCAAAAACAGTTCCTCAGACCAATCCCCTCTCTTGTCCTCTATGCAAGTATGTTCTAGTGAACGTTTATCCACTGATTGTATGTGCTGAGGCACACTTATTTCAAAGGACATGAGGGACTATCTATGATCGGAACAAATAACGCTTGGGTACGACTAGCTTAAAGGCTAGCTTGTGTAATTTTAGCTAGAATATGCGAAAAAAACCCTGCTACATTATAATGATATTGAATATCGTCTTCGCAATCTTTCTAATGTATATCTTAGAATAAAAGTAGTTCACGCCGAAGACTTAGTACCCTTTGTTCTTCTCTCCTGTAAAATTTAGAAACGGAGATGCTCCATTTTGTTTTGGGCACAACAATGTATTATCGTCTAAATAGTAGCCTATAGTCTAAGCGGGAAATATTCGATTTCAAACTGCTTGAATTTTAATACCTTAGGCCCCTACAATTAGTGTGTCACTACCAACTACTTTGCATACTAATGACGCATTTATTTCAAAGTGGCTGAGTTCTGAAGAAGCCCTTAAGCTACATATCAAAAACTTAGTACCCTTTATTTGGCTCTCCTGTAAAATTTTGAAATCGTCAGATGACCCGTTTTTTGAGGCACAACAATGTATTATCATCTAAATATTATAATCTCAGGGGGAAATGTTTTATTTTAAACTGCTTGAATTGATAGTACCTTGAGCACCTACAATTAGTATGACACTAATGATTACCTTACATGCTAATAAAACATTTATTTCAAAGTGGCTCAGTCCTGAAGAAGCCCTCAAGCTACATATCTCCCGTGAAATTTGGCTGGCACCTCCCCAAGTCTATGAACTTTCTCGTCTATGTGCATTCAAGTCTTTCGATGGATTGAAGGAATTTGCAGAGAAAAGAGCCAAACTTGGTGTTAATAGATGGATGCCTGTCAGGATGAATGCCACAGACGGCATTATATCTACTTTACCAGGTTAGCTTCATACTTTAATAAAAATCAGTTACACTCATTTTATATTGTGCTATTGAGATATCCAGTATTAAAAGAGAACAGGTATAGGGTAGTAGAACTGCTAAAAGGGGTAGAGTAGAATAAGATCAGTTAAGAAACTAGAAAGAAAACTGTGAGAAGTAGAAGTGAAAAGTCGGCTGGTAGTTGCAGAGATCTATTTACTCTCCATAAACGGTAGGAAAAACATCCAGTGATTGAAGATACAAAAGAGGCTTCACTATGTCGACTAAAGAACTATCTAACTTAATTTGCAATGTTTTATGTCCAAAGTTAAGCCTTGCTATTCAGCTTCATACCCTAGTTTTTTTAAGATGTTCTTATTCAAATCTGGAATGAAAAACTATTCCTGTACTAAGCTTCAAATTGAATATTAATTTTGATTAAACCTGTCTAAAAATTGAGCATGTATTTCAGTAATGGTATCTAAAATAGAGGATGGTGTATTGCTAAACTTGACCACCTAAAGCGGCATTCCCCCCCCCCCCCCGTTTTATGACATTGACTTATTCTTTCCACATATGTCTAATGTAACTCACAAATATGTCTTTGACTTGCCTCGCTTTTGATGTCCATTTGTAACTTGAGATAAATCTTTGTAGATATTAAACTATGTATTCTGTCTATTACAATCTTGTCTGTTTTCTCATCAAAAACTGAAACTAGTTACGTTAGTCTTAAGGCGCTTGTTTGCAATATAGAAACAATTTTTGTCATAATGAACTCCTATATCTAGCAAAATATAGTATTTAATGGTTTCGTACGAATCAAGATTGATTGTTACCAGTATGTTGAATATTTGCTATTCCTCTTTTGTTCTTTCCGTAATAATAACTTAATTATATTTAGCAACAAATATCATTCAAAAATACCAAACATAAATTTTTAAATTAATAAATGATATACCGTTAATTATCGGTCTGTTACACCGCCTTATCGTCCATTTCTCCTAATTAGGTTCATTATCTAGTGTTTGTGTGTCTTTTGATGATTTTTGTGTCTTTGATTATTTTGTGTTTTTTGATGATTTTTGTGCCCTTTGATGATTTCTTTCTTCTTTCTTTTTATTGCCCCGCTTTTGTAAAATAGTGGGTAAAAAACTAATTACTATTATTAGTCAACATCTTATTAAAGATACACCAAGAAAATGATTTATAAAGCATCTCGAAGCTAAAAGTTTAACGACCCCTTGTCTTTTTTCTATTTTTTTTTTGTCTCATATGTCTTTGTGGTCTTCACAATAAAAAATTTTTATGCTAGTATTTCTTAGACCACATTGTCTTTCCATTTGTAATTAAAACAAACTATAAATGTGTTAGTTATGGCAGTGAATAAGTTTTACCTGTTATTGTATTTTCATTTTAGTTATTTTATATTTTATTTCTTGGATAATGAATCCTAATCTTCTCAACATGCATTACAGGGGGGCTAAGAGCTCTTGATTCCCCAATCACTCGAGATTTTCTAGATTTTACTTATACACTTAATATTAAAAAAATAGTCACCGAGATTTGAACACGAAAACTATTGCACATTTGAAAGTAAAGCCCATGTAGCCTACGATGTTTAAGGTAGAATAATACTCTAAGAAATTTCATTATAATTTGAGAAAACCGCTGTGTTCATCTACTGTGTTTTAGTTTTGTTTGTTTCAATTTGAAGTATTGACAACATTCTTTTTTGGAAGAATCTTTAGATTTTCTTCAGAGATCCATTTCAAGATAGATAAACGTTACATGAAACAAAACATTTACTATTACTCCTGCTACTAACAACTTACCACAGCAGCAAGCCGCCTGAGGCCCACACAGCTACGCACGATCCCTCTCCTACTAATCTATCCAAAGCCTCTCTCTTTACACTCCCAGGAAGTTCTCATTTCCCTTAAATCTTTCATTATGACATCCTATGACCTCAACCATGGATGACCTGCTTTCTGTTTAGCCTAGTCGGTTGGCCGAAAAGGACAATCTTCGGCAATCTGTTATCCTTCATCCGCAGAACGTGCCCAAGCCATCTCAACCTTTTTCCCATTATAGCCCTAGAATTCGGAATTGAACCACACTTTTCGTACAGCCTGCTGTTTGAAATACGGAGAGTGAACCGGGTACCCAAAATGATCCGTAAGCAATTTCTATGGAAAACATCTAGCAAACCTTTGTCCTTTTTTTGGGGCGCCCATGCTTCAGAACTATATTTAACCACTGCCATCATTGTAGACTCAAAGAGCCTTGGCTATTTTGCTTTCCATTTGATCAATGTTTTCGTTACCCAATGTTACTTTTTCCTTTTCACTTATTCCTAGTCTTAGCGACTTAGTGTTATTCAACTTATTCTAGCACCCTGAACCCGCAAAACCTCTAAAAGCTCATTCATTTTGATCATACTAGGATGCTTCAATCATCAGCTTAATGCAAATCCAGGGAACCTTTTTTTCCCATTTAATTCCATGTTCTCCCATTGCCCTTCCTGTGCTTTTTAAGGCAAAGTCCATCAAAATGATCCATATAAAGGGGGATAGAACTCAATCCTGCTTAACTCCTGATTCAGTACGAAGCCAGCTGCTAACCTCATTTCCTACTTGTCTGGTATGCCATACAAGAATAAGACCTTTTGTAAAGCTCTTCTACCAACAGAGTTGAACGCTTGCTTATAATCTATAAAACTGAGGACTAAAGGTGTTTTTTTACTCAGGCACTTCTCAATTGTTAATCTGAGAGTAAAATTTTGGTCGACCCATCCTCTTCTTTTCCTAAAACCACACTGTTCTTCTCTTAAAACTTTGTCTACAGCATCTCTCAGTCTAAAAAGCATCATATTACTAAGTAACTTGCCACCTATAGTGACCAGATTAATCCCTCTAGAATTACCACACTCACTCAAATCACCTTTCTTATACAGTGGTCTAATTAGGGTTTTCCTAAAATCGCTAGCTACTTCCCCTTTTCAAAAATCATATTCATAATCCTCATAAACTTATTTATAACCTCAGAGCCACCATATTTAAGACACTCATTTATCACTCTATCAACACCTGAGGCCTTAATTATTTTTTAATATTTGTAGTACTTTCTTCATTTCTTGATAATTCTCTCCTGTGTACATCACAATTTGTCACATGTTAAGGCCACCTTTGATTATCGTCCGTCGATTCAATAATCCCATTATAGAACGTGGCATATCCCCAAGAACTCCATGCTGAGAACTCAAAAACGTCCCACATAACCTGATAACATCAGGTAGAACATCATGAACTATCTGTCTTAAACAATCAGTCGACAAACATAGACCCTCTGTGTTAAGATAAAATACTAAAAATTGCCCCCTCATTTGGTAACCTTATTGAATCTGAAACATACTTACTATTAACTGAAGGGGATAAATTCAGCTGATTTTTATCATATTGACCTATTGAATTATTAGCTTCTGCAAAGAACCTGTTGTATGAAAGAAATAAAAAAGAATTGAAAGAAGTGTATCCTCTTTAGTAGAAACAGGAGAACAATAGCTCGTGCCTCCTCCAAAAAATACCTTTTCTGAGGTCCTTTTACCCTCCTACCCCTGAAACAACACATCTTGACAATTTTAATTTGTTCCCTCAGCTGTGAGACCAAATCGGTTATGCTTAACCAACTACGTCAAAATTTATCACATTTTTAATGGGAAACTGACTGCTACTGACTATGCTATTCTGTAATTAGGTGTAGTTGTCTGCCTTAAAATCTTCAGATTTAAAAAATGAGAAAAAAATGTATAGAATTTGTGGGTATTGAAAACCAGCTAGCTCTGATTGCAAAAGCACTCCAAAAAAAACCGTTGCCTGTTTTGTAGCTTAGCTTGATTGTTTTCAGAAATATCATTTGCTGGGTGTTATAGATACTTATCTATTATATAAAGTAAGTTACTAAAAAATCTTAGTGACTATTTTGCAGCTCGTTAGACGCCTACCCAGGGATAATATATCCTCAGAGGTAGAATTAGGAAATGTATCATTACTTGTAACAGCGGTGAACTATGCCTGTAATATGAACATCTTTTTAACTTTTATAGTTATAACAGTCAATGAAGCTATTGTTACTATTGCCCATGACTTAAAGTATAGAGAGAGAAAAGAAACGTAGAAATTATCGGACTTACCAGAAGAACAAAAAGTGTACATAATTGGAAGAATCGGAAGGACTAATTAGAAATAAAAATACTGCTAAGATGGCTATGTATAATACGACTAGGACCTACATGGGCAGGATATTAAATGGAAAGAACAAAGCCACAAGACTGCATAAGTTCAGATGGTGAATAAGAATTATTGTTCGAACCTTTAAGTTATATAAAGTTAAAGCTACGAAGCGTGCACATTTGTTTCTTGATAAGGCTATTAAAAAAATGTTTTTTCTTAAGAACGAAATTCTAGGAAAACTGTGAGGGAGAAGGGAAAAACCTTTAAAATAAAGAAGCACTACCAAGTGGTTGTTCATTAGGGTCTATGGAAATAATTTAAGTATATAATAATTAACTGCATCACTTTCGTGACTTAGCAAAAGAGCAAACAAAAGGCACCACAAGTTACACCTATTACAAATACCTATTACCTATTACAAATTACACCTATTCAAGACATTAGCAGCCTAACTTTGTTTTGTTTCTTCGACTCCAATTGCATTATATCTTATTTTAGTGGTCAGGTTTCCCCATTTGAGATTCACGCCAAGGTCAATTTACCATAGTCTTGGCAATTAGATTTAGCATTAGCAAGCAAAGCAAGTCGTCGCTTGATTAGTGTCTCTAAAAACAGGACATCAGAACCTTTGAATACTTTTCTGATAATATTTGGGTCCAAGATTTGGGAGAACCACAATAAGAGCTCTTCGTGTATAACCCCGCTTGCTTATTCTCTTTGATTGTATTAAATCACTTTTTAGCACAGGAAAGCCAGGAAAATTGTTATGTCTTAATGAGTTTCATGTGTCTCATTCTGAGCAGCTGAAAGTGGAATAATCTGGTTTCTAATTGATTGGTGGTCCTTATGGTCATTGATGTTACGAGATGGTCAATATCAAAACTAAGTTTCCATAGATGTCTTGCTTTATATAATCCATTTTTCCTTTAGAAACATAATCAACTTTGTACTTTGGAATTCATAGTTTCAAATAGGCCTCTAGCAAAACTAATCTGACTCCAAACAGAATCTACCGTGGTATTTTTGGCTTTTGGTTTAAGAGCCTCCTCACTAACAGCATCAGTTAAAAGTTTTTGCTTTTGCTCAATAGAACTTACCTGGGAGATTAAACATCGTCTGTTCGGGGATGGATTCATATCTAATGCACTGCAAGATGTTATCTGGCCTTAGTTCATGATGTATAAGAGATTTCAACCGGCCCTTAGTGTCCTCCTGTCATAATTCTGACAAAAAGAGGAGGTAAGCTGGCAATTAAATGGCTGGCCAAACACCAGCAACTTTGGGAATGTAGTTAAAATTCGAAGTGACTTACCTAGCATGGCTCCAATTACGCCCAGGACTAGGGATAAAATACGGTCAGGCTTTGAGACCGGGGGAAAAAACAGCTTCTAACTGCCAAGTATCTTAAAAGATATAGCATTTGTCAAATCAATGTTTTTTAAGCGTATATCACTTTTTTTTCACGCCTGTTTTTAAAGTATGGACAACCATCATATTTTTCTCTTATATGTTTTATGCTGTTTTTTTTTATCTTTTAGGAGACTACCTTTATCCTGAAAATCCAGATTTTCTTGGTGAAAAAGAGGTGATAGACTTGGAAAAGTCATTGAAGGAGCTAAAGGAACTTAGTAATTTGAATCGATTTGAATACCAAGATTTTTTTAATGCCTCTTTAATAATTCGGAATATTCAAGACCCTTGTGGTCATCCTACTCCAGTTTCTTTTGACTCTTTGATAAAATCTTCCTTGTGAAGGATGATAGAAAAGGAAACTGGGAATAGGAAAGTAGTAGAAAAGGAAACTGAGGAGAAGAAAAATGAAAATGATAGAAAGGAAAGAATTCTTCCATTGAGTGTAATCTAGTATAATTACATTAAGGGTGAATACCAGTATCTTTGTTTATTTTATTTTACTTTTATTTTAATTTAACATGTTGTCTTTTTTCAAATATATAGTTTTTTTAATGTAATTTAGGTTCAATGAAGCTCTAAGCTTATGAAGACAAGAAAACTTTTGCATCCAGTTATCGTTTTTTGATGAAAAATTGTTGATATGTGCTATTTCTGATAATCGTTATTCTGTATTGCACATGAATCGTTGAAATAAGGAAATTTTACAGAGCAGGTTAGCAGGAGTTACCTGATCTCATCATAGGAACTCAAAACATTGTGCAACATATCGTAAAACTAGATATGTGCATAATTTATGTAGATTCAGTCGTATCTGTTCTTATGCAAAATTTCAAAAATGTACATCTCGTATTTATTCCTTTAAGAAGGTTGGACAGCCAAGAGAGTCAGATACTTGTAAATCCAGTCTTTGCTATGAGGATATTACCACAACTGATTTAAGCATACATTGCCTAAATTTTGCTGAGGACGAGTAAAAGAAATATTTGTTTATATATTTGCCTCTGTATTCACTCAAGCTAAAAATTTTCCATTCTAGTGTTTTGTCATAACTGTTATGAAATTCGAAGGCATCAGGCGAACTTTACTATAAGACTAACTCGCTGTAACCGGAATTTATCAAAATAAAGATCATTATGAAAGTAATTCATCTAAAATGATTATTTTGAATCTGTTCAGCTTATACTAGATATGTTTTAGTGCAGTTTTATTGAAGGTTCACTTTTTTTTTATCACGTATTATAACTGGACTCTTATAGCAGGCTGTCTCATGGCATTATGAGATTTCGTAATTATTTGAGCCTGGTATGACTCGATTTTAAGTAAAGGCTAAGCCTAAGACCTTGTACTACTGGAAATGATATTAAAATTAAATATAGAAAGTTAAGATGATATAGGTTTCCCGCGGGCAGAATTCTACTGTTCTTCCCTAGCCCTCTTCCAAGGTCTATCTTTGTATAATATGTATTCCGTCCACATGGTAAGACGCATGGAGGTTGCTGAAAGTAGTAATATTTGGTTTGTGTATCTTTCTAAGATCTTTCGCTTACACGCATTTGTTGAAAGAGAAGGGTAAGCATTCTTAAAATGGAATAAAACCGAGAATTTGTGTAGATACACCAGATCCCCTTTTCAATGACTGGCTCACTTATTGTCTTCCTTGAATATATTCAAGGACAATTCGATGGAACTGAAACGATGGTATCAAGAAAAAGTATGTTTGGAATAGCTTAGAGGAAGGGTGTCCAACCTTTTGGGTTGGACACAATTGGATAGAATCCTCTACAATTATCTAATTTGTATTTGGAATCTGTACCAAGGAAATATTGAAGGAACGGTTCAGGTGTGGTGATTCGAAAGGGGCTAGATACTACTTTCTGTCTGACTAAACTTTATTGTCCTGCTTCTAAACAGTAACACAACTGATATACCCATTTTTCAGATCTTTTGCTTTCCTGTAAAATGGGTTCAGTTTCAAACCAAACGTTTTATTTATGGCAGGGAACTAACTCCTTTCGTAATTGGTAACACTATACCAAGTTGTTCATGTTAATCCCTCTTTTTTCATCATTTTCAGCGGCTATTAGGACACTAGGTATAGGTCCTAGTAGTTTAAGGCATTAGGATGTTTAGAATAAAATGATACAGGGGTGAGGCAAAAAGAGTGGATCAGATTATTATAACGAATTAAATTAAGCCAGCCATTTAGAATGAACCTAAAGCTGCATCATATATGGATTAAGATGGCATGGTACATATTTGAATTTGGATAGTGAGATTAGTGTTGTAAAGTTACCCTACCAGCCTTGCATGTTTATCTGGCCGTATTCAGCCACTTTCCTCATATCATATACATGCTATTATTCATTTATTTATAAAAGTACCGAATTCATTTATGAAAGAGATTTGTAACACTTTGATTAACTAAGCACTGGATCATGAGAGTGGAATATTCAGTCACTTTCTCAGTCCTTAAGACTGCCTTCAAGAGGATTTGCTTGCAAATCTTATTTTTCTCCTTCAGACTTAAATTCTGATTTACTTGACCGTATCCATCCTGAAGCCTCCTTCCCTAAATAAAAGTCCTGGAAACTGCCCTGAGGATTGTATATTAATTTCTACCTCCACCCTTCCATCTTCTCTAGAACTAATTTCGCATTGATCTGAAGATTTTTCAAAACAACTGCAGAAACCCAAGGACCATTAAACTAGAATAAGAATTTCTTTTAGACACTGTAGTCGGTAACAACTCATTCGGTAGGAATTCATTCAAAAGTAGGGTAAATCTTAAAAAGGGGCACTGGAACTTTCGATTTCTAATTGACTGAGCCCCCTCCAAAGGTCCTCCCTTCCACATGAAGTGCCTCTGGGAAAAAAATGAACAAATATTAATGCAATGAACCCTTATCGGTCTTTACTATAGATAATGCAATATGATTACCCCTGGCTTAAACAGAAGAATAAAAATGTCAGTTATCCTTCTAATGAAAATCTTGGAATTATTCAAGGGTAAAATAGGTTGAACTTTCCGCGGAGGGGGGAATATTCTGAGGGGGGAGGGTAAACACCGGCTCCCTGGGAAAAGAGGGCACGAATTCAATATTTTTCTCTGATGTGAAATTTAAAATAAAATGGGGATATTGATTCTGATTTGGTCCTCCCCATTGTCGAAAATGCAGGTCATGTAGTTCTTTTTGATGAGGGAACTTGAATATTTGAACCTAATGGCTTCCCATGTTATTTTAGGAAAACAATTAAAATAAAAATTTAAATATTTATACATATATATATATATATATATATATATATATATATATATATATATATATATATATATATATATATATATATATATATATATATATATATATGTATGTATATATGTGTGTGTATATATGTATATGTGTATATGTATATATATATATATATATATATATATATATATATATATATATATATATATATGCTCTTCAATAGGTGCTCATTTCTCCCCAAACTATGGTTATATCCAGGACTTTTGTTCAGAGAGAGGGGGTTGCCAAAAAAATGTTACAAAACTCTTAAAAGTGACCTATAAGCATTTTTAGAGGATCGGACTAAAATGTCGGGGAAACGTCAAGCTCGGTATCCTCCCCACCATGGATACGGTCTTGCGCCAAACTAAGATGTAATAATTCCCACCTCCTTCAATTGGTGTCTCAATTGCAGTTTTGAAACCTTGTATTTAAGAGTTAGCAACAGTGAAGCCTATGTGCTCTTGAGAAGGGAACACTTTAACAAAAGATTCGTACCATTCACCTCCCCAACCAACATCATTTCCAAATATAATGGTCTCCGTGAAAATGTGCCCCCTCCCCTAATTGGGCCATATAGCCTGCAACCTTTGTTTATGTACAAAATTACACGAAAAAACAATAATGGTAAAATTATTCTTGCTATATAGTTTACATAAAGTTTCTATTAGCATATTTTCATATTTCCTTTCATTCTTATTCACGCTTTTAAATCATTTTTACAATTTCACTATGATATTGGTTCGGTTAAGGATGAAATGCTTGTTCAGATTTAAAACAACAGATAAACTAAATTCGAATTAATCATCAAGATAAGCTTAGAACCAACTGGAATTTATAGAATTTAAGACTTATTCTTCCGCTCTCCTAAAATACATCAAAAACGTCCCCTTACCCCAAGCCGCTAGCCCCAACACTTCATTAAAAAGGTCGGAGAAAGCATATAGCCTCTGTAGATCATCCTTTTTATGTCCAGTGGAGTAGCAGTGGGCATTTGGCAGGCCGATTTTGAAAGCTTTTGATTGATTCCATTTAGAAAAAGGTATATATTACCACTAGAGATTTAATATTTGGGGCTTTTTTTCCTCCCCATTCAATTCTGTGGTCTTCCATTGCTTTTCCTGTGCTCCCCAATCTATAATTAAAACGTGTAGCTTCCAGGTAATGCCGTTTTGACATGTTGTGACTTTTTTTAAATGATGAAAAACTCAAGAGTCTAAAATGATGAAGTTGGATTTTTCTCAAAGATATAGGTTAAAACTATCAAATATTTGTATAAAACGAAAAGCCTTTGAGAATAACCACTATAATTAGCAGAATGTATCTTTTTTGGATCTTTTTAGATAGTATTGCAGTCGAGTTTTCTCTAAGTATCTTTAAAGTAATATTTGAAGTAATTAATGAGCATAATTTAAAAAACAGTATCCTTTTTTCCATGTTTTTTTCATTTTAGATCTATAATTATTTTATGCTGACAAAAAGATGCGTTGACAAGCGCTGAAAATCTCGGTTGAGGATAATCAATGCAAAATTTTATCCTGCATGAAATTTTGAGCACGCATTCATTACTTCGAAACTGGGTGCATGGCCTATGGAGTCCATTTAAAAAAAAAACTGTAACGAGGAAGTTTGCCCAGTACAATCTATTTAACTCTATATAATTTATATATCTAAATTTGTATATAACCTATATATGGGTGCATAGCCAATGGAGTCCGCTAAAAATAACTATACCGTGGAAGTTTCCTCAGTATAATTTATTTAATCTATATATCTAAGTCCATATATAATCTATATGTGGGTGAATAGCCAATGGAGTCCACTACAAATAACGATTACGAGGAAGTTTGCCCAGTATAATCTATATCACTATATAATCTGTATACCTAAATCTGTATATAACCTATATATGGGTGCGTAGCCAATTGAGTCCACTAAAAATAACTATAACGAGGAAGTTTGCCCAGTACAATTTATATAACTATATTATCTATATGCCTAAATCTGTATATAATCTATATATGGGTGCATAACCAATGGAGTCCACTAAAAATAACAATTGCGAGGAAGTTTGCCCAGTATAATCTATATCACTATATAATCTGTATACCTAAATCTGTATATAACCTATATATGGGTGCGTAGCCAATGGAGTCCACTAAAAATAACTGTAACGAGGAAGTTTGCCCAGTACAATTTATATAACTATATTATCTATATGCCTAAATCTGTATATAATCTATATATGGGTGCATAGCCAATGGAGTCCACTAAAAATAACTATAACGAGGAAGTTTGCCCAGTACAATTTATATAACTATATTATCTTTATACCTAAATCTGTATATAATCTATATATGGGTGCATAGCCAGTGGAGTCCACTAAAAATAACTATACCGTGTAAGTTTCCTCAGTATAATTTATCTGATTTTATATAATCTATATATCTAAATCCATATATAATCTATAATGAGTGCATAGCCAATGAAGTTCACTAAAAACCACTTTAACGTGGAAGTTTCCTCAGTATAATTAATATAATTTTGTGTAATCTATATATCTAAATCCATATATAATCTATGTATGGGTGTAATGGCCAATGGAGTCCATTAAAAATACCTATAACATGGAAGTTTCCCCAGTATAATCTATATAATTTTATATAATCTATGTATCTAAATCCATACATAATCAATATATGGGTGCAGAGCCAATGGAGTCCACTGAAAAATAACTATAATACGGAAGTTTCTCCAATGTAATAGCCAATCTATCTATATGTATATGTGTATATGTATATATGTCACTATGTATATTAACTAGGGGAAGTTTATACAGATGTTATTTGACAGAAGCAAATGTTAAAATGTTCCGTGCGAACAAGTTTTGGGCTTTTCCTTTCGGTTCATCAATGAAAAATTCCATGCGTGCGAATCTGGCATAAAACGAATTAAAAAAAACGCTTACCAGAATTTCAACCAAATTAAAAAAGTCGTCTACGGATTTACAAACGAAATTCGCTGAAATTTAGTGAAATTTCTATAGACAAGTGAAAACACTGCTTTTAAGTTCAAAATTACCGCCAAATTGTATTGTTAGAAGATAGCCTATCAGTTTAGAGTTTCACAGTCAAAAGTGAAATATGCCTGCTTTTCCAAGAGACTATGAATCAGAAAGAAGTAAGACAAATCGAAAGTCAATTTGGTAAAATTCTAGTTAATTGACTTCTTGCTATCTCGGAAAGGGTTTAGGTTAGGAAAAGGAAACTTTCAGGGATGGGTCTACAGGCTAAAGTATGTCCTGGGAAGGTATTTTAAAGTACCCATCTCCACTCCTTCTCCCTCTAGAGGGGCCTAAAATTTGCCTAGCCTACATGACAGGTCTAGCCTATACCTATTAAAATTTTGACAAAACAACATTTTACCTTAATTTTCAGTTACTAGTTGCTTTTTCTCTCCCTTTAGTTCTGAAAATGTGATTCCTGTTATTTTAGTAGAATTTTGAGCCATATCAATGTTTTTTTTTCAAAATTTAGGAAATTAGGAAATGATTGTCCAATTAAATGGGCATCAAGTGCAAGGTTATATTTTACCCCTTTGATTGCCAGTTGTTACTGTCTTCCACTTATGCTACACCTCTCATGCATGTCACTCCACAGTGCCATACTAGAGTCAACCTGTTGAGGTTCTAAGTCAACCTGTCTATTTGCATATCTATCTTTAAAACCTTATAAAATGGGATTGAGCAAAGTTATGAAGCTGAAAACAATTTTGTTGTACTTCAATTAGGCAGAAGATCTATTTTGCAAGGTTTCACTTTTATAACACATATTTTCAAATGTCAGGGCCCTCTAGAGGGAGAAGGAGTGGGGGTAGGTACTTCAAGATACCTCCCCAGGACATACTTTAGCCAGTAGACCCATCCCTGAAAGTTTCATTTTCCTAACCTACCCTTTCTGAGATAGCAAGAAGTCAATTAACTAGAATTTTACCATTAATGTACCTCATTAGACTGGCTCAGGCCCAAAAAGTAGGCTAGGACTGTATTAGGCTAGTTTGCTAAATTCAAAAGCCTGAATTACTGCAGGTCAACTTAGTTCTTGTAATTATGATTATCTTAAATTGCAGCTTGGAGCAATCTAAGGATTTCCTCCTTGTGGGTTCTGCTTCCCAAACATTTCCACTCAACATCACTCCATTCAGCATCCAATCTTGATTTGAAAGTGTCAAGACAAGTTGCAGAGACAGCATATTCTGGCAGTCTATTCCAAATCCTGGTGATTGTTTGAAAAGAACTAATTTCTCTGGCAGAGTCTGCATGGCATCATAGACAGTTTCTTTGAGTGAAATCTGGTAGAAAAGGTGTCAGCAAACAAGAATAAATCAGTGACAATGTTTTTCAAAATAAGTTTGAAGGTGGATATGACATCCCCATGTTTGCACTTATATTTCAGGCTTAGTAGTTTGAGGCAACAAAGACATTCACAATAGAGGACTGTTTGGGCTTTGCTAATCAATTTTGATGCTTGCCTTTGGACTGCTTCTAGGGTGAATTTGTCTTTCTTTTTAAAAAAAGGGATGCAACTGTCATGCCAACTTTAAGTTAGGTCAAACAAGAGCTTTATATAGAATTGTCATGACTCCTGGAGGGCAGCTCCTGATAGTTCTCTTTATTGTTTCTAGGGTCTGGTTAGCTGATGAAATAGCAATAGCAGCATGAGAATCAAATTTAAGTTTCTCATCAACCTAGACACCCAGAATTTTTATCCTTGTTAACAGCCTCAAGCAGTAGGTCATTGAGAGTATACTCAAAATGTAAGTTATTTTTTCCAAAATGAAGGACAAAGCATTTAGATGTGTTGAAGCACACCAGCACACCATTATTGACTAGAAATGAATTGGAATAAATTGGATGTGAATATTCTGACCTGTTCAGTCCTTTCAGCAAGAAATGCCTTAATCCAGCCAACAACTTGGTTGTTTATTTCTACAGCATGTAACTTGACAATCATTCTTCTGTAGCAGACCCTATCAAAGGCTTTGACTAGGTCAAAGAGGGTAACATCAACCAGGAATTCCCTTGTCTATTAGATTTGTAACAAGATTGTAAGACTGTAGTAAATTTGTGTCAGCAGATCTAACCATGTTGAGAATGGTGAAGGATGCCATTCTTTTCAAGATGTTTAATAACAGTGTCATTAACTATTCCTTCAATCACTTTGACAACAGAAGAGGTAATACTGATTGGCCTGTAATTTGCAGCAGAATTTCTTTTTCCCTTTTTGAAAACAGGATTTACATATGCTTTTTCCAATCCATTGGAAGTTGTGCAGCTTTGATTGATTTTTGAAGGTTACAGCTAACGGGGCAGCTAGGATATCTTTAGTATGTTTGAGACACCAAAGATGAAAATTTTCAAGACCCTTAGGTTTGTTAACATTAGTTGAAGCAAGTTTCTTATTCACCATACATTCAGTTACTTTGATATCTGGTATAGCAGTAGTGATAGGGTAAGAAGAGACTGCAGGGCGTGGGACATCCTGACCATCAAGGAATAGTGAGTAAAATTGTTTGTTCAAGACTTCTGCTTTACTTTTAGGTGTATATATCAGATGTCCATTTTCCCACAAATCTAGAACTGAATGTCTGCTGGTTTTTTAATTAATGCATGCCTCCAAAAGAGTTTGGGATTTACCTTGATTTATTGAGCTAGTTTATTTTTATAATTTGATTTTAATTTTTTAATATTATTTGTAACAAGATTTCTGGCTACCTGGTATCTTTTGAAGTTTCAGGAGTTCCTATGTTTATGATATTTTTTCAATGCTTTGGATTTTTTTTGGATGAGATTACAAATAAAAGGAGTTAGATATGGTAGTGTTTTAGGCTGTCTAATTATCCTGATGCTAGTATGCCTCAATTCAGCACCAAGTAATAAAGTTTTGAAGATATTCCAAGAAGTCTCAAGATTGTTATATGTGGCAAAGCTCCAGTTAATACATGCTAAATCTCTATATACAGCTTTGTAATCAATAAGTGAGTGATGTTTATAAGTAGTTTGTTTGCTGTGAATATTAATTGTAGAGAGAATTGTAACATGGTTGCTTTTTCCAAGGGGACAGGGCAGATAATCATTGCTTATCAATATCTCTGGACTAGAAACAATAACTAGGTCAAGAAGGGATGGATTCTGACCACTACAAACTCTTGTAGGCTCAATTCACAGTTTGTATAGATAATTGTTTGATAGACAAGATGCAAAGGGAGAACATGTTTTTGATGACCCATATCCATCAATCCATAAAATTTCTGGCAGGTTAAAGTCACCAGCTATAATTGTCTCAAAAGATTTGATTTTTAAGATATCAGATACCATTTTCAAAAGGGTGTTTTTGCTAATAATCTGGCTTGGGGGACTAGGGCCATCATATGCACATCCAAAGCATATTATATTATTGTCAATAGTTATAGTTAACCACACTGTTTCAATCCAAGGTCTATAATTTAAAAGTTTTTGGGAATACTAACACCCATCTGCAGCTCCCTCCTAACAAAAATAGCCACTTCTCTCCTACAAAATTCTCATTGGTATAAGTATAGTGGTTATCTACTTTGAATTAGCATCATAATAAAATAAAAGTAGCTTAGTAGGCTATGGTAAAATTTTAGTTTAAGGGCTTTTTGCTTACTTGGTAAGTAGCTGGTAATTGGTAGAAATATAGAAATTATGGCTCTCCAGAGGAGAAACGATAGAACAAAACAGGTGCACATGGTAAATGTGTAGCTAGGAACATAATTTAGCCAGGATTAAAATGAATAGCATAGATCACTTTGTGCATTTTTGTGTACTGGAAGAAATTAAATTTTGAGCCCTTACTTCAAGGGCTCAAAACAGCCCATGGTAACCAAAAGTTTATAGATACATTTCTATAAAAACTGACTAGTGAGAAAAATTGCCATTTGCAGCCTAGCTGATTTAGGAATGGTTGTTAGTGTTTTCATTTGTCTTAATAGTAAAATGCTTTTATGAAAACAAATTTACTGAAATTTAAGCTTCAGATTTGATCTTAAGTGGTTTAAAGTAGACACCATTGCAAAATGTCAATTTCTGATAGATTACTGCATACAGGCTGGTCAGGGGCAAACCCAGCAATAAATTTTGGGGGAGATGGATAATTTAGCTGAGGGATAGTTGTACAGATTAAAAAGAATTATGCTAATTACGTTTTTAAAATATAAGGTGTATTCATTATTGAGACAACACTGTAAGCATGCAATTATAAAATAAAATCAAGCCACCTTTTTTGTTGTGGGCTAGTTTATAAGAAACGTCTTTTACATTGACCAGAACATCTCTGTGTATAGATAATAAGGCCAATCCATTAAGCCATTCCTGACCTGAGGTATTCCTGGCATAAGATTTCGCTCTTTTGAGGGAGAGACAAAGAATGCTTGCATGTAGCTGTAGTGATGGGGATCACTGCACCAATCTTAAAAATTCAGTGTAGAGTCAGGAAAACATTCTTAAGCATGTTATGAAATATTTTGGTGTCACATTTCCTGACTGTATCCACATTCTCCTCCACAAAGCTAACTCAGCTTACAGGCTTCCCCTATAGCTGTCTACATCAGGATACCAAAAATTAGTCAGATTATCCAATCTATCCTTTGATTTTTATTTGTTTAGGGAATACAGTGCTGAGGAAATAGGTATTGCTGTGACTGCAGTAGCTTTCTGTGACTAAGGAATTTACGGCTAAGTTTGAGGAGTGACTTGCACAGTGAGCATAGACTGCATGGGGAAAACATTCACAGACTATAGCAGCACAGCCTTGAAACTGGCCACTCATAGATGAAGCTCCATCATAACCTTGCCCCCTAATGTATTTTAAGTTGATTTCCATTTCATCTAAGGTTTGTATCAACCAACTAAGGTCTGCTATCAACCAACAGTTTCTTTTCCAAAAATTCAGTGATTGTTGATTTCCATTTTGACAAGATGGATAGTTCATTAACAAACAGGGGTGTAGTGTTCTATATAAACAGTGAAAAAGTACACAAGTGATTTAAATGAAGTTCAACAATCTTAGTAGCCCAAGGCTATAACAGCATGTAGCTTACTTGGCAGCAGCCTGCCTTTGCTCCCAACTGCTTTTTTATAAAACAAATATTATTGTGTGGAGATCATCACACTTTACCTACTTTCTGTGCATACATTACTGTATATCAATTGGATTAAACCCTATAGTGAATTTGTTTAGTTTTAAAGACAGTTTGGTTTAAAATTTTATTTATAAAAATAATAAAAAATTCAATTTTTGTCCTCATTACAATAAGATTTTACAGCACACATTATCCTTTCATATTAGTCAAGATTTATAAGAATGTATATGTTTTCCAAATTTTGGGTGGGGAGATGTATCCCCATTATCAAGAGTAGAGAATGGATCGATTGTAAAAACGGTAGTGCCCTCAATCTGACAAGAAACTTCTCGAGGAGGGGATGTAATTACATGCTGAAGGTAGGGAGAAGCTGGAATCAACCTCTGAAAAAGGGGGGGGGGCAACGGTGATTTAAGGTCCTTTAGGATACTAAGCATCCTAGCTCTTGATTTTAGGGAACAGGGGGTGGGAGGTGAAGATAAAACAGGCGAGTTTAAAGAATTTACCTGTGTGGTTGAAATTTTCTTAGGGGAGCAGTCAGGACAACACCAGCTCTCACTCCAATTAGCTATATCAATTTTGGTACACTTTTCTGCTCCTGCACGGAATGAGCGATTGCGTCTTCCACATTTCACAGAGTTCGAAAAGACTCTCAGCCTACATTCGGAACCAAAAATTCTTTATCTAACCATCTTTTTTTTAGGGGTTAACGTCCCAAAAGAAAAACTTGGTTCACCAGGTAACAACCAAGATGGACAGATATACCCCCTATCATTCAAGAATACCTAAGTATGATAGAAATATAATAATTCAGAAACAAATTTGGCCTATATATGCATATTAGGGGGGGGGGGAATAAAGTGCAGCGGGTCTGCATGTAAGATGTGTTAGCTACAATAATTTTACATATTATGAAGTACGAATTGTTTTCTGACTTCAAACTGTCCAAATACTATACCCTCCCCTTCCTAATGTGCGAATATATAGACCAAGCTATATGTTTCCCATATATTCTGTCACTTCTCTTTGTCTTTTTTCCCACTAAGCTGAAACAAACTAGCATAATTTTTTATGAACGAATTTTGAAACAAATTATTGAACGAATTATGAACGAATATGAAAAAAATTAGCATAATTTTTTTTTTTTGTGTTTGTGCTGTTGCATTGGTGATTTCTCTTTTCATGATATATATATATATATATATATATATATATATATATATATATATATATATATATATATATATATATATATATATATATATATATATATATATATATATATATATATATATATATATATATATATATAATATATATATATATATATATACATAGCAAGCATATAACAGAAACTGCACTTTTGTTACGTTTGAGATTTTTCATGGGAGGCTTAAGTCTGATAAACCCTCATCATTGGCTATACAACTAACTTTTATCTATGCAATAAGCTGTAGTATTTCCATTAACGCTAACGTGACTGTTGTTATGGTGTTATGGGAGCATTTTCAATTCTGGTTTGAAAATATTTCTTTTTTAGGTCAATTCAAGAAATTCTTTGAGGAATTCTATACTGAAGATAAGAATGGTCAAAAAAGTTTTCCATACTGTGAAGCAATTCGTAAGATTGCACACAGAGAAAAGGTATGATATAGCTTAATTTTTTCAGCTTGAAGAGCTTGGTAAAAGTCAAATTATTTATGTCTGTACAGCATGTGTGTGTGTAGGCTTGTTAACTTTTTACATAAAAACTAAATTACTGTATATTTATACAAAAACTTATCTTACCTCTTCTGTATATTTATTTATAATTTTAGAGGCTTTAGTTTCAAATATGTTGATCCAGAATGTGTCTCCATTTTAAACCCCATTTCTGATTTAGCTGGAATAGCTTACTCCGTGAATTTTCGTTTCAGCTTTGCTTTATAAAAAGGGGGTAATAACAAAATCAAACAGGGTAATATACCTATTACTTGGCAGCTACCATCTCTCTCTGGTATATTATCTCATCTTACTACACCATTCTTTTCACCATTGACAACCAGTAAATTGACATGAGTTATTGGTAGTGTTGCCAGGCATTCAATGGTTGTTTGCAGTGGGTCAAAGAGAACATTTACTTTGGAGCAATTAAAAAAGGTTGATAACATTTTTTATATAGAACCGTAATTTTTGCAAATATTCAATACAGGCATCATTCAACCGCATACCTTCCTTGAATTATAGTAGACTAAGCCCAACAATCTTTTTTTTAAAGATACGTTTTTTTTTCGATGGCAGTAACTAGTACATTACTTATTGTAATAAAAAACAAATAAAAGTTCAAATAGGAATAAGCCCCTAAATAGGGAATTATCCCTATTTGAACGTAGTTTGTTTGTCATAGAAAGCCAATGTGGTCTCTAAAAAAAACCCTACTTAGTATAGTAAAACAACTTAAAAGATTTTTTAATATTATTCTGTGTGTAGAAATTTTAGAAAAATTGTATTTTTTTAGTATAGTTTTACATTTTCTTATTTTATGCTTTGAAACAATTTTCTCAGTTTTTATCATCCTCAATACTATCCGTCCCTACCATTAATCACAGTTGTAACTATAACTTAT
This sequence comes from Artemia franciscana, assembly GCF_032884065.1. Taxonomy (NCBI): domain Eukaryota; kingdom Metazoa; phylum Arthropoda; class Branchiopoda; order Anostraca; family Artemiidae; genus Artemia; species Artemia franciscana. The sequence continues at coordinate 14,306,380 of NC_088874.1, forward strand.
TAAAATAATGTTTTTGTCAAAATCAACAACTTTTCATAAGGTTTTTGACGGAAGTTTTGAATCACTTCTTTTGTATTTTTTTTTTTAGTTTTCCCAATTTGATATTTAAATCTAGCCAGCACATGTAAACAATAATCTATCCAGATAGAGCAACTACATGATGAAGTTTAAACAAAAATAACACAAATCATAGCACAAAATAAAATTCAAATGGGAACAAAAAAATGACTTGGATTGCTTCTACGGTGACAAATATATAAAAGTTTGATTAAAATCCAAAAATAGAATTTCCCTTGATTTGTGCTGAAAATAGTTATTGAAAATAGTTGAGTATACAAAAAAATTATTGTGAAGTTTAGTGGCCCCTTATAATAATCTGAAAAGCTAGTATCTCATTTTAACGAAGCTAAGACAATTTAAAATGCTCTTCTTTATCGATACATATAGGTGCGACCCTTAGGGGGGAAGAAGGACGAAGATATTTTTTCTACAGGAGGAGGCCAAGCTTAGAAAAAAGCAGCTGTGGGACAATTCTTTTCAGTTTTTCTAATTATGAACCTGAATAGATAAAATACTAAATTGTAAAAGAACGCTGTAGATTTTCTGAACGTGTAGCTGCAAAATATAATGTAACAATTACTAAAGTGGAGTGGTCACCTCTTATGTTGATCTATTTCTTCCATTTTGGGTGATCTTGTGTTTTAATCCTCTTTATTACCATCAGCTGTAAAAGAGCCTTTCAAGATTATGCCGCATACCTTCCAGAAGCCTTTACCAATTGAAAAAGACGAAACAGCTAAAGCACAAGAAAAAAAATCATACAAAAAAAACGAAAGGACATGCATCTGAAGAATGATTGTTGCTGTCGTGGAAAAGTCCTAAATACCCCTAAAATGACAAAATCAAACAGATGAGCTGCTGGTGACCCCACTAAAAGTTTCTAGTAGGATTTTTTAAGAGATCATTAAGCTAAATTTTAATTATATGTTAGAAGCAAATTTTCATTACTTAGTCTCATTATATTAATACCCAAACAGCCTTAATTGAGCCTTGAAATTTTATGATTGTTTGAAGGAGTCAATATGCAGAACCCCACCTATAGGTGTCAAGTTCCAAAGTGAAAGGGGTTTTAGGCATCCTCATTGCCTCTCAATAACCATTTTTCAATTAGGTTTGTTTGACCACTCAACCAGACAAAATGATGAAAGGAAATTTCCAATCACTAAGACAGTTGATGATCACAGCTTTTACCAAAGGCAATCTATAAGTATAAAAATCAGCTTCTGTTGTAGTGGAGGGTCAAGTATCAGGATCAATGAAAAAATTTAACTTAGCTCATGAATATACTTAAAAACATGGAGTTCCAGCCATGTTGTGATGTTGTTGCTCGATAAAAAAAAATAGACTTGGTCCACTTAAATGTTGAACTTTTTATATTGATTTTTCTTAATTGTCTCATTGAAAAGGGAAGACCCTGCTCAACGTTAAAACTCATCTTTGAATTCCCATAGGTCGCTCTGGAAGTGGACCTTGAGGATGTAAAGAAGTATGATGAAGAATTAGAAGAACGCATCATTAACAATACAGTAAGATACGTGGCGCTAGCTTCTGATGTAGTGGAAGAGCTTATCCCATTACTAAGGGAACACGAAGTAGGTTGAAACATTGCTATTTCGTCAACTCAGAAAACAAGAGTTTATTGTTTTACAATTGTAGAGTTTGGACACGCTCCAAAGCACGGTGTAGCTAATGCTAGAATTCTGCATGTCTGAGGAAACCTTTCATTCTATGTCTAAGACTACGTTTCCTTTGGTTTTAGTGTTCATTGGCGATTCTCTCGAGTTCCTTAATTTTGCTTAAATTTACGTTGAATTCTTAATAGGGTTGGTACAAACTTCTTTTTTCTAAATGTAAGCAAAACTAAGAACTAACTGTAAGCAGCATTAAGGAACTCAAGACTTTGAATAAACTCAGTTGATGAACTTTTTAAGCCAGTGGACTGGTAACATTCAGTCATCCAGAAGTTTTTACATTTTTTTCTGTATAAATATAGTTTGTGTTAAATACTTTAGTATTTCTGCTGATGATGAAGACAGATGTCTGAAATATTCAGAACTTTTGTATTTGTTTTTTCACTGTCTAATAAAGGACATATCGCTATTGAAACTCTTGTTCGTCTCGTCAAAGAAAGGATGTCTGTTTTTTTTTTTTCAATAACTACTTGTAAGCTCAGAGGGAAACTGAAAAGTAGAGTAATTAATTATCTACCCTGTTTCTTTTAATGTAGAGTTTTATTTGGAACTTACGCCCAAATCTGCATGAAATGTTGTTGAAAGTTTTATTGTTGAGGCCAGCATTAAAATTTTGAACTCTAGTATTCAAAAAGTTTCTTTCAGTTTTGCTATAGAGTAGAATAGAATATTTTTTTCATGATCTGGAAACAGAGTGAAAAACTTTTTTATACAAAACCCTAGCTAGTGAAGAATCATTTTTTCTTCTTTTTATCAGTGCTTTATTGTAAAACCTCTGAAAACAGCTAAGCTGATGAAGTGGCAACATGGATATTTAGGGTTTTCACAGAAAAATCTATTAGAATTGTACTTTTCTGCATGGGCATTTCAGGTGGTATCTAAAGGGAGTAAGTTCGATGGTGTAAAAAACCTTATCGCCTATTCCTCCTGAGACACTTAGAGTATCAAAAAGGAATCACCTATTAATCTTCGTATTTCTTTTTATGACAACATTTTTCCATTGGAACTGGACTGTGGCGTGGAAGTTTTTCAAATTGGTTCTGGTAGGTATGTCTGAGCTTATTACTGGTCTACTTCTATGACGGGACCGTTGTGGATGTCGTTGCAGTGCTGCATTAGGGACCCTGCAGTCATCCATTCTTAGAACATGGGCGAAGCTTATTTTGTTGAATGAATGTTGAAAAAAACTATCTAAGTGTTATTTTTTCTTTTATAAAAGTCTAGTTTTAAACCCTCAGAATCCGAGGGAATTGGCAGATAGCCAGAATCAGTTCATTTAAAGTATTCAAACTAATTCTAGTAAAAATTTGGTTTTTAGCATCGTCATTTTGAGTGATACTGCCATGAATTAGTTGCCTTTTTTTCTAAAATAGATGCTTTAGGTAAAATTCTTTTGCTGAATATAAAATGTACTTAATTTTCCCTTCATGCCTACTTTTGCACAATAATTTTAAAATTTTTATTTTTGGAAAAATTTCTTCTTTTTCAAATTTTATTCTGATACGTCAAGAGATTTTGCCTCTCGCAACACTTTATGCGTAATTTAGAAGTGTAACTATGTGCTTATACCTTCTATTTTTTTCCCTTAAATTTTTTTGTCCTAACTCTTAAAGTAAAAAAAAGAAACGCTTCGAAAAATTATTCTGCAGGACTACGAGCATTTAATCAATTCAATGAAGGTTTTTGGATTTGTATACAAAACTACATTCAAATATTCGTTGTTTTCTAGACGACTTGTTTTTCTTGTCCCCCCCTTATTATATACCAGGTAAAAGTTACTGAAAATTACAAAAGGTAAACTAAACTAAGACATACATTCATTTGAGTAGTTTTTACACTGAATTTGAAATTAGTATCGGAATTTTTCCATCGCCTTCAGTTTTGTTTGATGTTTTTCCCAAGATACCCAAAGTTCAACTAAAGCTTTTTAAAATTGTTGCCTTAAAAATCATAGGCGCTAACAGGAAATTAGTTGCATTGTTGGATTTAGCACGTAGAAGTGTATTCATTACAATGAACCTTTATACTTATTACATTATTTCCTATCATCAAAATATCCAAATTTCGAGAAAAAACTTCTATAAAAGTCTACAACAACCAAAGCAATGGAAGAATTCTATTAATGTAATGAACTCGAATTTTAACACAAAAACCTACGGCGGAAGAAACGGGAATTTTCTTTGTGCGAAAATCTATGTTGCTCAGTGTATTCTCTGAAATGTACATTGGTGAAGTAGCCTTTCATACACCAACGTACATTGGTGAAGTAGGGAGAAGCAGCCTTTGGCTAAGTCAGGAGTTGCGTTGCTACCTGAGCCGAACTTCCATTATGGGTCTACAGCCAAAATTAGCGTTAGAGAAAGAGATTTCAGGTTCAAAAATCCAGACCCTCCATACCTATCAGACTTGAGAAATTCCGCGAAGACAGTTGTCGTTACCTTTGAACTTTGGAGCCAGACATTGATTCGATTTTGACATATGTTTTCAGCTTTACAAGCAGTGTAGAAGTTGAGATTGTAGCTAGGAAATAGCTCCTAAATCCCTAATTTTGGCTGTAGATCAATTACTGATGGTTTCATCCACGTAGCACAACAGCTTTACAAAATCGTAGAAAGAGAATTTTTACACTTTTTTATGGTTTTCTTTTATGTTTACTTAATATGATTCTTATTGTTATACCAATAGTTATCTTCTGTCAAATGTCTAAGAGAGAAAAAAACTGCTTTCAGTGAGCTGAAAGCTCAAATATATAAAAAATAAACGACAGTAAATTACATAATAAGTAAAATAAAAATAAATTTATTTTACTTATAAATTTTACTTTTATAAATAAAAAGATTTAAAAGTACTTCATCATTTGTTTGGTTAGATTAAAATTTGGCACTTGGGACATGTGTTCCTTAATATAATTTTTTTTTTATCCCTGTATAGCAATACAGGCCTTAATCCAATTTGTTGTTGATTTGTTATTAGTGTCAATTTTTCTTTTTCTGTTGAGTTCTCATAATATTTTCAGCCCACTGTACGGGATGCATTAGACGTCTTTATTGAACATCGATTAAAAGCACAAGCCGTAAATATCTATCGACGAGCTGAGCGACTTAGTCAAAGTGATCCTGCGCAGGCTCAAAACTTTGTCGATTCCCAGCGAGCTCAACAGCAATTTCCTAAAGAGCTTACAAGACGTTTGTAAGTCGTTTTTCCTTTATTCCCTCACCATGTTGTTCTTTTTCTTGTATCCTGTCTCTTTTTCTCTCAATTACGTTTGTATTTATTATACGCCTCCTGATTTTATTTTGTGCCTCTTTGGGGCCGATTATTTTGAAGTTAGGATTTGGGATCAAATGATCCTTCTTTATTTGACTCTTCGAGTTCCCTCTTTCTTCTTAAATTGTTCAGTATTTCTTCGGAAAAAAGGGAAAGAATCAAATCAGCAAAGTACTTCTCATGGGAAATTTTAACCTTGATAAAAGTTACGTGTTTTGAATTATTAGAAAAAGAAAAAAAATTTTTGGTATGTATTTTTATACAGTTCTCAATTATTAAATGATGCTTGCTATGGAACAAGAGTAGCTGCTCTCCTAGAGTGTGCTTCAGAATCACAAGGGCTACTTATCCAGTTTGACACAACTTTCTGATAGGTAAACTGCCATTAACACTTAGTCAGCCACGTTCTAGTTGAAACGATTTGGGTAATAAGAATAGTAATAGCCACCGCTTGCGCTGCCTTGTATGGAATGGGGGAAATATTAAATGATGTCTGTTGTCCTTGTTGTCCTGCATTTTGCAGAATTCGAGTGTAAGTAGTTCAAGCATTTTATCTACGGTGTTTCAACTGACCAACCCTTTTAATCTTTGAAGGGATTATTGAGTGTAACGGTGAAGTTAATTACTACTAATGTGATTGGCAGCTATAACTTTATTTGGAACATATATTCAAGTGTCTGGTAACATAGTTTAATTCCAATTTAACTGACAAACAGTATATGATAAAAATGAAATCTCATGAGCCCCCAAAACATTAAAACGTCCATTATTTAAGACTCTTTAAGTCGAACTGCAGGGATGTAGTAGCCATTGCTTTCGTCCTTTCTCAACGCCATCACTTGCATAAGAAGACCTCAACTTCTTATTGACTTAGAAGTTTCTACTGGATGTTACAACCACAAATGCCACATACCTCAAAAGCAGTTTTATCCAAATCAATGAAGTTTTTATTAACTCTGTTTAATAATTTTCCAATAAATTATTCGTATTTTGGCTCCTTAACTTTTAGCTTGTTATCTGCATCAGAAACACTGGGGATAATCTTGCTAGACGGTCAAATAACTTTAGCACGCTGAGACATTTTGTCGGTGGTTTGGGCCATGATTGTGTTGATGCAATCCCATTTTCAGGTGCAAAGATTGCACATTTCACTTTTGTCACTGTATTTGACTGGGTAACTTTTAGTCCTAAAATTCGAGTTCCTAGGTAAATGTAAAAGCTAAATGTAAAAGCTCTTGTAATTTTGTTCTCCACTTTCTTATCTACTGGATGGACGTTCTTTGTCAGCTGTCCCTGTACCTGCTCATGACTAGATTATAAACCCAATAGTTGCAGCTTGAATCCTCGTTTTTCGTACAATAGAAAATATCAGTGTGCTGAAACCTTTTATATTTTGTCTAAGAATATATCTTTGGAGTATATTATTTTCTCGGCTATTCCCCTCTATTGAAATGTAGTACTAATATCTTCACTATTATAGCTAACATAAGATATACTTGATTGGAGTTATAGTTAGCCACTTCGAATGCTATATTATGATTTAAAAAAATACTGTTCATTTCATTCAATGGAATCACATAGAAAAGGTTTCAATGACATGACACCCGGGTTCTACCATAGACATAACGTCTCCTAGTTGTATTTTCAATCCTAAATGTTGTGTGGTGCTAGTTCTAAAAGAAGCAGTTCAACCTTATTGTGGGGACATTGCTCGAAAGAATTTTTCTCTATTAAAGTGAAGAATCAAAGAATTTTACAATTAATTGATTTTCTTGGCATAACATCTTTCAAGAAGTTACGTTTGAAAAGAAATGCTCCTTGGCGATTTGAACTGGATGAGACAACACTTTTAGATAAGAATATTTATAGGTAGGAGAGATCGTGGAATTTACAAAAGCTAGCATTGACCTCACATCGAACTTGTATGTTATAGGTTCTTAAAAGATTGAAATGTTGTTTATATGGCTGTTCCTACACCTTTTTTGTTTCATGTTGAGAGAACCTGGGATGAGGAGCTTGTACAAAGAATTGAAATTGTTTAATTCTCAATTTTTCAAATGCGTTTGCGGGTGTGCGTGTGTCGTTCTGTGGATTTTCTTTTGCAGGAAGGAATCTCGATTGATCAGGAGTAAGAATTAAGAATGTAGTAGTATTAATATCAAAGTTAATCAAAATTCTTGATGGCCAAATAAAAATTGAGAAGAATTATTTGCATAGGTAGTATGTGATTCTCCCGTGGAAATGATTCAAAAATGAAGCTTTTGATCTAAATTTTCTTTAGTTATGTTTGATTTGGTACAAATAAAAAATAGGTTTAAAAAATTCCTTATTGATGGAACTGGTCGCTGTTGATTGCCAAACAACTCAAAAGTCATTTTTCAGTTTTTGCCGCTCTCGTTTCGAATTTTCATTCTGTAACTTGGTGCCTTTTGAATCATTGCTACCTAGATATCAAGGATGAAGACTTGAAACAGGGTTTGATAGCGAAAAAATAGTGAATGGGCACTAATATCGGGCTCCTGTGAGATATTAGCATCGACAATATTTCACTCCAGAAATTGATACAGGTCCGTAGCAGGAGAGGGGATGCGTCGGACGACATTTTTTGGTAGATAAGATAAGCAAAGGTAAATAATAAGGCAGTGGATTTTACAGTCCGTACCGGCGGTGGTGTTTTCCGTTTTTTGGCTCTTCAGCCGGGATGTGCAATTCTTCGTTTGGGGCCATTGCAATGAGGGCTCATTGAAAACACAAAACAAGAGCATTTTTCGGACATAATGATGGACTATTTCGGAGCAGGAGGGAACTATTTGAACTAGCTTAAGTGATTTGTTTTTAAAATGATATTTAATTTTCAGTGAGGTATACTTCAAGACGGCATTAACGTTGGAGTCACTTTCTGTGAGACAAGTGAAAGCAAATTCCATTGGAAAGCTTGTAACTATTCGTGGTATCGTGATCAGGGCAATCGAGGTTAGGCCACTCGTACGTATCGCCACCTATATTTGTCAACAGTGCAGTGAAGAACATTATCAAAGCGTAAGTAACATCTAGCTTATGTACACATGTTATTGTTCCAGAAAGTTTTTTCTTTTGTCAAACAGTTTAATTTTTTCAAACACATAAACAAGACAAGACAATTGGGGTTTTCAAAATAACATTCAGTCTTGTCTCAAGTCCCTGAAGGAACTGGACCTCCGTTGTCAAAGACCATTGAAGTAATGGGGCGACTGACTCATGGGTGCATAGTTGCGTGACAGGGCATGTGACTTATGGATAAAATCTCAGAGGTTCTCATAAAATCTCAGCGAGTCCGAATAGGTTTGATTTATATATATATTTTACCATGAATGTCTGGAAGCTGGTTAATGTTGACATTCTCCGGTGAATGTCCAAAATTTCTTTTTCTCTGCTTAGATTCAATTAGCTTTGCGAGTCAGCTTTTTCTAAGCTATCACGGTAAAAGTTGGGTTAGGTTAGGTTAAATTTGGTTATAAATATCAGAAATGGGGTAAAAAACCTAAGGTAATCCATCCTATTCTGACCTGACCTGTCATCATCAAACCTTGCATTAAATTTAAAAGGTTGACTGGCGACGCTGACTAAATCCAAGGAGAGAAAAAAAGGTATTCCGGATATTCACCGGTGAATATCGACATTTATGAATTTCGAACGTTATCGGTAACATATATTTAAATCAAATGTCATGGATCATCAGATAGGTAAACTTCTACATAAATAAAAAAAACGTTTTGTGAATATAAGTTTACATCACTGAAAATGAAAATATAAATTTACATATTTGTAAGTTTTTATTCTATTAATTTTTCTAAAATCGTTTGAAAATCTAATTTCCTTGCCTCATCCTTTTCAGTCGACATAATTGCTAAACTATTTAATCTACCCTAATTCATTGTGGATATCATATTTTTATGGCACTTGGTATCTACCAAGTGACATATAGCGATTGCAAATTCTGTCGGTCTGTCTGTCCCGGTTTTGCTCCTTTAGGCACTTCCAGGTAAGCTAGGACGGTGAAATTTGGCAGGCGTATCAGGAACCAGACCAGACTAAATTAAAAATTGTCGTTTCCCCGATTCGACCATCTGGGGAGGGGGTTAGTGGGGGGACATTTAAGTTGGAAAAATTAGAAAAACAGAGGTGTTTTTAACTTGTGGGATCCTAATGTGGGATTTAACCGATCGGATCTTATTGAATTTGATGTTTGGAAGGATATCGTGTCTCAGAGCTCTTTTGTGACATCTTGACCGGATCCGGTGACATTGGGGGGAGCTGAGGGAGGGGACCTAAAATCTTGGAAAACGCTTATAGTGGAGGGATCGGGATGAAACTCGGTGGGAAAAATAAGCGCAAATCCTAGATACGTGATTGACATAACTGGAACGGAACCGCTCTTTTTGGAGGAGTAGGGGGGGGAAGGGTTAATTCTAAAAAATTAGAAAAAATCAGGTATTTTTATCTTACGAAGGAGTGATCGGATCTTAATGAAATTTGATATTTGGAAGGATATCGTGTCTCAAAGCTCTTATATGAAATCCTGACCGGATCCGGTGACATTGGCGGGAGTTGGAGGGGGGAACCTAAAATCTTGGAAAACGCTTAGAGGGGAGGGATCGGGATGAAACTTGGTGGGAAAAATAAGCACAAGTCCTAGATACGTCATTGACATAACCAGACTGGATCCGCTCTCTTTGAAGGAGTTAGAGAGTGGGGTTCTGTGCTTTGGTGAGTTTGGTGCTTTTGGACGTGCTAGGACGATGAAAATTGGTAGGCGTGTCAGGGAGCTGCACAAATTGACTTGATAAAGTCTTCTTCCCCGATTCGACCATCTGAGAGGCTGAAGGGAGAGGAGAAATTAGAAAAATTGAGGTATTTTTAACTTACGAGTGGGCGATTATTTAGAAGGACCTCGTTACTCAGAGCTCTTATTTTAAATCCCGAACGGCATTACGATTTTTTAAAGCAATCTATTGATTCTTAGAATTTTGCTAGAGCTCATATCATATGAGCTCTTGGGTCTTCCGACCTCGTCACTAGTGCCATATGAGCTCTTAGCTCTTGTTTTTTATTAGTTTTAGCCTGAAAAACGATCTCTCTCCTTAAGCAATGCTTACTGGAAGCGCCAAGAATATTCGGAGAGCAATAAACAAGTTTGAAAATGCCGTTGCTTTACATTATCTGATAGAAACTTTGAAATTTTAAACAGATTTTGAAAATATTCTTAAAATTCAAATAATATTTTTCTGTCTTAACTATCTGTTATCGTTAAAAATGATTTGCTTTCAATTTTGATTTTTTTTTCATTTTGATGGTAAAGCGGGGTCCTTTCAAAACAATAATCCTCTGGTAGCACAGTGGGTTGATGTTCTGCCTGGAAATATAGGGCCCGGGGTTCAATCCAGCTGCGGTAAGGTTAAGTGACAAGCTTGCTACCTGTCTGTGTAAAAAAGACCCAACAACTGAAACGTCGATTTGACGACTCATGTGCCATAAATGGCTCTAGATTATTTTTATCAGTATTTTTAATTGCAATTTAACAACGCATCATATGTAAATGGTTACTGTAGTACAGTGATTAGGAGCTTCTTCCACAGATGGAGGATTGGTGTTCGAATTGCTTGGTAGTAACGACTTACCAGCAATTTAAAATATTTCTTTGTAGCATTTTTTTTTGTACAGTTTGTTCAGCAGTTCTTGGCGTTTTTCTTTCTTTTTTCCTTTTACCATGCTTTTCTGGCACCATTGTCTGCGATCATAAGAAAGTTAAGCTACTCTAAGGACAGGTCCCTGATAACCTATGGATCTGCTGTAACTGTTACTTTCGTTAGACCTGAATTTGTAAAAATATGTGCGAATTGTTTTTTTGTTGTTGTTAATCAAACTAGCAACAATAATAAATGGTTTAATGTCAATGTTTACTTTTGCTGGAAACATTTGCTTTTAGTTATTTAACGGCATACAAATTTGATTCATAGTGCTCTTAGTTTAGTATCATTTTTTTATTCTTAGTATTTTTTTACAATTCCAAGTTCGTGTTAACTTAGTGCCCTTTGGAGGAAAGGGATGGAGCTTGATTATTCAAACAACTGAAGCTTTGGCTGAAGAGTCTTGCCTGAAGAGTGCATAGGAAGAAAAATTATAAGAACTGCCGTAAAAGCTTGAAATTTCTTGGAGAAGGGGAGGGGGTATTTTTTTGGAAGAGGGGCTTGGGTTCTATATCCATCTTTTAAATAGTTATCCGTTGGTTGGCTATCTCAGAATTTCAATCACTGGCATTTTGGCATTATTTGGCCAAAGGTGATGTTTTGTGGCATATTGTGGCAATCACCCCTGGGAAAAATAAAAAAGAAAAGAAAATCTATCGTGACACACAAATTATAGCAAATGTTTTTAATAAGGCTGCACAACAAGTCATGCTATCCATGCTTCTCTGTGATTTTTCTTGGTTTTCAAGATGGGGAGCTTTAACCCTTCTGCCAAGGGTTCTCTGCTTATTTTTATTTTTTTACTTTTGGTGGAAACCAGAGAGTGAACTATTCTGCCAAGCACTTAGATCCTTTTCTTGCATTAGGATTATTTTTGGGTCGTATTGATGCTTTGCGGCGCAAAATGGTCGAAACGGTACTCTGCTGTGGCGCGATGTATTTCTTAACATGAGAAAGGTACTAGATATTTGCACCTTAGTTTTTATTCAAATGGTCCCTTTTTGAATATTCTGTGAAATCACTCCTGAAAAAAAAAATTACGAAATAAAACAAGTCAAAAAAGGAGACACGTCGGCGCTACCCATTCAAAAGTGTATTTTCTGTCGCGTTTATGTCTCTTCTTGGAATTTAGTCAAAATTATCTTCTAAATTACAAATTTCTGTTCATTGGTTGCAACTGCTGCTGCAACTACGATCTCTATTTATCTAAATAGTTTGTTTCCTTAAAAAAGGTTTCATATTGAGTGATTAAAATGTTTTTCCAGGGTCACATTTGATATTAATTCCTTGGTTTTAGAGTAGAGCTTTTGAAATTTATAGAGCTGAGTCAATCAAGTGTTTTAATGTCAAATCATGGTAAAATTTAAAAAGCGTACATGTTAGCTTTTCTTTAGAAAGACTTTGGCCAATGATAACTTTTATGATTTATTTAAGGTGACTGGTTCCAGTTTCAATCCACTTACACAATGTAGTGGAGAAGAATGTAAACTGAACAAGAGAGGAGGCCGACTAGCAATGCTAACAAGAGGGTCCAAGTTTATCAAATTTCAAGAAGTCAGAGTGCAAGAACACGTAAGTAAATATTGACGGACAGATGTATAATAGTTTTAAGGGAATATTTTAAACTTTAGGTAATTTTTACTGGTTTATATTAGAAGGCGAGGGAAAAATATCTAACAGAAAATAAAAATGAGAAAAAAAGAGTAAAATCTTTTTAGTTGAAGTAAACATGAAAAGGAAGGAACTGGTTCCATGTTTTTGATGTACCAAACATTTACCATTGTATCAACAGTATTTAGATGCTAAAAAATTGTTCACCAATTGCCAATTTGGATTTAGCGAATTTACAAATCTCATCTGTAAACAGAACTGATGCTTTATCCGCAGTTGCGGTCCGAGTAGACAACAAGAATCTGGGAAATCCTGAGTTTTTTTTCAAATGTTGTTTTAAAAAAATGGTCGGCTTACGTAAGAAATAGTCCAGCAACTGCGGATTTTAGTAAACTTTTTTAACTATTACTATTAACTATTTTTAGTTAATAGTAAGTTAAAAGTAAGTTAATAATTTAGTTAATAGTAGTAGTTTTAGTTAATAGTATAAAATAGTAAACTATTTTTTAGTAAACTGCAGAGTGTCTTAGAACTCAACACTAAATCGAGACCAGTGTAGTTCTGGTTGAGAATGTGGAATACAACCTTACAAGAGCACGTATATTATACTTCCTGCGACTAGCAGTGATTTTAGAATATCGAAATTGAGTGATTTTTTTTTAGCTTCACGTTATTAAACTGAATTTGCAACAGTAATGCCTTACGAAATAAATGACGGAACAAAGGGTATGGAGAAACGGCGTCATACCAGGGGAGTATGACGCCCTGTTTTGGCCTATCTGGCCTATATTGGCCTATCTTGATAAATAGTAAGAACTCGCATCTATCAACATTTAGAGAAAGACGAATCTTAGAAAAAAGACGAGAAAAATTTTCCCTTTTTTTCATATAGTAGTAGAAGATCATCTGGATAAGCCAAATAAGAGACGTACGTAAGCCCAATAAGCAATGTTGATCAAATTTAATCTAAAATACCGGAAACACATGTTTCAAATTTACTAGTTGACAAAATTCCCCCCTGCCTCATCTTGCGACAAAGTTGGACGTAAAGATGCCCCAGTTAATCAATTCTGGAGAAAATTCTCATTTCACAAACGAAGAAGGAAAATTCATGGAAATTTACACTTTTTTAAAGGGAAATAAAAATACTTCACTGTGGGCCACACTGACTTGTCAAGTTTCCAGTAAATTATGTAAAGCGTTTATTCATTGATTCATACAGGAAAATTGCGGCAACGGGCAATTTTCGTGAATTGCATCAGTGAGCAGTTTTGATTTGCGTTATGTACGCATAGAATTGATTCTTCCGTGGTTGTTGCTGTTGTTTTTGAACAAAAATTTAAACACCAATGTCATTTAATATTTCGTAAAATAAATTATCAGAAAATCTTTTCAATTTATCCAATGAACGATGAATATCTTGTTCGCTAAATGGTTTGACAAAGTGACTGAAATCACTTAAGTTTACTAACAAACCACCTCAGCGAGGAAATATTGTTTTAGTTTGAATGCAAAGTAATAATACAACTTGAACGAGTAGACTTTTTAGAAGCTATTTCTTTTTTCATATTAACTAAATCATTCATGAGGCCAAGTGGCTACAAAAACTTGCAGCCTGATAAGCCAATAGTTAATCGTTTTCTTTACACCGGGTTTTCATTAATGGGACCCCCCATAATAGAGAACCCCGTGTTTAATTAGAATTACCGTCGTTAAAATATTTTTTCCAAAAGTGACCATACACTAGCCGTGGGTTCACATAGAAAAAGCTATCGAGATAAGTAATATTTGAAAAATTCTGTCCTCATAAAATTTCTATGTCCTCTAATTTCTTTTTCTCGACGCTCATCTCTTCCATGATTGCTGCTGTTTATTTAAAGAATATAAACGGTAATTGGCTCTCGCTGCTGTGCAGAAAAAACTGATGGAAAAATTTCCTAGCTTCCTAACAAAAAATAGAATTTCGCAAGCCCAGTCAAATTGCTTGTAACAATCAAGGTAGAGGGGAAGTCCTACCTGTCTTACAAATTTAGGATTTCGAATTAGAAATTTAAAGAAGGCCTAAAATCACGGGTAGTTTTGATCGCAGATATTGCAGAGGCTGTCTGAATATCGCCAGGGAAGCTACAGCCGACAGACTGAATTGGTACCGATTATGACAGTTCGTTGTCCGGCTCTTATCAGAAGTAAGTAAGCCCTGCCTGTCCTTGAAGATTGTCTAAAGGCTTCTTTTCCCTTAAATTGTGACTGCTTTTTTTATTGCACTGAAAATCCTCGATGTATTAGGTCTTGTATGCAGTTGGGCTTGATGCTTTCTATCCATCTCCTTCAAGGGAAAGGATGATGACTGCGACTTTCTATTGCTCTAATGCAGAGTTTTACACGTTCATATGCTGGCTTTCTAACAATATTAGCTACTGAAAATTTTAAGTTCTTTGCTGGGGATTTTCTTGTCTATGTTGGAATTTGGACCTCAACTTCTTTTCGAATTTTAACGAGACTAGCGAAGAGCTGTAAACTTGGCAGATAAGCTGTTTGATAAGAGCACGTTTATTGGTAGATTTGTTCTAGAACATTTAGTAACACCAAATGGTAACACAGTAAAATTTTGCTACTATTAGACGCTTTTGTTATTTTAATATTTTATTGTTACTGTTATTTCTATTTAGTTATTTCAGTATAGAACTTTCAGTATAGAACTAGTTAATTAGTTGTGGTAGGCTCTAGATACAACTCAATTAAAAACAAAACCTTCTTTTAGAGTGACCAAGTTCCTGTTGGACATGTACCAAGAACTATGTCTGTTTTTTGCTACGGCGAAAACACTCGTTTAGCAGCTCCTGGAGATCATGTGAGCATCACAGGTATCTTTCTGCCTCAGGCCAAGTCAGGAAGAATGGCGCATGCGGCTGGACTTCTTAGCGATACATTCCTAGAGGCACATGTAAGTAGTTAAAAATATAGATCACGACTAAGTCATAACATGGGCTGACTATGACTATAGAAAATGCTCACCTAAATAGTAGAGCCTCAATGCCCCCTTTTTTGTAAAGATAATATTGGGAAATTATGTTGAGGTATTGAACATTGATCTCTAATACAGGATCAAGGAATTGCTTGCGAATGGTTAAGATTTTGATTTTCAGTTTAAGTAAACGTGCCCTTTTGCCTGCACGTTGCCCATTCGATGTCACATGCATTGAAAGCCCACTTAGAATGTCACCGACAGTGCTTACTTACTATACGAAGAGTTCAGCATTAAAGTGCGACAGTCCAGAAATACAATTTTCGAGATAATTTTTGACGTTTTGACTAATTTTGCAATTCTGGACTTTCTCTTATAATTGTGTAACATCATTAAAGAATTGTTGTACTGATTTGCCATTATACTTGGGAGCAATTTTCCATAAAAGTTGAGAAAAGCAAAGCTTGGTTGTTGCTTCTAAATATTCTGGAAGAAGGCAAATATATATTGCATGGTAAATATTTACACAAGATTTTGGGCGTCGTATCCAACTTAAAGAGTTATCTTAGGAAAGATTCCAGGGATGGGTCCATCGGTGGAAGGCCGTAGACATTATAGAAAAAATATTGCATATTATTGTATGAGTTCTGTAAGTTCACATTTTTCGGACGGGCAGGTCTTCCGATACCAGATATCTGTATTTGATATTACTTTAAGATGTTCGTCATGGTATAGTCAAAATTCTATTTTGGAAATGGGCGAGTTAGCCATTTGGAAGGCTGAGGGGGCATGGATTGACAAAGGTCTTTTGCAGCCTTAATATGGAAATGATTGCGGTCTCTAAGAAGACAAAATATAACTCTTAAGCTTCCAGATAAATAAAAAAAGTAGATGAAAAGACAAGGTTTCTCGTAAAACCTTGTAATATTGCCGTCACCAGTTTTGATAAAATGGGAATGTTCAATAATGCACCCCATTTTGAAAATAAATTATCCAACGTGTTTTGAAATCAAAGAAAATCTCCTTTTTTTCTTTTACTACGGTAAGACCTTCGAAAAGAAGCCTATTTATTGTTGAGTAAAATAACTGATGACCCAAATCTAGAGATTATTTTATTTGGGAAGTCAGCTATTGATAACCGTATTTTGGTCACAGTAATTCAGAAGACTATATTATACAAAATAAAGCATACAGGGGAGCAAAAAAAAAAGATACTGAAAACATTTTTAGGGTTTTCTGCTTTTATTAAAGACCAATCATCGGCACAACGAAGGGTTTTTTAAGACATCCACGGTACGGCAGATGGAATCAAAAGTTAAATTTTTCAAGTATTTTTTGAGCAAGGAGAGACGATTACGGTACATTTTGGCATAAGAAAATATTCTAAACATACTGGGAACCAACTAACAGAATAAAGTTGATCCGTCTAATCAATCAGTTTGAAGGCATGAACTGCGAATCTGATTTTTAAGCAAAAAACTAGATAAAGTCCCCTGAACTACCGAAGCCCATTTGGAGAGTCGTATTTACTTCATTGTTATCTGCGTTCTATTGAATCAGGTTAATTTTTAAGGGACTCATAACGCCATGCCCCTTTTAGACCAATAGGTCGATCTTTCCTGTAAAGTGTATTTCTTTCTTTTATTGGTGGTCGTTGAATACAGCTTCGAGTCTTTTTTTTTTTAGACAAATAGGCGTATGAGTACCTTTTTATCCTAACAGATTTAGGGAACAGATACTATTAGGTGAATAGATGGTATGTTCAACTCTCCTGGGTTTTATTCCAATTCGATTATGTCTACCTCAGCCCCCCCTCTTTCCCCCTCTAACCGATATGTGGATAAGTGGGAGTCATTAGCCCCAATATTCATGAGGAAAAGCTTCAATTCTGTTAGCTCACATGCTACATTGTATGCTTGTATGTAATATATTACGGAAATATTTTTGATTATTCAGTTACACTTAAAGATTTTTTTTTTTCATTTGACCCATATAAAAATGTTTCAATGAAAAGCTCGAAATTGATCCAGTGTGTTCTTGTTGCGGTTTATACTGTGCAAGTATGTTCTTAGTCGCATAGATTATTTTTTATTGTCTATCATAGTCACACGTAGATATGTCATAGAGAAATAGAGAGAAGGAAATAAATCAAAGCTGTCTGAGCATCAAAAATTCTTCAATGCTAATTATTTTCATTTATTTACTTCGTTCTTCTTTAACTTAGCATATCGTGCGACTTAACAAATCAGAATCAGAGGAGATGGGCGATACAGAACTCACTGATGAAGAGTTGGCACAAATCACAGAAGAAGATTTCTATGGAAAATTGGCTTCAAGTATTGCTCCTGAGATTTATGGTCACGAAGATATTAAAAAAGCTCTACTCCTCATGCTTGTTGGTGGTGTTGATCAAAATCCCAATGGAATGAAAATTAGAGGTAAGACTCCTACCTTACCGAATCCCATATAAAATATTAGTCGATTCCGGCTCTTTGGCTTCTCAAAAACAAATATCCGAGATCTTGGTGGACTTGGTGTACTTGAATTGCTAATGACAAGTACACTGAATTATTTACCCTCCGTTATCACACACCTATCAGAAGTCGTTCCTTTGAAGAATGATCATGAAGAAATTATGAAAAACTACTCCTCATGCTTGTTTGTGCTTTGGTATGCTTGTTTGTGCTTTATTGCGTGATATCTAAAACATTAATTTTTCTCCCACTCTTTGGCTCCTCATAACATCCAATTTTATTTTTTTAGGTGTGCTTCTGTAACGTATAACATTGCTAACAGTTTGCTAATAACTGTTTTCGTAGATGCTTGAAAAAAAAAAAAAAACAATGCATGAATGATCTCAGCCTCCGAAATTTGTTGCCAACAGTTTATCTAAGATTTGAAATGGAGCCTTAAAAAAGTAAGCAAAGAATAAAAAAAAAACTTGAAACTGTTCAAAATAAACTTTAAAACTAATAACGAGATTGTAAATCACCAAAGCAGTCCTGCGCTATTTGTTAAACTAAATTAAGTTCAGTTTCATCTTCGAATTTTATAAATTTTACGCTCATAATTTTATGCTATAAACGTTTCTTATTAACGATCAATAATTTCGTTTGGTTGATGATACTCATTTTATTTAAGAATTAACGATGCTTCTTGACTACTATGGCAGTGCATTCCTGCAGCGTGATTCGATCTCTGGGTATGATACTCATGCATTGAGAATACTTCTTGACTACAAAAGTTCTTGCGTCAGAACATATAACCATTACCACATGGTGATTTGAACTTGCATCCTCTAGATCTGTTAAGAGTATCGTAACCACCGTGCTACAGTAACTGTGAAAGCAGTAATGTGTTTTGTTGCTGGGTGATTTTGAAAATGTATTCTAAATTGCTGCAAAAATCCTTGTTCTTTCAGAAATGTTGTAGCGCCAACATTTTTTCTTCATTTATTCATTCTTTCATTTATTGATACTAAGAAAAAATATATATGCACCAAGGTAAGACAGAAAGTATATTCCTAAAAAGTGTTTCTGCCAGGGATTAAGAAAGAGAGTTATGTTATAGCTATATTATTATTAAGTTTCTTTTGATCCTTAAAAAAAACAAAATAAATAAAGATTCAAAATCCGATGGGTTGTGGATGCGGAATAGTTTCAGAATGTTAAATTATTTCTCAATTTTTTGTTTATACTAAGAGTCAAAGAAATGTTGGTTATATTTCCTGGTACAGAATAATAAAGAATTTTTCCCACAGAGTTTTGACATCTTTATAGATTGAATATCACTATGCAAGAGATAACTGTAAAACACTGGCTTCTCTGTCGCTAAACTCCTCACGCATAGCACCTCTAGCAATAATGAAATTGTTCTTGGTAAATTTGGGAAGAATAAGTTTTTGTTAAAAGTTTCTGTCTGTTAGGCGCTAACTCTAAAACTAAAATCATGGAATTGAGATGGGAAACTATCAATTTTTTCAAGGGAAATATTTTTCAACAGGTTAGTTGAAATATTTCAAAGAAGTTGTTCCCCCCCCCCTGACACGTAAAGTTGTGGCAGAAATCGGATTAAATATGAATGAAACCGTAAGAGGAATTGCTTTTTCGTGAAAACGCTGCCTTGCAAACCTAAGTTTAGATTTTCTTGTTCACATTGAATCACTGCCTGCTTTGGGGTTATTTAAGATTATTCTTTGCTAAAAGCAAGGGTATAGGAAACGGATTCTCCAGTGCCTTCTTCATAATTATGAAGGAGCTGTTCCAAGGAGCCATAATATGGTTAAATATTTTTTTTTCTTCGTGGCAGGTTTGTTACTGCTTGTATTTTTTAGAGTTAAATAAAATTGAAAGGGCAGGGGGCTACCTATCCTACTAGAGGACTACCCAGTATGAACTAAAAATTCTTGATTTACTATTTAAATTAATTTTAATCTAGCGAATTTTAATCTCCTTTTCTAGCGATTTATAATGGTGGCCCTGCGACCCGACCATCGAGAAGAATACTTCAAGTAACAACTTAGTACGACTCCTCCTTCTCTTTTTGAAAGCGATGGCTTAATGAGAAAAGCAAATCAAGCCAGAAAAGCGATCTTTCACGTTTGTGAGATTGAGTCTCAGTCACCATAAAGACCTGCATCTGTGTGTAGCATCGTCTTGGACGGTGGTTCTCTTCTACATCGAGCTCCATGGAAGCTAGGGTCAACCTTTAAGGCCATCTTTGCTTCACACGTCCACTATGTACAAGCAAGGTATGCTATTGTTATTGTTGTGTTTGATGGCTATGAATGTGGTCCAGCAATCAAAGATGCTACCCCTTTACGTCGAGCAAGAATGGTTGGTCGCCAGGTCTTTCACCGAAGAGATGACCTTCTGCATGAAAAAGGAGCAGTTTCTTTCGTGCCAAGCAAACAAAGCACGTTTCCTTAAGCTGCTTGGGAATCATTTGGAAGCCATCGGTTTGCAAGTTTTTCACTCGGAAGGAGACGCTGACGTTCTGATTGCAGAAAAAGCAGTCGAAGCTGCTCATGTTACAGACACCATCGTGGTTGCTGATGATGCTGACATTTTGGATCTTCTGATCAGTCGGTCAGACTTGTGTTCCAGGCTTTTATATTTCTCACCTGAAGCTAAGTTTGGTGGTACCAGTTAAGCTTGGAACATTAGTGAGATAAAACAAAAGCTTGGAACAAATGTCAGCCATCTGATGCTGTTCTGTCACGCCTTGCTAGGTTGTGACACAACCTCTCACCTTGATGGAATGGGAAAGGGCAGAGCCGTTCAACTGCTACTAATCGACAAGAGTTTCAGGGACAGCACTGCTATATTTGGTGACAAATTCGCATCGCTTGACGATACTGTGGCAGCGCGGGTCTTGTTGGGACTGTATGGTTACCCTGATATTTCAAACCTTGACACTGCTAGAAAGCTAATCTTCCGCAGAATAAGTGAGCACTGCCACCCCTTTCGTGCATCCACAAGAGCTGCCACCGACTCAGGCAGCAGTGATGTACCGCTCGCTACGAGTCTACTGTCAAGTTTAAGTTTGGCTCGGGAGCCCAGTAGACCCTTTAAGCTTGGGATGGGAACTGCAGGATAACGAAGTTTTTGCGCCAATAAAAACAGATCTCCCTGCCGCTCCGTCTCAGCTGCTGAAAATTATTAAATGCTCTTGTGGTATTGACGGTTGTGATAGTGAAAAGTGTACGTGTAAGAAAAAAGGACTTGAGTGTACTGTAGCCTGCCGTACCTATATGGGAGTTCGTGCAACGATTCTAAGTTTCAAGACGAACTTGGTGAAGAAGAATAAAAGTTCACTGTGATGATGCCAAATTTAGTTCCCACATTTAGATGAAGTGTAATTTTTACACATTTGATTAATAAGATTAAAGCTTTTTCTCAACGCACCAACGCACCTTGTTCTGAAAGGTCTAGGGCACTGAGGTGTTTTATCGCTCCTGATTATTCGTCTTGTACTTTTGAACCTATTTGTGTACATTACCAAATCGACCCTGACAGACGGTAGTAGTAGTTTTCTCAAAATTCACAGTTTGTTTTCTTAAAAAAACGACATATTTTTTGCTAATAAATAGTTTTCTTTTGGTCATGCGACGAAATGAACACCAGACATGAATTCAGAGTCAAAAGTTGACCATAAAAGATGTGTGAAAACACTTAGTTTACGTTTTTTTTCTCAGTTTTTTAGCAAATAAATAATAAAAACGCAAAAAAGAATTCTCCTCGAGCTAGAGGTTAAGATTTTTTTGCATGTTGTTAAGCGTCTTTTTCTTGTTCAGAGGGTCAAGAGACCATTTCTGTATCAATTTTTTCCCTGTCAAAACTTATTTTTCTCCTACTATTTCTCTCTCCCTCTATGTCTATCTCTTCTATATCTCTCGCTCTTATTCACTGCAATACACCTGTTAATGCTGACAAAAATCTTCCAAATACTTTGATTATATAAACTAATCTGGGAGGCACGTCGTAGGAAAAGATAAAGCGATATTTGGATTTAAAAAGCGAAATGAATATGAACATCGGCACCAGTATCTAGGTTACTTTGTCTGGTTCGTTCCAAGTGAAAATTTCTGTCAAAGTGACCGAAGACTTGAAAGCTTAATTATAATATTGCTAAGACAGATAGTCCTTGTGAGAGGCAAATGCGGCGTAGCGTTTTCAGAGTTGTATAAAAAATGATTATTTTCAGTTACCTATTATGTTTTTTTTATAGGTAACATTAACATATGTTTGATGGGAGATCCAGGAGTGGCTAAATCTCAACTTCTTCACTTTATGAACAGGCTTGCACCAAGAAGTAAGTTTTCTCGGTCTTTTTAAATTATCCAGTTCGATCCTTGAATTCTATTTTCTGAAGAATGTCGTTTCAAGTATTAATGACTTCTTTGCAGAAATGTCTCCTCCCTTATCGATGGTACCTCAGAGGTTAATCTTTGTCCACCCAACCAGAAAATTTTTAAGAACCTAGTTAACAAGGTGGAACAAACACTAAACTTTTACACCAAGTTAATAATGACTGATGCTATTTGCAACCCACCATATACTCAGGCGGCAACGGCCTGCTGCTAATTATGTGCTGTTGACTTTATGTAGTATAAATATTGAACAAAGCTTCTTACCGTTCTTACCTCATACAAATAATTTCCTTATGCAAAATTAAGCTTTGAAAGCATGTTTTATGGAAGTCCAGTATTGCAAGATTTTTCATTAGCAAATATATGGAACTTCTTTATTGGTAAGAATAGTATTGAATAAACCCATGATAAATATTTAGTGTTTGTTTTTTACGTGACAATTTTTGCTTAAAATAATTCTAGATAACTTCTTGAATTCGCTGCCTCTCTTAATTTTCATTAGAGATTCCTTTCTGTAAATCGCTTGTTTGTTTTTTTTTACTTCATAATGATGGTGTTTTTATTGGAAGTACAAAACATCAGCAAAAAATCTATTTTTAATAAAAAGACGAGTGTAAATTCTGTGAAGACCGGATTCCTACTTTGTTGTATGCTGAAAATTTATGTTAAACAAATTTTCTTAGTCACTTACACTTTAACCCACATTTTGTCCACCATATTTTTGTTTTATTGGAAAAACATACTGTTATATTTCTTTGTGGAATTTGAAATATTTGTGACATTAAGCGCAATTTGTGTCTTTCAATTTGACTAATAATTTCACAATTTCAAAAAGAGCACCCCCCCCCCTGTAGTATTTATACGGCCTAGCTGAATATGTTAAAAATTAGACCTTCTGAAATTTTGTAGAATTTTTGAAATGATTATTTGCTTCGTCTTTGTTGATTAATAAGTGGATGATGTTGATACAGCAAATATATGAAACACGAGAAAACGAAAAATTATCATTGGACAACTCCATTATCTCAAATAAAGCAAAAATGGGCTGGTAAAACGTTGATTGATTACAGTGGAAGTGACTCAGAAAATCCACTCGATATATTTTTTCGGAATATTATAAAGCTAAATTAAATCAAAAAGGTTCAAAAAAAAGAAGAGTGTTACCAGAAATTTCAGTCTAAAACAATAGTAAATATGGAATAGTTTTGGCCATATCAAGATTGCTTGCAGTCTTTTATAATCATGTTTATTAATATTCAAATCTTATTTATATTAGATCTTATTATATTAGACTAGTTTATATGAAATATGATCAGGTAATATGAATAAAAATGATTTCAAATTAAGTATATATATATATATATATATATATATATATATATATATATATACTAATTCAGTTTTATTATTATAGGTCAGTATTCATCTGGTCGAGGCTCATCTGGTGTTGGTTTAACAGCTGCTGTTCTTAAAGACACTATTACTGGGGAGATGACTTTGGAAGGTGGAGCTTTAGTACTCGCCGACCAAGGTATCTGCTGCATTGATGAATTTGATAAAATGTCAGAAAGCGATCGTACTGCCATCCATGAAGTGATGGAACAGCAAACTATTTCTATTGCAAAGGTAATTTAACCTAGGGCTTAAGTATACCTTATTTTCTGACTGTTGTTCTAAATTTTTGTAATTGGATAGATTGCTTAGGATCTACTCTTATCAGCTCTTGCTCATCGACATGGATCTGTTCCATGGGTCACCGGGACTCGGTTTTCGTGGTTTGGAAGGCTTGTTGAAGTAGTTTGCGCTCAAGCCTCATGCTATAAAGCAGTGGCACAATTAGCATAGTTGCCGCCCGGATCGAATTTAGAAATCGCAATCCTCTATACAAGTTCAACGAACAACCTACGCCCCTCACCCCACGCTTCTGATCCAACTTCGAAATTATGTTTTATTGCTGAAAAGGAGAAAAATAGAATATTATATCAATTGACGAGAATGATAATAACAGTAACACTGGTTCATTGAAAATACGTTCATTGTTCATTGCTGATTTGTTCAGAAATAAATAAAACGACTAAAATTTTCTTTAAATATATGTTCTTTCATTTTGATGGGACGTAGACAATAACATGCGAAAATTACTACTAGGGGGTGACCCCGAGAAATCTTTAAAGTTCATTTTTAAGTCTGTATCCGGTAGATTTGAAGGCCTTAGGAAGGAGAACTTGCTCTTCAGATCTTGCAGCTGTCCAAACTTGCACTTGCTTTATATTAACTCTCTGTCAAAAGATTGGATGATTGCCAATTTGATTTGACGATTCTTCTCAGCTTCATTTATGAAATTGCCAGTTACTCATTACTTAATTGTAGTTTACTTTTTTTCCTGCTTTGGCTCAATTTGTACATCAAGCCTTTCACACAGATTTTGAAGACCTAAGTTCTCACTGGTAATATTTTCTCAATTTCTCTTGAAATTTACTTGTACGGTACTTTCAGAATTGTAGAATCTTGGTACCTCGTTCTTTTGATGCGTCCTTATTTGGATATCCTCCTAGTTTGGACTTGTTGTTTTTAATTCTTAAACAGTCAATGGAAATGCAGTTAAAAAACTTGGGGGATCATTAAGAGGAATGGCTTGCTGGAGACAATTTGTTTTAATAAATCTACAAGAGTTCTAGCATGACTTTTACATTAAATAATATATTTCTGGTTGCCAACTGACATAAGTTAGCTTTTTTCGGTCTTCATATACGCATATATTTAGAGACTCAAGGGGGATGGGACTATGCCCCTCCCCTTCTACCCTTTGCTGGCACCACTGGTTTTGATCTTATTATTAAAAAGAGCGGTTTGGCGATTGTTTGAAAAGTGTTCTTTCTAGTTCTCTGTTGTATTGTTATGAATTCTCATTAAAAAGGACGTGATGACTGGTATTGTTTTTATCTCACAGTGGCTCAAACGTATCACATGTTTCTCAAGTTTTTAGGGGCTTGTTCTGCTTGTTCTAGTTAAGTGCTGCCTCTGGAGGGCCACATCTTCCTTCCCGTTTTAGTTCCACCATTGCAGTAACTCATTGCTTCTATGCTACCTTGACCCTTCCTTTAATGTACAACTTTGTAAAAAATTAACCCAACAAAATCCTGGTTGCCCTCCCCCCTATTTTATAAAAATTTCCTGGTATTGTCCTGAACATTGATGCATTTAATAAAGGGTTGAAAATGTTTAACACAGTACGTCTTTCTTTCTGTAAATTCAATGTTTTCATCACCCTCAGTTTTTCCTAAATAAGTAGGCGTACCACCGACCCTGGGTAAGCTATTCAAAGCATCAGAATCCATATAGCCTGGTAGTAATTTATTGTCATGATTTTTTAATGGCATATTGAGGAAGAATTATGTATAGATATTAATACCTGAGCTTGCTGATGCCAGATTAATCTAAGAGCTGGCTGTGCTAAAATTGTTCCTAATTGTTGTGGGTATTCCCATAAGGATTTTGCTACCGATCTATTCTTTTTTTATGAGACTTTCGCCTATTATTTAATATTTGAAGCATTCTAAATAAACGAGTTGTATTTTCGTTATTGCAAGGATTTATTGTTTTGCCTAGGTAGTATAAAAACCGAAGGATTATTCATAAATTTTCTGCTACTAAAAATTGAGTTCAACGTTAAAAAGAGAGGCTTATTTGTGGTTGGGTGTAGTTCCGTCGTAAAGATTTTCCATTTATTTTCTCCTTCTTCTTCTGTTAGGCGCGAATTAAGCTTTTCTGTCGATACTATTTGGCCCTCTTCGTTTTGTCTCTTTCTATGAGACGTGTTGAAATATTACAGGTGGCTGCTAGTTGTCGGTCTTGAGATGACTTGGTTTTTGATTATACGTCTTACAGTGGCTCTTTTGATTCCAGTAACTGGATAAACTGGTGTATTTTGAGCTCAGTAGTCTTTGGGCAGGTTAGGTCAGCCAGCCTATTAACTGATGATTGAATTTTGTGGTGTTTGAAGCACTTTTAACAGTTTACTTTGAAGAATAGGCCGACGCATATTATTACGTATTCGTTGTGTATCTTTTCATTGTGTTTGAAGAATAGGCCGACGCATTATTACGTATTCGTTGTGTATATTTTTCTTTTCATTGTGTATTCCACTTCTTCTGTCAATATGTGGGTTCTGAGTAAATAGCTGAATCTTTTGATTCGAAACAATTATCTAAGGTTACGTCCTTATCCCACCCCAATCTAATGTGAGGCGTCAAGCTTTCCTTTTCTACTTTATCGGTATGTTTAGTAAAATCATTCTTGTGATTCGGTATCTGTGTTTTTATCCCATTGAAGACAGTTGTACTTAATATATGACGCGGAATTACGTCGTCCATTGAGTTTTGTTTAGTGCTTCTGTTTTGTTTGACTGGAAGCGAAGCTAATGCAAGTTGTTTTGCTTGTTTTTTCAGTTACTGACAAGCTTACCTTTTCTGATAAATAAGACAAAAAATATAAATATTCTAAACTTCCTTTGATAGCGTTTTGTCGGATTATTCGCTCTCAACCACACTTTGCACTCTTGGCTTAATGGTTCGAATCAGAAGATCAGTATCTGCGCCATGCAGACCACTGGTTAAGAAACGAAAAAGTTTGATAGCATACCAAAATTTGCAAACTTGTTTAAAATATTTCTGATTATTGCCACCACGTGAAAAATGTGGCTGCACAATATGGAAATTAAAAAATTGTAATGAAATGAGAATGAAAATTCTCAGAATGAAATGAAAAACAAAAAATATCAGAGAACCATTGAGAATGAAACATTCTCTTTCAGAGAATGGAAACATTTGTAATTAAAGAATTTAATTAAGCATTATGCGGATAATTTAGACCTGTTAAGTTTGATCGCTTAGAATTGGGGCAATGTGACAAATGTTTTTCTTCCCTTTTTTTTGTGTATTTCTATGTTATACTATCTAAAGTCATATGGGCGCTGGCAAAAAGGAGGGGGTAATTTGGCATGGTAATCTTGAATAAACGTGAATGCATCTTCAAATCTTATTCCTGCCTTGATTAGAAGCTGGTGCAGACTATCACACTATTTCATTCTTGGACGATCACTTGGTCATTTACACCCAGTGGCCGTGGGGCTGAAATCTTAGGCGATGCGACACAGTTTTTTTGTCTTTCAGAGTAGATGCACACATGCTCTGCTGGTTGCAGGGAAAATAGAATCTGCTCCGTATGTGTCAGGATGTTGGTGTTGAGAACTTTGCTGATGTATTTTGCTTCTGGGCAAGTGCTGCTATTGAGTTTATACTGCAGTTAAACCCCTAACCCCTGCCAGAGTATAATTTTCTATTACAGCCTAACACATCCTTATTATTTTGTGCAATTCTAATTTTATACTTCTAGGAACTGTCTTTAAATGGCATATTTTCTGTGTTTGATGTCTAAGGTGTTTGGCGTAAATACTGTCTATAATTAACAAACTTATTGATTGATCTATAAATCTTTATAAAGGTAATTAGAATTTTTGTTTGCAAGTATAATCTAGTTGTTCTTGAATTCGTGTTTTTTTAATTCTTTTATTTACTTTTTCTGTGAACTGAGGCAAAGATAAAAGAACCATTTTTGCATAATAGAGACATGTATTTTTGTGAGACATGGTGTATGTGTCTATATTTTTAAAACTAATAAATTTTGTTCATGTTAACCAAGCTCTAACTTCTTTTTAAAAATCAATATAGTTTCAAAAACAAATGAATATATACTTTCAGATAATGTCTTACTAGATTCAAAGAAATAGCATACCCAAAGACCCTGCTAAAGAGCAAATTTTCATAAATTATCACTAATTCTATTCTGAATTTTTGTTTCTGCTGAATAACACCGCAGTGTCTAGGGGGCTAGAAGTATCTAATTGTCATTGAGTCCGCGCAAAAGCGCCAAAGTACTCTCTTTCTCTCATCAATTTTTTATACTACTTTTTTCACTGGTTAACATCTTGATGTTTTTAGGCTGGCATTTTGGCAACGCTTAATGCTCGTACATCAATATTGGCTGCAGCCAATCCTGCTTATGGTCGGTACAACCCAAACAGGTCATTGGAGCATAATATTCAACTTCCAGCCGCCCTTTTGTCACGTTTTGACATTCTTTGGCTTATTGCTGATAGAGTAGACAGAGATAATGATTTGAGGTAAGAAACGCGAGCGTTTTCTTACAGCTATTTTTCTAGTTTAATTTTCAACTTTTTCACTAGTTGTTATTAGCCTATAGGTCACATGGTTATGATAAAATGGTTTATTTTATGCGACCAAATTTTATGCGTCACATTTCCCTGAACTGATCTAGGAGTAATTTAATCTCTTGTACTAGGCGTAAAAGATACATCTAAAGGTAATTTAATATTTTAATAGTGAGGCATCAGTTATTTGAGATATTCTTCGATAAAAAACTATTACCAAAAAAGTACTTAAAATTCATAAAACAGCAAAATCTAAACGCTTTAACGTGCGTTTAATAGGTAACGACGTATGTTAACTGCGTTGAAGAATGCTTGGAGTACTGCAGCGGTAAAATGATGATAATCTTTTTATCGGGAATGTTGGCCCAAAGGCCTATCAACCCTGTTAAGCCGTCGTTTTAAAGTTCAAGTCTACGCTTTGTATACACTTCATTTTGTTTAACGAGAAATTTTTTTTTAACGAAAATTTCCCTGATTTTTTTTTTTTGTTTAATAACCGTGAAGATAAGTAGCCTGAAATGATATTTTTAATATTTATCGATCATTTAGTCTGTCATTTTTTGGATTAAATGGCCTCGTTTTTGATCATTGATCAAAACTACTGATTTCTAAAAAACGACTTTATCAAGTCAAATTGTGCAGCTCCCTGACACGCCTATCAATTTTCATCGTCCTAGCACTCCCAGAAGCACCAAACTCGCCAAATCACTGAATTCCTCCCCCCAACTCCCCCAAAGAGAGCGAATCCAGTACGATTCTGTCAATCACGTATCAAGGACATTTGTTTGTTCTATCCACCTAGCTTCATCCCGATTCCTACACTCCAAGTGTTTTTCCAAGATTTCCCCCTCCAACTCCCCCCAGTGTCAAACGATCTGGTCGGGATTTGAAATAAGAGCTCTGAGACATGAATCCTTTTTAAAAATCAAATTTCATTAAGATCCGATCATCTATTTGCAAGATAAAAATACCCCAATTTTCACGTTTTCCAAGAATTCCGGTTTCCCCCTCCAACTCCCCCCAACGTCACAGGATCTGGTTGGAATTTAAAATAAGAACTTTAAAGCACAAGATCCTTCTAAATATTAAATTTCATTAAGATATGGTCACTCTTTCGTAAGTTACAAATACCTCAATTTTCAAAATTACCCCCCCCCCCCCTCCAATTCCACCAAAGAGAGCAGATCCGGTCCGGATATGTCTGTCACGTATCTTAGACAGGTTTTTATTCTTCCCATCCAGTTTCATCCTGATCTCACCGCTCTAAGTATTTTCTAAGATTTCCGGCCCCCCCCCAATTACGCTTGATCCGGTTGAGATTTAAAATATGAGATCTGAGTTACAAGGTCCTTCTAAATATGAAGTTTAATGAAGATCCGATCACTCCTTCGTAAGTTAAAAATACGTCATTTTTTCTTATTTTTCAGAATTAACCCCCCCCCCAATAGATCGGATCCGTTCCAATTATGTAAATCATGTCTGTAAGACTTCTGCTTATTTTTCCCACCAAGTTTCATCCCGATCCCTCCAATCTAAGCGTTTTCCATGATTTCAGGTTCCCCCACCCCAAACTTCCCCCAATGTCACCTGATCCAGTCAGGATTTAAAATAAGAGCTTTGAGACATGATATCCTTCTAAATATCAAATTTCATTGAGATCCGATAACCTGTTCGTAAGTTAAAAATACCTCATTTTTTCTAATTTTTCAGAATTAACCCCTCCCCCAACTACCCCAAAGAGAGCGGATCCGTTCCGGTTATGTCAATCATGTATCTAGCACTCGTGATTATTTTTTCCACCAAGTTTCATCCTGATCCCTCCACTCTACGTTTTTTTCAAGTTTTAGGTTTCCACCTCCCAACTCCCCCCCCCCCAATGTCACCAGATCTGGTCGGGTTTAAAATAAGAGCTCTGAGCCACGATATCCTTCTAAATATCAAATTTCATTGAGATCCGATCACCTGTTCGTAAGTTAAAAATACCTCATTTTTTCTAATTTTTCAGAAATAACCCCCCCCCCCAACTATCCCAAAGAGAGCGGATCCGTTCCGTTTATGTCAATCATGTATCTAGCACTTGTGTTTATTTTTCCCATCAAGTTTCATCCCGATCCTTCCACTCTAAGTGTTTTCCAAGTTTTAGGTTTCCCCCTCCCAACTCCCCCCCCCCCCATTTCACCAAATCCGGTCAGGATTTAAAATAAGAGCTCTAAGACACGATATCCTTCTAAACATCAAATTTCATTGAGATCCGATCACCCGTTCGTAAGTTAAAAATACCTCATTTTTTCTAATTTTTCAGAATTACCCCCCCCCCCCCCAACTACCCCAAAGAGAGCGGATCCGTTCCGATTATGTCAATCATGTATCTGGGACTTGTGCTTAATTTTCCCATCAAGTTTCATCCCGATCCCTCCACTCTAAGTGTTTTGCAAGATTTTAGGTTTCCCCCCTCCAACTCCCCCCAATGTCATCAGATCCGGTCGGGATTTAAAATAAGAGCTCTGAGACACAATATCATTCCATACATCAAATTTCATTAAGATCCCATCACCCATTCATAAGTAAAAATACTTCATTTTTTCTATTTTTTCCGAATTAACCGGCCCCCCACTCCCCCCCAGATGGTCAAATTGGGAGAACGACTATTTCTAATTTAAGCTGGTCCCGTCCCTGATATGCCTGCCAAATTTCGTCGTCCTAGCTTACCTGGAAGTGCCTAAAGTAGCAAAACCGGGACCGACAGACAGACAGACAGACCGACAGACCGACAGAATTGGTGATTACTATATCGTCAGTTGGTTAATACCAAGTGCCATAAAAAATAAAAAACTAAAAAAAATTAAAAAAACTAAAAAAACAAAAAAAAAACAAAAAAAAACTAAAAATAACTAAAAAACTAAAAAAAAATAAAAAAAAACAAAAAAAATTAAAAAAACTAAAAAAAATTAAAAAAACTAAAAAAAACTAAAAAAAACTAAAAAAAAACTAAAAAAAAAAAAAAAAAAAAAAAAAAGAAAAAAAGAAAAAAGATTAATTAAAAAATAAGGGATTACAAGAATTCAAAAACCTTAAAAAACTAGGCAACTAGGCCCCGTCCCACACCCCTTTTTTCTCAAAATCCTCTGATAAAAATTTTGAGATAGCTGTAGAAAAGCTGTAATGTTTTTTAGGAAAGCATGGAAGTCACGCAAAGTCCAAATGGTATTTTTTCGTTATGATGAGCTTTTACGTTTTGCTTCTTGATTTGAACTCATTTGTTGAAGATATTCCATTTTATAATCTTGTATTTCTAAAAAAATATATTTCCGTTTCTTTTTTGTATTGCATTGACTTCCATAGAGGAAGAGTTTAAACTAAGCCTTTTATTTTTTGAATTCGCAGTTAGCTCTCCTACAAAGCAAATAATTATCCAAAGTTATTACTCCAAACAGATATATCCAGTTTGTCACACATTCTTTTTTGTTTTAGCATTATCTCATAATATTTTGCCTAATATTCTGGTGACATAAGATATTGATCATCTTTAAACCAGACAGAAATTATGTTTAAGTATTTAAAATAAATAGAAAGGGCTTCTTCAACAAAGTAGTTAGCACCGTTGCGATTGTCTCTGTCGATGTTTTCAAGGATCTTGCTTCTGATTTATAAAAAAAAACTAAAAAAAAAATAATTCTAAAAAAACTACTGATTTCTAAAAAAAAAAAAAAAAAAAAAAAAAAAAAAAAAAAAAAAAAAAAAAAAAAAAAAAAAAAAAAAAAAAAAAAAAAAAAACTAAAAAAAAGAAAAAACTAAAAAAGATAAAAAATTAAAAAAAATTAATTAAGAAACAAGGGATTACAAGAATTCAAAAACCTTAAAAAAGGAAACCAAAACTGAAGCTTTAGTAGATATCATTGTTAGAAATTGGAGTTGCCTTAATAATCAAATATCTTTGAAAAAACTGCAATAGAATACAAGGGACAATGAGAATCCATATATAGAAGCCTGCCGCGTGCCGCGTTGGGGCCCGGCGGCGAAGCTGCCGGGACCCAGCTAGTAAACAAATAAATAAAAACACCCACGTTTCCAGCAAAACGGTCTCATTACAAAAATGTACAATTGACACTAGATTGGAAAAAGTAGCTTTTGTTCTCAGTCGAAGTAAATTATTTTGATAATGTTAAAAACTTTTTACTAGAGGTTTGCAGCCCGGAAAACAATGAAAATCGTATTTATGTATGGTTTTAGATGATATGTCTCTTTTATTCATTCTTATCCTTTCAATTACGTATAAGTTTATACTAGACAAGAGCTTCTGCCATGGTTTTGTTGTAAGGCAGCTTGCAAAAAAAATGTGCATAAATCTAGGGTTATGCACAATAAGCCTAGTGCAAAGTTTTGGTAACAAACTAGAAAGAATATTTAATTCTAGATCGGCAGAATGGTTACAAAAATATAATGTTTTTAAGGAGGAATAGGCAGGGCTCCTAGAACGTTTATCGGGCTATAAATAGGGACCTAGTCCTTCAGACACTTGTAAAAAACATGTACAAAGAGGAAAATTAGGTTGTATGTAGCATTTTTAGATTTAGAAAAGCTTTAGATAGGATCTATAGGAGGTTTTTATGCTTAAAATTCATGAAGGTTGGCCTACCAAGGCTTTTCATAAGGATTATACCTGATGTGTATCTCTGAACTAAAACCGACGTACTTTCTAGTTGCACTAGAAATATAGGAACTATTGCGATTGAATTTATATGTGCTAGTTTTTTGAGTTGCACAAACTGAGAAGCAATAATTTTTGTTCATTTTGAATTTCAATGTCTCTCTTTATTTTCGTTAGAAGTTTGTTTTATGTCAATATGCAGAAGAGAGGCATATAACTTATGCTAAATGAATGATTTTGCTTAAAGACGGCTTGCGACTCCAAGAATAAAAACTCCTAGTGCCATAAACAGGGAAGGTTTACCCAGCAGAGCTGCGAAAATTCAAAGCATTTTTAATTTTAATTTATTCTAATAAGGATTTCAATGGAAGGTCTAGATTTGCTTGAATCAACCCTGAAATAATCGAGAGCAAAAAGATTCTTGTATTTTTAAACAATTATCTATTGATTACAGAATAATTATGGCTTGACTAAAATTAATAATTAAAATAATTAACTACAGTTAATTATTTTTTTCCAATACACACTAATATACCTCGCTTTCGACAAAAGGAGGCACTTTTGTCTCTGGACTCAAATAAAGCAAGAGTAAAAACTGATTTAAAAATAAGAAAAAAAAACTTATTATTATATTTAGGGTACGGTTGGGGTGGGGGGTGGGAGAGATAGAATGACTTTTAGTGGATGCATATTCCCAATGCATTGTGTGTAACCGGGTATCGATATTTTAATTTGTCGATTAAGATAAGACAGTACGTCGATTAAGACAGGTTTAGTTACGCTCGCTTCAAGAAATGCGTCTTTTCTTCATCTTTTTTTACTTCGGTAGTTCCGTATTCCGATGCTCTGTCATCCTAGCCGAGTGGTTAGCGCTCCGAAATTGAAACCATGAGGTCGGAGGTTCGAGCCTTGGTTTCGCTTATTATTTGGTTTGGGCCGGGGGTCAATGGTGTGACTGTAAGCTCAGCCGGAGTCGACCCAGCTCTAAATGAATACCTGTAGAAATTTGGGGAGAAACACGGGAAGCGTCGGATGATTTGCCAACAACCACACATTGCACTACCGGCCGAAGTCTTTACCTTACCACGGAATTATGTTAAATATAAAACACAAGTGAATAGCTGCATTAGTTGCCAATAAGAGGGTTATATATCAACAAAATAATTAAGTTATTTGTCAATTCGTTTCATTATTTATTGTCAGTTGTTTCTCTATTGTTTAGAAGTATTTCGTTTAATTTTAACATAGTCTACTCTCGTGGTTTGTTCTTGGAGTAGCAATTGTATATTTTGGCCTGACCTTTTTAAGTGGATATGGTTTATTTTCTTTCTTTTTGAACACTGGGGATGCTTGCTGTATACAAGCGGAATATTCGTGCGATGGCTCTGTGTTTTTTTTTTCCGCTAGCCATAGACCAGTTGTTTTATAGGATTAGAAGTTTACCTAGGATTTAAGACCTAAGAAAGGGTTTAAAAGATTTGGGAATACCCTAGGAGGTGGCCAAAGCAAAGTTTCAAATCGAGTGGAATGACAGAGGAATGTTTGTTAATGCGTCACATTCAGGTGGCTTGATCTACCATATATGATATCATTTATGCGTTATATTTTGTCAAATTTTTATTTATTTTAAGTAGTTGGTTTTGTTACTTACAAACAGCACGTAGATATAGCGATTTTTTGTCAAAATATCTCTTAAACCTCTCTCTCTGATGCTTCAAAGCCCCATTAGTGGCAAAACAATATACATATATATATATATATATATATATATATATATATATATATATATATATATATATATATATATATATATATATATATATATATATATATATATATATATATATATATATATATATATATATATATATATATATATATATATATATATATATATATATATATATATATATATATATATATATATATATATATATATATATATATATATATATATATATATATATATATATATATATATATATATATATATATATATATATATATATATATATATATATATATATATATATATATATATATATATATATATATATATATATATATATATATATATATATATATATATATATATATATATATATATATATATATCACTGTCTCTCATGATATAAAGTGATTTTCCTTGTTGGTTAAAATGGGTAACTGCAATTCTCCTAAATGGGTTCTCTGCTATTGTGATTCCAATGGCGCATCCTTCACCGGTCTGACAACATTTTTATAGGGTTTTAGGCTATTTTTGAAATTTCTGTAAATTTGTTTTCGCCATGTACGTTATCTTTAAGATACGAGTAAATTGAAATTATAGTTACCTTTCCTGGGTCAGGTTTAAATAGTGGTTCTTCCTCATATTTCTTTTTGAAATGTGTTTTCCAATGTTGGTTACTATGGGCTAGGGTTCATTCTTTACTAGGTGGTCCGTGAGGGGCAAGCATGATGTCACAACTGCGTTTAAGATCTTCTAGAAAATTAATTCTCGCTTTTTATTTGCTCTATGCATGGGTCTGGAATGTCAGCAAAATTAACTAGGATAATACTAGTTTGTTCCTTTTCAATCATTCATCTAAATGAACAAAAAACCATGAACAGCTCTATTGTGTCAACATGAGTGTTTTAGCTTTCATATACGCCACTTGACGCACCTGTGTTATGCGATCTTTAACGAGAAATTATCGCTTACTATGACAGAACCCTGGATCAATAAAGGCAGCCCAGAAAAAACTACCCTTTTATACCATGTCTGGTTTTTTAAAAGTAAAAAAAAAAAAAAAAAATTGTAGAAACCGACTAAACCAAGAAAGGGAGATTGGAAAAAATATCTTTAGTTTGAACTTGTGAAGGTTGAAACTTTGAATCGAGTCTACTCTGTTTTTTCTTTTTTAGGCTAGCTCGCCACATTACATATGTTCATCAGCATAACAAAGAGCCACCTTCACGTTTCTTGCCTCTTGACATGAAAATCGTTCGTCGTTACATCGCTCTTGCCAAACGTCGTATGCCATACGTTCCCCGTAGCCTCGGAGAATACATTGTCAGTGCTTATGTTCAAATGCGAAATGATGCGCGGAATTCGAAAGATACAACCTTTACTTCGGCACGCACATTATTAGGCTTATTGCGGCTGTCCACTGCATTGGCTCGACTGCGATTGGGTGATGTAGTTGATAAAATGGACGTTGACGAAGCAATGAGGTTGATCGACATGTCGAAAGCATCGCTACAAGCGCCGACTCATAAGGCTGACAGGGGAAGATTGGCATTGGATGCGATGTATAAGCTAATCCTCGATGCGGCGGCCGGTAAAAGCTCTCTTAGATTGAATGAGGCTAAGGAGCTGTGTGTTAAGAAAGGATTTAAAATGGATGAGTTTGAAAAGTGCCTTAGAGAGTATGAAGAGCTGAATTTATGGATCGTTAGTGATGACAGATCCAAAATTACTTTCGTCAAGTAGAGTACCTTTTTATTTTCTTTTTATATTTTGCGTCATTTTCCTTTTATCAATAAACAACTGGTAATTTAAGTGCTTCTTCAATTTGAATTTGCGAGAAAGAAGTATAGATACACTTGAATCCTGAAAAGCGAGATGATTAATTACTTTCTAGGCTTTGAGACTTTCCAATTTTGAAATTATTTTTCGATTCGCTAGTCCATAGATGTAAAATTTTTATTTAGTCGAGCATGCTAAATGGCGTAGCTCAACTTTGTCTCTTCTAAGATTTGTCTTTGGTGTAGAATCCACAATGCTGAAGAATCAATTTGAGCCATACATTTTCAGGAGAGCCAAGTAACTGAAATTATCCCTACTCTGTTTGGCTGTTAATAATTACAAGTTGAATGACCAGCGATGCGGTTTGTAGAGGGAATTCTTCATGAGTCAACCCCTGGAAAGCCAAAGATATCCGATAATGTTTTCTTTGTCTTTGTGTCTTAATTCATAAATTTATGCATTTCTGAAATCAATTTTTTTCTAAAATTCTTATTGTGGTCTTTAAAGCATCCTGTTTTGCTACTTTTTTTTGAATGAATCTAGATTATAAGCAAAAAAAAAAGATAAAAGGGTTTCTAAGAAAATCTGTTATTGAAATAGGCAACAGGTGCAAAGGCTATCCTAAGAAACAGTCTAGACAAAGCATGGAGAAAAAACTCTTTTTTTTTCTTTTTATCGACAAATATGAAAAAAAAAAGCATGATGAAAAAAAAAGAAATCATGCATTAATAAAAAGGAGAGTGCTTAATTATCTCGAGAACTAAATGAGATTCTAAAAAATGGATAGGACGAACCCGGTGTGTTTGGTTTAAGTAGAAATATCAGCTTTACAAATAGTCATCAAAGGTGTTTCGAATTACTTTATCCGAATCGGTGTTATTGCCCAGTAAATTCAGAAGATAATTTAAAGTTACCAGTAGATAAAGCATTTTTAGAAAGGTGTATTAAATTTTAATCATGATTTTGATTAAATTTTCTGGAAGCTGAGACGGTCAAGTTTCATGAAAAAAAAAAACGGGAAAACAACATAGGGTTAGACTGCAAATCCCGAGGTTCTGAACTAGGGTAAACACTAAAGGTAAAAGTTCCTCGTCATCGTGATTTTATAGAAAATCCTGAAGAAATTTTCAGCTTCACGCCAATGACAATGCTACGAAAACAAGAAAAAAAAAACGTATAAAAAAAGTACACTTTGAATTCATTGAAAAGAAAACAAAAAATAAGCTAAAAGACAACAGCTAATCGATCAGCCTCTATTAGATCTTCAACTAGTTCATCTGGTTTCGTTCCAAGTCTTTTGGATACTTCAAATCTTTCTTGATGTGAGAGATAGAGGAATTTAGTTATTAAATCACCATCCAAAACTCCTCTGGCTGGGCCGCTAACCGACTTATGCCGTGGCTTATAAGTCCTAAAAAGAATAACACAATTATTGTTTTTAGTGTCAATGATACGTCCTTTTCAAAGGAATTTTCACTGAGACGTAGCCTATATTGTGTAATTCATCACTGGAAGAAACTCAAATAATTTTCAATATAACTAGGTTGGTTTAATTTTTTCAAGCTTTTATGCAGTTGTCCTCGTCCAAAAAGTTCATAAGTGAAGGCAGAGGAATTCCAGTTCGATTATAACCCCGACCTCGCTTTAGTTTTATTTTTCCCTGTGGTAGCCACGATAAGAAGACACTAGAATATCACTTTTAGCTGAAAAAAACTTGCTTTTTTTAATCAGTATAAAATGCCATCTCTTTTGCTGTATTAATTATTATCAAAATAGTTTTTTTCCAGAATTTCGGTTGCTATTGGATTAAGCTGCTCCTTACTCACAGTTGGTTAGTACGAAATGTTTGAAACTTGAAAATAATGTCAGTATATTTTACTTTGTCTTGAAGGTCACCATCAATGTCAAATACACATATCGGAACTTGTATTTGGTGCTGCGAGTATAAGAGAAATTCCAGAACGGTTATAACTCCACCCTCTCTTCATTTTAATTTTTCGGGGAGATAGCATATCACTCCCTGTTCTCTATTTTTGACATTATTTATTCCAATGATTTCAAACTTAATACTTTATGGACTTCACTGGGTGAAACCTCAAAAACTAGCAAATTGCTCCCTGTTCTCTATTTTTTACCTTACTTTTATTTATTTACCTTATACTTTGGAAAAAGAAGAAGAAGAAATGGCAAACCAGATTTGAAGATTTGGCGAGGTTAGCAATGTATAGCCAGGCAAAAAGACCATGAATAAAAGGATCGGAATGATTTTTTGATACTCCAATCCTGCTGGAACTTTAATAAGACACCAAATTTCGATGTTACCCCAGTGTTACTGATTTTTAATTCTTATTTATGGCATAGGCACCAAAACACGTGTGCAAGGGACAAGAAAAGATTAAATCTATTAAAGATCTAGAAACATTTTAGTCTTACGTGTTTCAATAATGTTAGTACAGCCGCATTTTCTTGCATTTAAGGCATTAGGGAGCAGGAGATGGATCCTAAATGTGATTATTTAAATTCAATAATCTCATTAATTGTTATAATTTTTAGTTGCTATTATCGAATCTGTGACCGAATATCAGTCGAGAGACTTAGAAAATGCTTCAAAATATTTTAAATTTCAAAACCTTCAAATCTAAAATTTTAAAACATTTCAGTAAAGGATAGTTTTGATAATAGCATAACTATCCATCTATCTATGAAATCAAGTGTTGGTGTTTATCTGTGTACACTGCGAAAAAAAGCTCAAATAATTAAGCTAGAAACGTCAGGTTTTTCAGAAGCATCTTGGAACCAATTAGATGGTTGTTTTAATCTTATATTTAGATTAGTTTTAAACTATAGAAATCCCCGGCAAATTCGCTCGCAAAGCCTTGGCTTTAATAGCGTTATGTAACGGCCGAAGACCCGAGGATAGCGAGGGTCAAAGATAGAGACACCGACCGAATTATACATAAGGCGACAAAAAGCTCGCGAAGCGGTCTTTTAGTCAGAAAAGTGCCGATGAAAATGTAAGTTAAGATAGGAAAAATGCAGATAAGGTAGGAGATGAGATTAGTATCTGGTTTCGTATTGAATCAGGGGCTAAGCAGGGTCGTGTTCTATCTCCGTTTATATGGATCATTTTGATGGACTTAATGTCTTAAGGAGCGCAAAAAAGACAATGGGAGGACAAGGAATCAAATGGGGAAGAGAAAATTTCCAGTACTTAAATTATCCTGATGATTTGAGCATCCTAGATGAAAGTGTGAGCAAAATGAATGAATGAACTTTTAGAGGTTTTGTGAGTTCAGGGTGCTAGAATAGGTTTGAAAAATTAATTTTAAGAAGACAAAGTCGCAAAGGCTAGGAATAAGTGAAGATGAAACGAAGACATTGAGTAACAAAAATATCGATCAAGAGGACGAACAGCTTTACCTACCTTGGTAATATTATTATAAAGACGATGGGAGCAGTGAAGATGTTAAAAGTAGAAAAATGAAAAAAGTTTGGAAGAATGGGAAGATAAGTCTGCGACCCTAGATTAGAATATTGGAAGCTAGAGTGGTCAAATATGGTTCTGAAGCATGTGTGCTCCGAAAACCGGAGAAAGATTTGCTAGATATTTTCCAGTGAAATTATCTACGGATTATTTTGGGTAGCCGGCTGACTGGCCGTATATCAAACAGTAGGTTGTAAGAAAAGTGTGGTTCAGTCCCGCATTCTACGGCTATAATGAGAGAAGGTTGAGATGGCTAGAGAATGTTCTATGGATGAAAGATGACAGATTG
This sequence comes from Artemia franciscana, assembly GCF_032884065.1. Taxonomy (NCBI): domain Eukaryota; kingdom Metazoa; phylum Arthropoda; class Branchiopoda; order Anostraca; family Artemiidae; genus Artemia; species Artemia franciscana. Next base: position 14,346,729 of record NC_088874.1, read on the forward strand.
CCTAAGATTGTCCTTTCCGAACAAACGTCTAGGGCTAAACGGAAAGCAGGTTGTCCACGGCTAGGGTGTGAGGATGTAAAGAAAGATTTAAGGGAAATGGGAACTTCCTGAGAGGGTGTAAAGAGGGAGGTTTTAAATAGGTTAGGATGAAGGAGGAGCGTGCGTAGTGGTGTTGGTCTCAGATGGCTTGGTGTTGGGTTGCTAGTAGTAGTAGTATAAAACCTGAAAAGCACAAGCTAAATAATGCCAACAAAAGTTGTGTGCAGGTACAACTTTAAAATTCATTTCTTAGTGTGGGGCTTATTTGCACATACAGAAAAGTTGATGTCTTCTTGCTTACTTTTCATGATACTATTTGAGCATAATGTAGTAAGGCTCAAAACTTGTATTGAGAAAGTAAATTAAAATAGAACAAAGAAACTAGCATTTCGAAATTGGGATTTTCAACAATATTTCCGAAAACATCTCTTTTATATAGGATTATTTATGCTTCGTTTTATTGAGGAAATAAGATAGATTCTACATGTGTTCGGCGTTGTTTCATTTCTAAACAGTTTCCTTGAAGCTAGGGAACTTTATTTCTACAAATTGTAGCTGATTACAATAAAAAAAAAATTCAAAAATAAACAAAATTGCTGAGTTTTATTCTTGAATAACTAATCTAGGCTCTAGTTCTTAGAAGACTAGTCATATGTATCAGCGTTGAAAATGATATCTAGCTTGCAAAAAAATAAGTTCTAAGATGTCAAGAAAAACTAACAGAAGATGACAATCTTAGAAGTTATGTGTAGCCTTACGAAAAAGATCAGTCATAAATAATTGTATCCCATCTTATTCGGTTATCATAGCATTATAAAATTAAAATGGAAGAGGTATCAAAATACTTTAGAAAACGCAAAATAGTCAGAATTTTAGATTTCTTGTGCCAATTTTTCTAGAATTAGTCCTCGAAAATCTTGCTGATTTTGTGAAGACAGCAAATAATTGTTTTACTGTTATACTTTGCTTTGTGTTATCATAATGCGATTTTGTCAAAAGCGAAATTTTAAACAAATTGGCACATGATTATTAAAATCTTTTGTCCCCGTATGTTAATTGGCTGAAAACTAGAAAAAAACTTAATACGTAATAATGTTTTAGATATATATGAAACTAGTCTAAATATATTTGTAATTCATAGTAAAATGAAATATTTATAAGTAAATGAATATAGTTTCATCAATCAGCATCGGCGCTCTATATCAATTTAATAACACGGGCTATGTCACATTAATAATTTCGTCTCGGCAAAAATTATTTTATGACACTCCATATGGAGGTCACTTTCATTAAATATTGGGTTCCCAGGTTTTTCTAATTTCTTAAGACGTATATAGATTTGCAAGTTTCAAATTAACCAATTTAAAGAATCAGATTTCAATTTTAATGTCTTTGGTACTTTAAGATGAGCGATTCATACGAATTCAAATTACGATTCATAAGAAATTCAAATTATCGATATAGAAAGAAAAAAAACATCAAACAAGTACGGCTAGCATGAAGGTTCATCGTCAAATTTTGCAGAATAGAGCTTTATAAATTGTGTTTTATAAATAAATACAGAAATTCATAGAAATTAAGTAAAAACATTACAATGTATATCCTTGATTATTCCTAGAAAATGACGATAACCAGTCTTCTAAGAAACACAGGAAAACTGAAGCTCGGCAAGAAGCGATTTCTACTTCAAATCATAACTTGAGCAAAACTCATAAGAAAAAAATTATAAATTCAAAATAAGGTGTTTATTAACAAATATTTTACGCTGTATAATACCGGTCATCGATGTGATTAGATTTTGCACCAGCATTTTACCTTATATTTTATGAATAAACACCAAAATTTTGAGAAATTTAAGAGAAAATACATCTTTTGGATTCTATAATAACAATTATGCAATAAATTCGGTATTATAGTAAAGGAGAAAGTTCACGAAATTTGGGAGGAGGTGACTTCTTTCTGTACCTTAAATTTTGATTGTATACAATTTATGTTACAGAGCAATAATCTTAATGCATAATTGGCAAGTTTCAGAAACACCAAGACAACCTGGTGAGGTTAAACACCGGTTAGCTGAAGGCAATGCGTCTCCGGAATACTTTTACATTACAAGTGCAGTTGGTTTCCAAACATCACAAGAGAGTAACTGATTTATCTCATGGCTGGGGATCGAGATGAAACTTTCAAAAGTCGTTCTTTTTTGGAGGGAGAGTTGGGATAAAGGGGCTTTTTATATAGGGTTTAAGAGAATGGACAAACTATCTTTCATGAAAGGGTGTACACTATGGTTTTTCTTTTCTATGCCTATAGGCATACGCTACCTGTGGCTAGTGTCTAAATAAATCAATGCTATTATAAACTGAATATCAACTGAACAGAATATCAACTGAATAGAAACTGAATATCAGTTTCTATTAGTTTCTGTGCTATTAGAAACTAAATAAACCAATTCTATTAGAAACTGAAAGATACCTGAATGCTCTATGGTTGAGACCACCATGTGGAGGGATCGTTACAGTTAAAATGTTTTGCAACATTTGTAATCTTCGGAAAGTCTTCTCAGCCAATGGGAGTACATACCCAATAGAACCATCCAGAGTTGCTGAAAAATAAGGTATATCGATTCATTTGAAAAGCTCGTCCTAAAGGAAAAACTACATACGACTTACAAAATCCACAACAGAAACGAAAACTTACCAAGCAATGAAGCAAATCCAATAAGAAACATATATGGGATAAAAGAGTAACAACAAACAAAAAGAAACATATTAGCGAATGGAGAGTAGGAGGCAGAGAGAGAAAGAGAGCAACAAAAGAACTAATATATGTACTTTATTGATTCGAAGGTCATGAATATACAGTTACTACAGAACCGGAGCAAATATGGATAAAGATAATGGGTACAAGGGCAAATTCATTCTTTACTATTATACTTTAAAAATAATAATTTATTTCAACTCTCTTTATATGCATGAAATGCACTTGAAGGAGTACAAGAATACATAAATATAAAACAAAATAGAATCAATAAACATCAAAAAACTCACAACAAAAAATAACATCACAGCTACTTAGGCAACACAATTGAGCTATACAGTTTAAGTGGAAAGTCGACAATATTATCTCGACTCTCACGGAACCTCTCTACAAGCTGGTCCATTTTTGAAGAAATATCAAAACACCATCTCTACTCGAAACGTACCCGCTGCGAGTTCAAAGCAGCAACTGCAGAAGATGTTTGCGAAAACGGGAGAAAAGAGATCTAATTTTCTTCCTCTCAGATATTGTGAAAAAACGCCACAAAGGGACCAAGAAGAAGACATGTTGGGCGAAAAATGTTTTAAAGTCTTCGCAAGGTTATTTTGTGAAACTGACATTTAGCTCGAACAAGCAGCCCGTACGATTTCTAAATTAACGCCCAGCAGCATCAAAGGTGTCGAAAAAAAATTAATGCATTGTACTTGGAAATCACCTCTAAACAATCTGTATTTCATTAGCATATACCTTTTTTGTAACAAGAGAATATATATTTTATAAATTGTATCAGCGAATATGGTTTCACAACGAATAAAGAATTATGATTGAATGGGGAATACTTTGTAGTACCTTATTCCTAGAAATTTCCATAGGAAAAAAACTTATTTGAAAACCTGTCTAAATAGAAAATATATTAAATATATAAAATTAACTAGATATACCTCATGGTTTCACTATTTTCAGTAGAATTTGTAGTCTTTTATTAAAAAGACAGAAGCCTGTCTTGCAAGCGCATAGTTTCTTGATTCCTAGCGTTTGAATTTGTTTACTCCCAAATTTTCAAGTATCTTTCGGACAGATTATATAGCGGAGAGGATTGTCTCTTTTCTATAATCAATAATTCAAGTAATTGCATAATTTGATTACGAATTCATGTTTTACTTGTGCTTAAATTTGAAGCCTTTATTTATGTATACAATTTTACCAGTTAATTTTTCTTCTTTTAACCGAAAAAGAAGCGAATCAAAGACAGCTTATTTCTTATAACGGATGACATGAGATCTAAGTGCTGAAGTGCATCCCCCTCCTTTCCCTTAAAAAAAAATGCCCAGATCATACGGATAAATTGCATAATTCTAGATTCCTATTGTTTATGCATGTTCTTATACCGAATTTTATAAGAATCTTTGGGACAGATTACATCGGAGAAGAATACCCTACTTTATAACTATTTTTCAGGTAACTACGCGATTCCATTTGAAACTAGTCTCACTTGTCCTTAAACTCGAAGCTACTAATCATTTAAACAGTTTTTGAGCAATTTTTTCACTCTAAACCGGTTCAGAGGCGAGTCAAATATCCACCGAACTATTTGTATTAACTTGAAATACAGCGAAGTATTTTAAAAAAAAAAAATTATGGGCATTTCTTACCAAATATATATTGCATAATTTTAAATTATTAGCTTCAAAAAGACTATAGGCAGGAGTACATAGATAACTTTTGTATTTACAGTGTATACTCACCTAAATATGTGACATGTTTCTTTTCGGCAAGCGATACGTTACGCTTATCACCAGTTACATCCATAATCCGGGATCGCACCCTAAACATACTTGTAACATGTTGGCCGATGTGAAAATCTCCCTTACGTACCAATTTCTGACCTAGGAAAAAAAGGTAAAATTACTGTGAGAATTAAAGGAGTCCCAAAGGTTTATCTATGTTTGTAAATATAATTATATTCCCCATATATCAGATATGTAACTCAACTGGCTCAGAGTTTTTTAAAAATAGATCGAAAATATTTGCCAAAGACTTCGATAGACTGATGCAGGAGTATTTAGAGTGTCAATAAAATTAGCCAAACCGTGATAACTAATTAGAGATATCTCAAATCTGGTTGCAGCCTATCCTTACCCCATCTTTGACAGTTATAAATTATATTCTTTGTGTTACAAGATTTTTAATGACTAATTCCCTGGAAAACAAGCATTTGTTGGGAGGAATAAGGATATTATTGAGATTTTCATTCTTATCACGTGTCAAAAGCACTTGAGAAACGCTATTGAAGAGGACTGAATCTTTTTCAAATTCCTCGAGTCTAGATATAGAGGCTCAACGAGCCCGATTAACCATTATCAAATACTAATCTCACGCCAAGTTTTTGCCAATTTTGCTGCACCCGCCTAGAATAAAAAGCATGAAAGAAATAGTAGCCTCCCCTGCCTCTTTCTTCGAGGTAAACAGCACTAAATTTATATATATATGCAAACGGCATACCTAAATTAGAATTTTGTTTTGTAAGCAATCAAGACTTGTCGTGATGCATCAAAGGAGGACCAATACGAAATGAGGTTTTCCTCACCTCTCCCCTCCAATATCATTAAGTAAAGAATCGACATGAAGCGAAATTTAATTTTCAAATCTTTGGCAGAAACACTCAAAAGTAGATCAAAGTATTTTTCCGAGCTCAAAATGTCTTGATAAACCAGAGGGATTAGACTAGCAGCAATTATTTATCGGCCAAAGCCTAACCATGGTAATAACATGAAAAAATTCCAGTTTCGCTTCCCAGTTACAGTGCTGCCACTCCTCGGTATTTTATTAAAGTTCTTGGGATTTCAGTCCTGAGTTTGGCATCTTGGTAAAAGTTATTATGTTAAATATAACTCATTTTCAGAATTTCAGATATTTCGTAGGAATTTGTTTAACCGTAAGCACCGCTGACTCATGACAGCCCTACGATACGATTGGCAAAGCGACTGGCGATTGGCAAAACGATTGGCGATACCAGGAACCGAACCCTCTGAGGGTCATATACTAGGCAAATGTTTCTCTCAACAACTATTTTAAGCATACATATTATTATCATTTAATATTTGGAGTTTTTTAAACTTCATTTTTCGCAAATTATTAGGGAACTGTCAAATTGTCAGTGGCAATCCAAGTTAGCTGCATTATCAAATATCAATTTTTAAATACTTTCTTACCTCCATTGCTTTCCCTGGCCTCAGGAAGGTACATGTATACAGCTAAGTTCTTTTCAGCGTCGGTTACAAGAAAACCAAGCTCAGAGCCATCTACAACAAAATCAGCTGCAAAAGTTTCTATTGTCCTTGGGCCCTAGATAAAACCAAGATAAATTCACACACTACACATATACATATGTCAAACGTTGTCTTAACAGTCAGAACATTGCCTTAAATAAGATTATTCATTAATGGATAATTTCTAAACTATTTTTGAAACTAAAAAAAGGGAACAGAGAAATATCTTTTTAAATAATAGGTACATGAACTGAATTTTATAACAATAAAAATTTAAATATTCCGTGCTGGGATTTATATTGTTCTTGGTTAGAGTAGTGTTGACATGAAGTTCTAGATTGATAAAAGTTACAGACCTAAATGACATGCAGACAATATGAATAATCACTTCAGAAATAGCTTGTGTATGCTTCTTTTATTACTATCAGTAGTTCCATATTAAAAAAAAAACGATTATATTCTTTGCAGAAAGTTACGAGACAAAAAGTTATAATTCTTTAAATAAATAGGGTCATTCTTGAAGTTATGCAAAAAAAGTCAGTCCTTAGTCGCTATATTTGGTCTGATACCAAAATTTGCGTAATCGGTGATGATAGGAGAGTGAATACTAACAGAGACATTTATAAAGGATCAAAAAAGAAAAACTGAATCTGCTCATCCATTCTGGAATCTATTATGCCTTTATCTCCTGTTAAGGTCAAAGGTGTTTCAATCTTGTAATCAATATTTCACGCACTTCGCGTGGTCCGAATGTTATGTTGCGTGGTCTCCAATAGGGTTATTTTTGATTGATAATTTCGCTTATTACCAAGAAATGCCTTAAGGGAGATAACAATTATTTATTTGCTACAAAAAATACAGTTTGGATATTGAAAAACGCCCAGACTAATTAACTTTCTGGGACTCCGTGCCCAGTGTCCTCCCAGATTCTGCCACAAAGTTTCAGAGAAGGAGGCAATAATGTAAAAAATAAAAAAAAACTTGACAAAATATGGGTTATCTTCTTATAATAAATGAACATCTTTGCAGAACATCTTTTTAAATCTTGGGTATAGTATTCCACCTTTTTATAAGACTTTCAATAATTTTACAACTATCAGTTGCCTGAAGGGCATGGCCAATCGTGAATGCATGGAGGTGTTAATTCGAAGTTCGAAGATAGCATCATTTTAATTTTTTGTCACTTGAAAAAGTCTCATTCTTTTTGGGCATTATTAAAGTGTCGTCATTTTTCTGTGGAATCGTTCCGTCTACTGAGTCCATTTCTTCCGGCTAAACACCATCCACAGCAACAATCTTCCATGGAGACAGTTTCTTGGATAGAGTATTCTCCAAAGTCATAAGATCGTTCTCTTGATAGGCATAATTCACGCTAGGGAAAAACCGTCCTTGTCAGAAAATCAACCACACAAGAAAGAAGATTGTTACCATGTCAAAGTTTAATATATCAGAAAGTCGATTGCGTAAAGAAATGATGGGACATTTTGTAATGACGCATACAAAAAAAAGACATTATGTCTTTTTTGTAAAGGAAAAAAAAAAAAAATACATTTATTACAACGGCAGGAAAAAGTAATGACACCCTTTCCGATGACAGGGAAAGAATATAACACCTTTTGCAACTTAACTTTAGGAGATGACTAAAACATCAACGACATAAAAATAATAAAACAATATTGTTTTGGCAAATCCTTTAATGCTTTAGGTTATCATTTAAACAGCGGCAAGGAACCTACATCCAATCATATTCAAAGGAACTCCAGTAAAAATTAAAATTTTTGTCGAATAAAAAATTCATAAAATCCTTCAAAGTTATTCCCTGAGCATCCCGATTCTTGTTAAGGGGCCCTGGGCATCCTGAAAACAGTCGAAATATTCGGTGTCAAATTACCTATTCCCTGGGAATTACGTTAAGAAAGAAAATGATAGAGAATTTATCATTAGCTGTTTTCTCCTTCTTCCTTTTAAATGCGGCAATGATGTACTAAAACAGTCGTTAATTCTGCTTTATCACAGGGAGGTGTGCAAAAGCGCCGGATGTCTGTCCCCCTGCCCCCCATTGCACTTCCTGGCTCAAGGATCATGAAACAAAGATCAGCAACACCGGTAAAGATTATAAAATCCATAGCCGTATTCTTTATATCACCGGAAATTTAACCTTATACAGCGAATATTGCGGTAATACATCATTTATGGACAAATGAATTAATTACTCCTTTGTTCCTTTAAACCTTAAACACACACACAAACACGCAAATAACTTAACCATGAGAATTTAACATTCTATTACGCTTTTATATCAAGCCTAAAAAGTTCTTCCTTAACATCTGTATTACTTTACCAGTCAGATTGGTATAATCTTAACTGACGACAACTAAAATCAACTAAACTATATCACCTATGAATTTTAATGACGATAAAATTACAAAATTAAGCTCCTCCTCTTATACCTATATGGTATATACCTTATATACCATAGCTATATGCTATATACCTCCTCTTATACCTTATGCATAGGCAAGCATAAGCTACAAATAAAAAAATACAACTGTCAAATTTTTGAACAAAATATGAAAAAAAAAATTCTGAAAATATATTCAAAAGCTACCAAACTTAGTCAACTTGGTATTAATCTTTATTAATCATTTTATAACTATTATGTTCGTTGCTCAAAAACTCTTTTTATTGAGGGGGATTATGTATTGTTCTTCTAGACAACGAAAAAAGAGGATGTTTTAATTAATGAATTATAGTTAGAAAAAAGGACATATATTAAGAATGATATGCATTTAAATGCTTCTTTACCTCTAAGTTTCTATTTCTTGTTTCTAATTTAAACCATTTACGTGTCTGTTTTCATTTTACCTTTTTTATTATCGAAGTCTCAACAGAAGGAAAAAATGAAACAAACGACACAATTGCAAATAAATAAATCTTACCCGGCTAACAACGCAAAGAGTTCGATATTTCTCTTGATACATAATTAACGTGATTCCTTTGAAGGCATCCCCAACCAACAAGAAATTTTTCACTGTTGTCAGTTGATGAATATAAACATCAGAATCAATGAAGGCTGTCCCAACTAGATCATTGTCTTTTAGCTGCCATACATACAACTAAAAATAAAATTCGCTTTGAAACTTTCTGCTAATTCAAATTTGTTTCAAATAAACAGTTTTCAAGTTCCCCCCCCCCTCACACACCCAAAGAAAAAAATCCTGCTGCTAGATGATTGCCTGATAGGTATCTAACATTTCAATTAATATTCAAGAGTAAAACAAAAACAAAATCTAACCTATTTGGGAGAAATAAATTTTATTAAATTTTATAAACTTCATTAAAAATAAAAATACGGAAGAATATTCTTAAGCAAGCATTACATGGAGAAGCTGCACAATACACTTTATTTATCATATATTCAAAAAATGGAAAAATGAGACATTAAAACTTATCAGTTATTTTTAACTGAAAGTAAGGAGCAACATTAAAACTTAAAACGAACAGAAATTACTACGTGCAACAGGGGGGTTGCCCCCTCATCAGCACCTCGATCTTCGCGCCAAAGTTTTCAGAAAACTTTGTAAGCTTAAAAGCTTATAAAGGATATATATATATATATATATATATATATATATATATATATATATATATATATATATATATATATATATATATATATATATATATATATATATATATCAGCGAGAAAACTCCCCTACAGAGAGCGGATCCAGTCTGGTTACGTCAATCACGTATCTACGACATTTATAAGCGATTTCCAAGATTTCTGGTTTCCCCCTCAAACTCCCCCCAATGTCAACAGATATGGTCGGGATTTGAAATAAGAGGTCAGAGACAAGAGTTCCTTCTGAATATCAAATTTCATTAAGATACGGTCACCCGTTCTTAAGTTAAAAATACCTCAATTTGTCTAATTTTTCCAAATTAACAGCCCCCAGCTCCCCCAAAGACAACGGATCCGTTCCAATTATGCCAATCTGATATCTATAAAGTGTGCATATTCTTCCAATCAAGTTTCATCTCGATCTCTCCACTCTAAGCGTTTTCCAAGATTTACGGTTTCCAAGATTTCTGTTCCCCCTCCCAACCCTCTATGTCCCCTGATATGATTCGGTTTGAAAATGGAGTATCTGAGACATAAGATTCTACTATATATCAAGTTTCACTAAGATCTGATCACCCATTCGTAAGATACCTCGATTTTCAGGTTTTCCAAGAATTCCGGTTTCCCCCTTCAACTCCCCCCAATGTCACCGGATCTGGTCTGGATTTAAAATGAGAGTTCTAAAGCACAATATCCTTCTAAATAACAAATTTCATTAAGATCTGATCACCCGTTTGTAAGTTACAAATACCTCATTTATTCTATTTTTCCGAATTACTCCCCCCGCCAACTCTACCAAAGAGAGCAGATCCGGTCTAGTTATGTCAGTCACGTATCTAGGACTTGTGCTTATTCTTCCCACCAAGTTTCATCTTAAGCGTTTTCCAAGATTTCCGGTCTCCACCCCCCCCCCCCCCAATGACACTGGATCCGATCGGGATTTAAAATAAGATATCTGAGTTACGAGGTACTTTTAAATATGAAATTTCATTAAGATCCGATCACTCCTTCGTAAGTTAAAAATACTTCATTTTTTTAATTTTTTAGAATTAACCCTTCCTCCCCCCGAAATCCCCCAAAGAGAGCGGATCCGTTCCGGTTATGTCAATCACGTATCTCGGACTTGTGCTTATTTTTCCCACCAAGTTTCATCCCGATCCCTCCACTCTAAGCGTTTTCCAAGATTTTAGGTCCCCCCCCCCCAACTCTCCCCAATGTCACCGGATCCAGTTGGGATTTAAAATAAGAGCTCTGAGACACAATATCCTTCCAAATATCAAATTTCATTCAGATCCGATCACCCAATCGCAAGTTGAAAATACCTCATTTTTCTAATTTTTCCGATTTAACCGTCCCCCACTCCCCCCCCCCCAAGATCGAATCGGGGAAACGATAATTTCTAATTTTATCTGGTTCCTGATATGCCTGCCAAATTCCATCGTCCTAGCTTACCTGTAAGTGCCTAAAGTAGCAAAACCGGGACAGATAGACAGGCCGACCGACCGACAGAATTTGCGATCGCTATATGTCATTTGGTAGATACCAAGTACCATAAAAAAAAGAAGAAAAGAAAAGCAAGAATGGGATTTTAGAATGCCAAAGAAAAAACTGGAAACATGGATATTTCGAAGGGACAATCACCTCTCTTGGTGAAAAAAAAGGAAAAAAAAAAAAAACAACCTATAAATATTTCGAAAAATACGTATTTTTTCCTCCAGTATTTCCGACCCCATTCTCCGTCATTTAAAACCCCATTCTCGCTTTTATTTTGTTTTTATATAGTGTTTCTGGTCAGTCCACTAAAATATATCATTCTTTAATAGTTGGAACTGAAGACAAATGATTCTTAAGGAAATGATTCTTAAGAATATTTAATCGCTGTTGTCTAGTTGCAAATGTGTCTTCAGTCAATAGCAGCACAAACGTTTTTGAATAAGGCGTGGTGAGACAGAACAGTAAGCCTAAGGGCGGAATGTAATGCAGACGTTACTAGACCATTTTTTAAGATGTCTAAGCTCAATATTCCTGAAAATATTTCCCTTACAGTACCAAAGACACCAAAATAAACACCCTTTTGTCTTATGGACCTGTCTCACGTCACAGTTGAGCTGTGACGTTTCAGGTCACGTCAAACGTGGACCTGTCTCACATTTCAGGCATTTATAATGCCTGAAAACTGCGAAGTTCTTATAGCAGCACAGTAAGCTGAAGATAAAACATTTAGCGGAATGAATGCCGATATTATAGATTTGTTGAAGGGATAGATTTGTTGAAGGAACCGATGGTCTATCGGTAAAGTAATATCCTAAAGTTTTGTGAGCTTCATGGTTTTCTTCTGTGAGATCTAGACATCCAAATTTAACAAGGGGAATAAAAACAAGATTTATAAGAGTAATTGAGGTTTATAAGTTAATAAGATATAATAACAAATCAATAATTTTTCGAAATATAACAAAGGATACCGTACCACACATAATACCTCCTAAAGTAACATGTCACAATAAAATATATCAAATGTTGAGCACCGGCAATTTACAAAGCGTAACACCAAGGCCATATCCCTGGGGGAGTTAAGGGGTTTGACCCCCCTTCCCTGAAATGCTTGTCCGAATAGTAAAAAACATAAAAAAATGAACGCGAACAAATTTTTGATGAGTTTTTAGATTTTTTTGTAGCCCCCTCCCCCCGAAAAAATCATTTGTAGATTCCCCCCAGCCCACCTTCAAAAAAAACTCCAGGATGCGACCCTGCTAAACAAATATTTTAGCAAAGTCTAAATTTTGATTAAATGGATAAGAATACTACAACAGTGTCATTCATTTTGGATACACAAAAAAAAAATCAACGAAAAGAAAGAAAGACAAAACGAGATACCGAAAAATATTTAAAATACCTTTTGCCCTATGGCAGTAATGAGATTGCCATTAACATGACCGATGCATGTCACAGGTCCTTTCTGTTCCTTTGAGTATATAGTTTTCAGTTTATTCTTGGTTAGCGGCTGACCTGGTTCCGGAACGACTTCTATAATGTCCATGATCATTACCTAAAGTAAACAAAATGAAACATTTTTCTGATAGAAACATTATAAACCACACATGTCATAATGGAAAAATGATAAAGACCACTTACATCCAACACTAAATGCAACATTAGGTTATGATCAATTTATTTTATCATATATAATCAGTTGAACCATTTTTACTTCATTTTTGATATTGAGAAGATAAAAATAGAATAAAATAGAAATTACATAGCGGAATAAAATTATTATAAAACAAGTAAAATACAGACAAATAGAAATATACATAAAATTGAAAATTTACATAAATTATGAATATTTGTAAATTGTACAAATTATCTATGTAAATATTACGTGAATTACAAGAAAGTGTAAAAAGAAAATATGAAATAAAACTATAATAAAATAACAAAATAATAAAATGTATTTCATTTCCAGTTTATTTTATAATATTCGTATTCGTATTCGTTTATTGAAATAGCTATCGTAGAACTCAAAAGTGAACACTAAATTACACTAATTTTACAATCACAAAATGGTCACTAGTTTGGTACACTTACGAAATATGGTGCAACTTTCAATTCACTTGTTAAATGCTTTTACGAAATATGGTACAAAGGAGTTTGCGAATCAGTTCCTACGGCACTTGACTGGTTCTAGTTTGTTGTAATGCCTAGTATGTCTGCTGATGGATGCTGATGGTGGAAGTATGGATCGGTGCTTCTCGCTAGTTAATAGAGATTTCTTAAATTTCATTATTAGCTCATGTCTTCAATCGAATAAGGTGGGCAAATTCAAGAGCTCAAGGGCACTTTCGTAGCTGCTGAAACAGGGTCCAAGTATTATCCTAGTAGCGCGTTTTTGAACATGTTCTAGTTCATATGCCATGTAAGCTGTGTTCTGAGTTTGGGGACCCCAAACAGGACAGCAATACTCGATGATAGGCCTGATGTAGATTGTATACGCCAGCAGGAGCTGACGATCAGAGAAGCCTAACCTGCACATACTTGTTAAACTCTGGATTGAATAGTGACCTTTGTGCACAATATTATCTACATGTAGCTTAAACGAGCAGTCACTTGTAAATGTTACGCCTAGGATTGTTGCAGAGGAAACAATGGGAAACAGAGCATCTGGGGTAGTGATGTCTCGCTTGAATGGATTAAATCGTAAAACTTTTGATTTCTGTTCATTCACTTGTAGACTATTCGACTTACACTGTTTGATGAAGCCTGTGAAGAAAGTCGGGTCAGACTGCTGCTTTGCTACTACATTTTCGACTATATATTTGAGAAGTGCAGACAAGTCATCAAGAAACTTGAAACGCTCTTCAAATTCTGCAAGGATAGGGTTAATGATGGCAAGAAATAAAAGAGCAGCTAATTTCGTTCCTTGGGGACATCCACAGGTTAGTTCTGACCACTCAGAGCAGGTATCTTCTGCAAACAAAGGGTAAACTGATTGCCGTCTCCCCTGTAAAAATTGTCTCACTAATAGCAGTATTTGTTTTTTTAGCTCCCATTTCTCTCAGATTAGTTAATGCGGTCATGTGTTTGATAAGGTCGAATGCTTTTCGGAAGTCCGCCAGAAATAAGTCGACAGTACTATGAGAAGTGTCAAACCATCGGGCGATTAAACCATATATTCGCACTAGATATATTGCCATGCTACTGCCTAGTATGCAACCATATTGATGCGGATCAAACGCAGGAGCAATTTGTTCTAACAAAGAACGGTAGATATAATCCTCAGCTACTTTTGATAAGTTATGAGTTATCGATATTGGTCTCAGTTGGTCACAGGACTGGGATGTCTTGACTTTCGGTATAACACGGATATATGCAGCTTTCCAGATCTTCGGAAATGATTGTTGAGAAACATTGGCTTATCACTAATGCGATAGGCTTGGCTTAGAAAGGTGAGTACTCTTTTAGTAATTTCACGGGGAGTTCACCTGGGTATGAGGCACAGTTGTTACGTAGTCGCCCGATTGCATAGTGGACTGCTATGATGTGGACCTCTATGATTTCATGTACAACTATTTTTAATGATGTCACACATTTGTTCATCACTTACGGTTGGGTGGGTAGTAAAATTATGAGTAAATAATTCGTTGACTTCCATGGCTTTTATCAGACTACCACCTGGGTTATTGATTCATATTTCGCTTTCTTTCTTTTTCCCACTAAGCCGTTTTACTGCGTCATGCGACTTGTGAGAATCTGACCCGAGGAGCAGCGCTATTTTTTCCGTACATATCTTTTTCGGGAAGCTCGGAGGGCTGAGACAACTTTGTTTCTTATCTTGTTTGCATTCATTGTGTCTCCTGCAGCATGGAGTTTACATTGTTCTTTGATCATTTTTTTTTTATATTAGTATCTAACCACGGCTTATCCGTCTCACATATCGTACGTTCTTTAACTGGAGAAAATTCATGGTACATTTGCTGCAGAGTCGAGTATAATGTCTCGACCTTTTCTTCAATATTTGTTATAACATAAATTGGATCGAACTCAAAGTTAGCGATCCATCTGCCAAATCCTTGGATGGAGCTTTCACTGAGGGGTTATAAAATCAGTTTAGCAATTTCCACTTCACTTTTAAAATTGAGAAGATAAAATTAAAATAAATTACATAGTAAAACAAAATATTAAGATATAATTATAAAATAAGTAAAATATAGAAAACAAAATATATTTATGAAAATGAAAGTTTTTATGAATTGTGAATATTTGTAAATTCTATAAACTATCTATGTAAATATTATATGAATTATAAAAATTTATAAAAGCAAAATATGCAACAAAAGTATAATGAAATAACAAAATATTAAAATATACTATTAATAATACAATAAAGCAATCATAAACTAATAAAACATAAAATAAATGAATCAATGACGTGCCGTGGGTCATTTCTTCAACGGCTCTTTTTTCCTTTTTTCTCTTTTTCCTTTCGGTCTCTATCCAAAATAAACCCACATAAAAATAAACAAAAAAGAATGATTTACTAGAACATACAGAGCATGAAAATGAACAAAATTATGAATGAGAATATACAGATCGCCAGCGGGCTCACATTGCAAGCTTAAAGAAGATGATATGGTGCATTTTCTTCAAGTTTTGAAGCCTCTCAGTATTGTAAGCATAAGCCTTTAATACAAAATACAGACCCTAGCAGCATTTGTGAATAAAATACATTAGCGAGTTCGTAGATAAATATGGCAGCAAAATAAATTCGTATTTTAAAGTGTCGTATTTGACTCTTGTTTGATATTTTTCAAAGTTACCAGTTTCAATTCAGTTCATGTTTCAGTTTCTTGCAACTAGTATGAATTTCCTATTCCTTTAGTGTTTATTAGAATACACTCTTGCAATTCCCTTTAATCAAATCTCTAGTCATCTTGCCAAGGGGAATCAACCCCCCCCCCCGAAAAAAAATGATCAGTTTATATATCTCCTTAAATAAAATATCGCACTAGAAAAGAATCAGGAGTTCAGTAAATCAAATAGGTTTTCAACATGCTTTAGTTTCAATACCCGAATACAACTTAGACTTTATATTTGTAGTTAGATTCCTAAACTAAGTTCTAGTTTATGAGCCAGTACTAATTATTAAGTTCCGATTACAATAATCTCAGCATGACGATAAACTTAAAGCGTTTTGAAAACATTTTATTTCCCTTCCAATTCATTGTTAACAAAACCCACTTGGCATTATTGTATTTCCAGATTCCAAGCTTTTCCTAGACATATATCTATATAATATCTATCTATATATCTATATAATATCTATGTAAATATCTTGTATTATAGTAGGTTGTCTTACACTTATGTAGCGGTCTTACGTACTCATAACCGAAAATAAGCACTTGAAACTTCAATTGAGTCGAATAAAAAATTATAAGGATAATCTTGTTCATTTTTAGATGAAGCATTTATGAATTGTCCACATGGAAGTTTTCAATGCCAGATTGGATACAAAATAAAGTTCAATCTTCTTTCTTTTAAGTTTTTGCTAAATTTTGTGGCATGAATGCAATTTGTAATTTGATGTGTAATTTTATCTGTTTATCTTTGACAGCCTATATTTCGAAAGTTTTAGACTCGTTTCATATTAATATATAGACATCCATAGATTCATATCTTACCCTTCCTCTGCTTACAATATCTTCACCATAGGAATAATTTGTACTTATTGCAATATAGTCTTTTCTTCCTGAAGCATGACCCTCATAGGCCAGACTAACAATCTTCAAGCAAGTAATAGTTTCCCAGTCATCCATGGTCATGCTAGCACCAGGGATTGCCTACAAGAAAATAACTTAAAAAGGAACTAAAAGACAATAAGTTACAGTCTGAAGTATAGAGTCCTCTGTCAGTTTAGCTCCTTCCAAGATTCTACGAACATACTTTTTAAATGAAGCTGCCAGAAAAAAAACCCCACAAAAACGTGGAGCGCCCCTTTACTCTGCACATATTTTTTGGGGAACAAAAGGTGTTAGGCGGCTTGACAATGAACCAAGAACCTTTTTGGCTCTGATCGATTTAAAATTGACATTTGTAGGTCCAGATTCAGACTCATTCCTTGAATCATTCTGCCAAGGGTACCCCAATGCACAAGAAAGGAAAAATATTATAGATTCACCCAAAGATGGGAGTAGAAAGGGCTAGCCAACTTTGAACTTCTTGAACCTCAAGTCCCTGAATCCCTGGGACAAAAGGATACGAATGCACAAAAATGGAAAAACATAGCTTTGCCAAAAAATTAGGCCCAAAAACGAGGTTAAAAACTTTTTGCATCGAACGGCTTTTAAACTACATTCCTATTTCCTTGGACCAAGGGGGTATAATATAGAAATGAACATGACTGTCGATGCCATGAGTCTCTTACAAAGGGTCCAAAATGGGCCAAGAAACTTGCTCTTTATCGGCTTGAAACTTCTATGCGTCATTTCCAGGGCTTTAGGGGACCCCAAATTCTCTGAAGTGAGAGGGAAGGTTTAAAAGGAGCCTAAAATAGGACGAATCAGTAGATATATTATTTTTTTTATTGCAAAATTACTGTTTCATATACAAACAAAAGTAAAGATTTTTCACAGTTTATATAGAAACCGTCATGTATAAAAAAAGGGGGGACCCAGGCCCACAAAAGCAACAAACAATTTTCTTCCAATACAATTGAAACTTATTTCGTCCAAATCCTTAGGACATAAGGATCAAAATGCACAGAAAAGTGGCTACCGGAAAAATGAGTCCAAATACTTATTTTCCAACACTTTGAAACTTACATCCGTAACTTCCAGAGCCAAGGATACCCTTATGCGTAAACAGATATTTAAAAAAGGGGGAAGATTTTTAAATCCTAAAAACAGACAAAATATCCTTTTTACGTTCGGCTTAAAATTTAAAGGACCCGTTTTACAAACGACTTAGACATGCATTTATTTAAGAGAACAGAACATAAAAGGTGATCTTAATAACACGGTGAATTGAAATACCTCTATATTTAAGATTATCTAAAGCATTAGGGTCGGGATGGCTTCAGGCAAATTTCTGCAGGTTTTCAATCTGCACGATTGAAAGTCTCCACTCCATCCACTTCAAATCTTTAAGAAAAAGATTTATTAAAAAGTTATTGAACAAATCTAAGGCTTTGACATTTTAATTTCTTACGAAAGATTATGACGATCCAACATTATAGTTTTCACGAAGAAAATCTGAAAAAGAGAATCTCCGGCAGATGAGTATTGA
This sequence comes from Artemia franciscana, assembly GCF_032884065.1. Lineage (NCBI taxonomy): Eukaryota > Metazoa > Arthropoda > Branchiopoda > Anostraca > Artemiidae > Artemia > Artemia franciscana. The sequence goes on from NC_088874.1 coordinate 14,365,194, forward strand.
AAATCTTGCTTCAACCAGTAAGACATTCGACTGTCACCGAAATCGGTTATTTGAGTTACATACATTTTCTGAGTGAGAAACAAAATTGAGGTTTTTGTTCAACACATTCGAACAGCTATCAATATACCGGTTAATCCTATTTTTCTATATTTCTTGAGTTAGTTACATAGAAGAATGGAACAAATTTCCTCTCAAAGTCGCAGACCTCTAGAACACAACGACAATATAGTGTATATTTTTTCTTTTTGCTATAAACGCCTTCCTTTCCTTTTTTTTTTTTTACCAATTTATTAACCATTTCTGGGTATAAGCTGGAGAAAAAAAAACTATCTAAGCAGCATTTCCAGAAACCTAAAATTTAAAAATTTGTGTATTTGTTTTTTTATCAGAAAGACCGAAATCCATGATTTGAGTAGTAACTTTACCTACCTCCCATGTCATTGGTGAGAAAAGTTGAACAGCAAACGTTTCCACTGAAGGGAAAGGGAATCTGTCATCTCTCTCTTCGGTGCAAAGTTCCTAAGAAAAAAGAATACAAAAAAAAAAATGAAAGCATAACTTTTATTCAATCTTTTCACATCATTACTATATACACAAACTTTAATTTCATTAATCTTTTGTATCTTTAACTTTACTAAAACATGTTTGATTAGGAAAAGACATTATTTATAATTACTTTTTCATTGCAAAATCATTGTTTCAAATACTAACAAAATTGAGATTTTTCTTCAAGACATTCGCATAGCTTTCAGGATATTCGAAAAAGGAATACATTTACTGTTTCCAAGGAATACATTTCGTTTTATTTTCCTTCGGATAGGGTGACAGAAACACTAAAAAGAATTTGTAGCCACTACTTTTAGCGCTTACCATGCTCAAAACAAATAAAGTTACTGCATACTGTCCTTTAGGCAAGGTAAAATCAAGATATATATTATACAGGTGTCAATTAGCTACGTTCAACTTAACCTTATTTTTATTTATCTGGTAAGTACCAGATGGATGATAGAATATCTATCAGCAAGTTAAATGCATCATTTTTATATAATTCTGAAAAAGGCTTATGTCATATTTGTCTCTCACTCAGACTATCTGTCTTGACTTTTTCTCAATTAGCCATGGCTCTTAACTTTTTATTGACAGTAAATCAACTTAATATTATATTACGAAGGAGACAGAAAAAAGTGAAAAAAAAAATAGTGCGAGAAAGTAACACAAAGGTTGACAGAGGAAGGGATTGAGAGAGGGAGAGAGATAGGGGAAAGGAAGAGAAGGAAGGGGAGTAAGAGAGAGACGATGGGAGAAATAGAGAGAGAGAGGAGGAAAAATAGAGAGTAGAAAGGGATGGAGAAAATGAGGGATGGAAATTGGTATTTCATGGAAATAATCTAAAAAAAACTTGTGCCCTACCTTATCATCACCATTGAAACGGTATATCTTATTTGTCGTTTGTGTTTCACTTGTCGAAACGATGTAAGTTTTTGTCTCCAAGTGGTAGCCAATCATATGAGGGGTGACACGAAGAGGGACTTTCCGTACAGGCCAATCAGCATCGTACACAAGATGAGGCGGCAAGATAGCAATTCGCATCTCTTCCTGAAAATTGGTAATCCCGTTCTCGTTTACACACGTTTGGACAAAACATTGTCGCTTTGATTCTTAATCTTTGGCAATTTTTTTTCTCTCAAATAATCCCTCAGTTTAATTCTTTTGTTGACAACTTTAATTTTTCATTTTCAATGATTTAGCGTAAGCACCAGTCTTAACGAGAAAAAAAATAAGAAAACTTCACTAACTTTTGAACAAAGTTCAATTATGTTCTGTTCAGTTGTTGATCCCATAAATTTTGGGTTGGGATACTTCTGTCATAATTTTTTTTTTTTGCTGCAATCCTTTTAATTTTCAATACGACAAATTAGGTAAGCTGTATTTGTTGACACATATCAAATGATCTTTAAGCATGATTTGACAGACAATAGTACAAGATAGAAAAGCCCATACTAAAACAGTTAGATCTTCTTAGAAAAAAAATTATACTAATAAAAATTATGTGTCTATGACAAAAAAGAACAAGGTTATATAGACAGGTTAAGCTAAATAGGCAAAAATAGGTAAAAATATAGGAAGAAGATTTAATAAAAGCAAAAACGAAAGAATTAGCTGACACTTGTCAAACCAAAGTAAGATTAAATTTACATAGTAAAAAAATCAAACAGAAGTAGAAGCAGAGGATGACGAAGGATTAAAATTTGGAACTTCAGTAAAGAAAAACATGTAATAATGAACACAGAAAGTTACGGCAAAATTAGAGCTAAAAGTTGGAATTTTTTTAAACATGCTAGGACTTCGATTTTCTTTCAATTAAATCGCCTGGGCTTGATTGATAACATTATAAAAGGAGCCTTTGTGTAGCTTACTGGGGATGTGGCTAAAAAATCACAAGTTCTGAGATTTGGTGTACAGATTACTCCAGGAAAAAAGGTTTTCCCTAATAAAGACTAGATTTTTCCTTCTTGAAGTCCAGGTGCTAGAAGGCTAGACAAAAAAAAAACAAAAAAACAAAAAACAAAACAGTTTAACAAAGAGAAGGAGTGTAAAATATGTGCATTAATTGTGTACATATACAATAAAGTAAGCTTACGCTCCCATCCAATCATATATTTGTTGTAACATGAATTCCTTTTTTTGGATTTTTTTTTTCTATTAACGTTCTCTGTTCCTTCTTCCTTCAATTTTGAAAATCAGTTTCTTACCTTAGTCTTGTCATTATCATCATTTATTCAGGTTAATACTGAACCGTCTAGTGATTTATTGATTCCAACCATTATTTAACATTCAAAATTCGTACTTTGTTATAGTCTTTTCTTGCTTTGTAGTATTTGTCCTATTTTTTATTTTTTATTTATTTTGCACGTGAACCATGGCAAGCAAAGAGAACAAACCTTTTTATTAAAATAAAGGAATCCTGAAACACAGTTGACGTTGTTCAATGGGGCAAACGCAATGATGGAGCCATCAACTGGCATGGCATGAAAACGTAACTCTCCACGACTGGTCATAAACATCCAATGGGGATAATTCCCAGATAAGAATACCTAGAAAAAAAAATATTGAATTCAATTTAACTTAAAGTTAATTCCAATATTACTAGTAAAAGTCACAACAGAAAACGAAGAGTAACACGAAACAACTTCGCTTCACTGTTTAAAAGCTCGATCCCGGTTTGATGGGTCTTTATCAATTGTTTATGGGTAGTAGAACTTGGGAAAAAGAATTTCCAAGATAACAAAAGCCTTTACTAAACTTGACACTTTTCATTTTTTATTTAATGACTCACCGATTCTGTCAAAGAACCATATAAAATGAGTAAAAAGTGAAGTCTTAGGAACAAAATATCCCTCTTTTTTCCAATCCGTTCATCTTTGACATTAAACTTCCTGGGATCATTAGCGGTCCGACAAAGAAGGCCTATGATATTGGAGAGATAGACAAGAATCTGAGAGTAACTCCCCCCAAAGCACGTACCTGAGAGTAGATATTTATTTTGTCCCTTTCAAAATAGTCTGTAAGACGGACCCCTCCTTTTCTCAGTCGTGATTGAAAGCCTGGCAAGGGGAATTTCATGACAGATGGAAATCTGTTGATACCCTTACGGTCGTTGAAACTTGCTAAGGAAATTTAATGAACGATCTTACGAGCATCCTCAACGACATTGCAAAAGAAGCCTTGAATATAGACATTAGAGTAAACTCTCCAAGACCTCTGATAATTCTAGTTGGTTTCTTTTAGTCTCCGGCCCTCATTTTTAGTCCTATGCATTCTGGCATTTCCCTGTCCTCATTCAAATTACTTGGCGTCACTATTTCTTCTAATTTTCACTATTAGTCTAATTTCAATAAATTTGGCGTCTTCACTTCCCCTTCTTTAAAGATTTATGCTTCTTTTGTCCGTCCTCACCTCGAATATGCTTGTCCAGTTCAGTGGCCTGGCATTTCCAGGGAAGTCAGATAAAATTGAGTCTATTCAAAAAGCAGCTCAGCGAACAGTTTTCAAAGAAGATAACGCTTCATATTCTTTCCTTCTAACAAAATTTGCGTTAGAAACGCTGAGCACAGGAGAGGCAAGTCGTGTCTCCATTTTTTTAAATGCGAAGGCAAACCCTCACATAGAACACATTTTCCCCAAAAGACAACCCACACCAGATTTCAGCCTCCTCCAGCCGTTTACTTGCCTCTTCCTACTTTGTCTCCCGTTCACTGCTGTACCTCCTAATATGAAAAAAAAATTGTCCGCTACATTACGGAAAAATATAAAAAACATCCTCTAGATTCCCTCTTTTTATTATTTCGTACAGGCACTGCCCATATTTTGTATTTGTTCCCTTGAGATTTTTTCCTTCTTTTTTTTAGGTCTCTCTTACTTTTCTTATATTTATATATTTTATTTGCTCTATTGAGTAGTACCTGTTTTTACTTTTTAACAAGTTTTGAATAATCTCAGTTTAAATAACGACCAAGGAATTCATTTTCATTCTGATAATTTTGATGGAATCTTTTAGTTTTGTTGCTTTTAGTGATTTTTGAATGTCTTGTTTTATTATTTACCCCAAAATTAAAATATCACCTCTTCGGAGCTGATGATAGCAAATTTTTAAATAAATATCTTATTATCGGCCAACCATCAGGGACTACGGAAAGGTTTGACTCATCCATAACAGCACTGAAATAAAATTAGTATTCCTTCTCCGTGAGCTGATAATAATAATCAAACAGTTCGTGGTAACGAACTGTAGTAAGGAGCGAGCCGGCTCAATAGTAAACTCAATAATTTTTTGCCAGAAGACAAATCACGGGTGCGTGTTTATTTGTTTTTTTGTTGTTTTTTTTTCCCCAGGGGTCATCGTATCGACCAAGTGGTCCTAGAGTGTTGCAAGAGGGCTCATTCTAACGGAAATTAAAGGTTCTAGTGCCCTTTTTAAGTAACCAAAAAAATTGGAGGGCACCTAGGCCCCCTCCCACGCTCATTTTTTTCCAAAATTCAATGGATCAAAATTTTGAGATAGCCATATTGTTCCGCATAGTCGAAAACCATAATAACTATGTTTTTGGGGATGACTTACCCCCCACAGTCCCTGGGGGAGGGGCTGCAAGTTACAAACTTTGACCAATGTTTACATACAGTAATGATTACTGGGAAGTGTACCGACGTTATCAGGGGGATTTTTTTGGTTTGGGTGTGGGGTTCAGGGGAGTGGGCTATATGGGAGGATCTTTCCTTGGAGGAATATTTCATGGGGGAAGAGAAATTCAATGAAAAGGGCGCAGGACTTTCTAGCATTACTATAAAAAAAAACAATGACAATATAAACATGAAAAAGTTTTTTTTTCAATTGAAAGTAAGGCGAAGCATTAAAACTTAAAACCAACAGAGATTATTACGCATATGAGGGGTTCTAAAAACACTTTAGCATAAAAAGCGAGGTATTTAGGAGGAGATAAATACTTCGCTCTCTATGCTAAATTTTTTTTAATAATTTCAACTATTTATTCTACGGCCTTTCTGATTCAGGGGTCATTCTTAAAGAATTGGGATAAAACAAGATTTAGTGTGAAGAGCGAGGTATTAACGAGGGGACCAACCCCCTCATATATATAATAAAAAATATAAGAATATAAAAGTTTGTTATGTAAGTTAATTCTTAAGTTACGTATTTTTTTTTACTAATAAAAACGTTCGTTAAAAATTAAAAGATCTAGTTGCCTTTTTAAGTAACCGAAACATTGGAGGGCAACTAGACCTCCTTCCCCACCCCTTATTTCTCAAAATCGTCTGATCAAAACTAAGAGAAAGCCATTTAGCCAAAAAAAGAATTAATATGCAAATTTAATTTTAATAATTTATGTACGGAGAGCCAAAATCAGACATGCATTAATTCAAAAACTTTCAGAAATTAAATAAAAAAAACAAGTTTTTTTTAAATGAAAGTAAGGAGCGACATTAAAACTTAAAACGAACAGAGATTACTCCGTATAGGAAAGGGGCTTTTCCTCCTCCACACCCCGCTCCTTGCGCTAAAGTTTGATTCTTTCTCGCAACTCTACTTTTTAAAACAATAAAAAACTTTAGCGTAAGGAGCGGGGTGTCGAGGAGGAAAAGCCCCTTTCATATACGGAGTAATCTCTGTTCGTTTTAAGTTTTAATGTCGCTCCTTACTTTCATTTAAAAAAACTTGTTTTTTTTTTATTTCATAAAGTAAAATAAAGGGAACATAAATATATGAAAACAAACAAAAGGTATTTCAGCACAGAGCTACCAGATGCCCGGTTGCGTTTGAAGTTGCGCCGGTTTGAATTTCCACTTATAAAAGTGGAAATGCGCCAACAGCCTAATTTTTCTAGTGAAAATACGCCAAATGAACGGTTTTCCATAATTCTATGCAAAACCGCTTCAAAAAGCACCCAAATGGACCAAATCTGAAAAATCTGTTTCAACACTTCAAGCTCAGTTGAACATATTCAAGTTTTGAGCACTGGCCTTTGTTTAATCCAGGTTGCTATGCAGGGTAAGCATTCTCAAGGCACTGTTTCAAACAGTTCGTGGGAACGAACTGTAGTAAGGAGCGACCCGGCTCAATGGTAACCAAAACTCTAAAAAATGGAATTTTGATATCAATAGCTACATCAAAAGAATCGCATTTTAATGCTGATTTTAAATATATAAGTTTCATCAAGTTTAATCTTACCCATCAAAAGTTACGAGCCTGAGAAAATGATTCTGGAAACAACCCCAAAAAGTCATAGAATCTTAACGAAAATCACACCATCACATTCAGCATATCGGAGAATCCTATTGTAGAAGTTTCAAGCTCCTATCTACAAAAATGTGGAGTTTTGTATTTTTTGCCAGAAGGCAGATCACGGATGCGTGTTTATTTGTTTGTTTTTTTGTTGTTGTTTTTTTTCCCAGGGGTGATCTTATCGACCCAGTGGTCCGAAAATCTTGCGAGAGGGCTCATTCTAACGGAAATGAAAAGTTCTAATGCCCTTTTTAAGTGACCAAAAAAATTGGAGGGCACCTAGGCCCCCTCCCACGCTAATTCTTTCCCAAAGTCAATGGATCAAAATTATGAGATAGCCATTTTATTCAGCGTAGTCAAAAAAACCTTATAACTATGTCTTTGGGGACGACTTACTCCCCCAATTTTGTCATGGGGGAAGAGAATCTTCATGAAGGGAGAGCAGGATTTTCTAGCATAACTAAAAAAAAACAATGAAAAAATAAATATGAAAAAGTTTTTTCAACTGAAAGTAAGGAGAAGCATTAAAACTTAAAACGAACAGAACTTATTACGTATATGATCGGCTCACCTCCTCCTAATACCTCGCTCTTTACACTAAAGCATTTTTAGTAATTTCAACTATTTATTCTACGGCTTTTGTGATTCAGGGGTCATTCTTAAGAAATTGGGAAAAGATTTAAGCTTTAGTGCAAAGAGCGAGGTACTGACGAGAGGGTGAATCCCTTCATATACGTAATAAGAACATGAGAATACAGAAGTTCGTTACGTAAGCTAATTTGTAAGTTACGTATATCTTTTACTAATAAATATTCGTGAAAAATTAAAAGTTCTAGTGGTCTTTTTAAGTAACCAAAAAATCAGAGGGCAATTAGGCCTCCTCCCCCACTCCTTTTTTTCTCAAAATCACTCGATCAAAACTACGGGAAACCCAGTTAGCCAAAAAAAAAAAAATATGCAAATTTCGTTTTAATTATTCATCTGCGGAGAGCCAAAATCAAAACATGCATTAATTCAAAAACGTTCAGAAATTAAATAAAAAAACAAGTTTTTTTTAACGGGAAGTAAGGAGCGACATTAAAACTTAAAACGAACACAAATTACTTCGTATATGAAAGGGCTGCTTCCTCCGCTCTTTACGCTAAAGTTTTTTACTGTTTTAAACAGTAGAATTAAGAGAAAGAGTCAAACTTTAGCGTAAAGAGCGGAGGAAGCAGCCCTTCCATATACGAAGTAATTTCCGTTCGTTTTAAGTTTTAATGTCGCTCCTTAATTCCCGTTAAAAAAAACTTGTTTTTTTTATTTAATTGCATAAAAGCAATGAACTATTTGGGCATTTTATTACTTACGTGTAACACAATATTGAGGTGGAGGAGGAGTGTGCATAGTCATGACGACCTCGGGTGGATTTATACTGCGACAAGCTGTTACTAGTAGCAATAGTTACCTATAATGTTTACCAGAACTGAGGCAAAAAGAGTAACTGATTGCAACACAACACGAAAAGGCTATTTTAATCAGCTATTTTAAGCAACGGACACTTCTTCTAAGTCTAAAAAGTCTTCAAAATCAACTTTGTCCATTTTATGAAGAAATAGAAATTTGGGATATGCAAATTGGAGTTACGATGAAAGAACTTGGCTTGATTTTTTAAGTTTTTACCTACTTTTTTTTCAATCAACTTATTTCTATGCATATTGTTGACAAATTACATTCCAGTCAACAATTTCTAAATAAAATACCAATACTTCCTACATTTAAAGCTAACACACTTATGGAGACCTTTTTACCAAATTAGATTACGAAACGTCTTTAATTTAGGAAAAAAGTCTATAAGCTTCATCCAATTACCAATTTAGTGACCACTTCGGTTCCCACATGAAACAAACTATGACATCTCTAGAGGAAAAAATTACTTACTCCACTGTAGCCATTTACGTTAGCAAAATAATGGTACTGCTGGATTGCAAAATCATCCTTTCCGAATTGAATGTCCTGATCTGGTTTCCTCCGGGCTCTAATAAAAAAGAAAAATCTGAAGTCTATGTATCAAACCAGAATCAAAATTATTTACCCCGATCATAGCAAACATACAGTTTATGGTGTATTTATATTTATTTCTATTCTTAAGGCTCTTGTTTTCTGCGTTTTTTAGGCAAATGTAGGAACAGAAAAAAAAGAAAATAAGTTCAAATAGCAGTTTCGGTACCTCTCCATGCACGCATACATACATACTTATAAAGAAGAAGTAGAACAGCATCTAAGCAGTACTTAAACTTATTCCAGAATTAAGTATTAAAATTTTTATTTTTTTCCACTTGGGATCGACTGATTCTATTTAAGCATAATTCTATATTTTCGATTGAGAAATCAAAGAGTAAATCGGCACTTACGTATTTAGGAGCCCGGTTATTGTACTTAAAATTAAAGATTGCCATCGAGTAGTATCTAGAGTTAATCTACAGCTGAATAAAAGGAAGGGTAACTACCTTCCAGGTAGTTATGACGTTGATAGACGTCAGGATAAGAATTTGATAGAAACTTTTATAGAGCGGTTGAATATTAAACTGAAGAGCTTTGAATTTGATAGTATGAAAAATCGATGGAGTAATTATAGGGAAAAAGTTTGCAAAGTAGCAGAAGATGTTTTAAAGAGGAAAGTTGAAATAGCATCTAGGAATAGTATCAAGTACGTTTATAGCAATATAGAATAGAGAATACGTTTTATAAGAAGTTTCTGAACGATAGGTCAAACGAGAGTAAGAAAAAATAAGGGAGGTACAGAAGGTAAAGTGTGAATCGAGGAGATATGAAATAAATTCCCTGGATGAATACGCCGAGGATCTGAAAGATGCAACCAGACAGCTTAATAGTAAAATATTGTAATAGCATGTTCAACAAGAGCTAAGATCTCATATGGCACTTGTGAAGAGAGATCGGATCCGATCTGGTTACGTCAATCAGGCATCTAGAGCTTGTGCTTTTTCTCGAACTCGCCAAAGCACTAGAAATCACCCCAACTCCCCCAAATAGATCGGATCTGGTCCGGTTATATCAATCACGTATCTAGAACTTGTGCTTATTCTTCCCATCAATTATCATCTCGATCTCTCCACTCTAAGCGTTTTCCAAGATTTCCGTTCCCCCCCCTTGAACCTCCAATGCACCTGGATCCAATCCAAATCAAATGGAGCATCTGAGATATAATGTCTTTCTATATATCAAGTTTCATTAAGATTCGATTACCGATTCGTGAGATAAGCAAACCTGAAATTCACGATTTCCCCTCCCTCTAGCCCCCCCCAGATGGTCGAATGAGGGAAACGATTGTTATGCAGGTCCCAGATACGTCTACAAATTTTTATCGTCCTAACAGGTCCAGAAGCATCGAAATCGCCAAAGCACCGGAAATCCGCCCCAACTCCTCCAAAGAGAGCATATCCAATCCGGTTATGCTAATCACATCTCTAGGACTTGTGCTTATTCTTTCCACCAAATTTCATCCCTATCTCTCCACTCTAAGCGTTTTCCAAGATTTCCGGTTTCCCCTTCCAACTCCCCCAATGTCACCGGATCTGGTTGGGATTTAAAATAAGAGCTCTGAGACACGAGGTCCTTCTAAATATCAAATTTCATCAAGATCTGATCACCTGTTCATAAGTTAAAAATACCTCATTTTATCTGATTTTTCCGAATTAACCGCCCTTCCACTCCCCCCAGATAGTCGAATCGGGGAAGCAACTATTTCTAATTTAATCTGGCCTGGTCCCTGATATGCCAGGCAACTTTCATCCGTGCTTATCTGGAAGTGCCTGAATACCAAAACCGGGGCCGAAAAACAGACAGGCCGATGGGCAGAAATTGCGATCTATATATGTTACTTGGTAAATACCAAGTGCCATAAAAACTGAGAAGAAGTAGTCAGTCCAGATTTGCCCCAGTCGAAGACGGAAAAGGGGTCTAAATTAGTGGTAGTGAGAGTGTAAATGACATAGAGACTAAACATTTTTAGAATTCATTAAACCATGATAAAATTGTAAGAAATGATAACTAAAAGAAAGAAATCTGCGACAATTTGCAAGCGGTGGAAGATTAATTTGCAAAGGCGAATTTGAGAAGCGATAAACGGATTGAAAAATAATAAGACCTCATGAGGTTATAGCGTGGTAAACAAGTTTTAGATATATAGTAGCCGCGAAGAGATAAGATACTAAAAATTACGAATACGATTTTTAGAAAAGGGGAGTACCTTTTGATTTTAGGAGACGTTTAATCGACGTTTAAGCAAACCTTTTAATAAAAAAGGTGATAACTTGTAGTGTAATAATTACAGAGGTACTAGGTGGATTTTTACAGGAAGCAAATTACTTAGCATGGAGATACTTATTAGACTACAACATGCCTACGATGAATATTGACGAGAAGAAAAGTGTGGTTTTAGGCTGGGAGGGGGAGGTGTCGTCCAAATTTCTGTTCTTAGATCAATAATTGAAAAGTGTCCGAATCACCAGACCCCTTTGTCATCAGTAAATTCAGCTGATAAAAAAGATACAGTGAAGGTCCCATCCTTGTATGGCATACCTGAAAAGTGCATTGAAATGACTAGTCCAATGTAGGAGTACAATATTGCTGCGATTAAGGTAGAAGGTGAGGTTAGTAGCTGGTTAAAGTGAAATCTGCAGTTAAGCAGTGCCAAGTCCTACCCCTGTTTATAAGGACTATTTTGACGAAACTTTTTCTTGAGGAACATGGCAAAGTCTATGGGAGAGCACGGTATCAAAATGGAATGGCAAAACTCTTCTAGATATAGACTGTGCAGACGATTCGAGTGACCCAGATAAATGTTAGTGAAATGAGTGACATATTTTTAGTGAATTAGTGACATATTTTTAGGTATTGAGAGTCCAGGGTGCTAGAATGGGCTTGAAAAAAAAATTCTAGAGGAGTAAATCGCATAGACTAGAAATAAAGGAGTGTAATGAGGTGATGTCATTTACACAGAAAATCAATCAAGAAGACAGCTTCGTTTACCAGGGTAGCATTATTGAAATAGAAGGTGGATGCAGTAAGGTTGTTAAAAAGTAAAAGAGCCAAGACGCGGGATTTTATAGCAGTTAAAAAGTCTGGAACAACAGGAATATACGTCTTCGAACTAAAATTAGAATAGGGGAATCCACAGTAATGATAGTGGTTAAATATGGCTCTGAAATGTGGGTGCTTTGACCGGTTAAGTAAGAAATATTATATGTTCGCTGATGAATTACCTAAGGTAATTCAAGGTACGTGCAGTTAACTGCACAAAAAATATGGTCTGGTTTCGCTTTCCGGGGCTATAGCAAAAGGAAGGTTAAGATAGCATTCTTTAGTTAAGAAAGATTAAGAAAGGAAGGTTAAGATTAGCAAAGATTGCGATTTTTGACCATCCATCTTGGGCCAAACGAAAAGTAGTTTATCCTTGAAAAGAATGAGAAGAGGATCTCATTCTTTTGAGATCCTCTCAAAAGAGGATCTTTTGATCCTCAAATCAAAAGATCTTTAGAATGAATCTAAAGTAAACTGGAACTTAATGGGAGAGGAGGATAAAGAGTGAAGCTTTGAGGTTGGACGTGTTGGTTTACCAGACTTTGTGATTCAATAAGCTGTTGGTGGCCGTAATAGTAGTAGTTATAAAAAAAAGAACATATTAATGCACTAATTGCCGTGCTTCACGAAATAGACAACCTTTTGTCATTACGTTCTTATATTGGTTCAAGTAAACTGATTATTTTGCACCTTTCCCCCAAAGAGAAGCCATAAAGGTGCCAACCTCGATATACATACTCCAGGGCTTGCTTCTAGTTTGGTCTTGACTTATTCCAGATAAAAAGAAGGCAGCCAAGTTATATTAAATTCAAATACCAATACCGAACATGCATACTGAAAAGAGAATTTAACACTGGAAGGCCTAAAAAGTAAAAGCAGCAAAGGAACTGATGGGGAAATAGACCGGAGCCTTTCTGATTGGCACAGACTACCTCTTTTGTGCAAGAAAGAACAATTTCAAGAAATTCCCTTTCCTTTTCATGCTAAACAACCTCTCGAAGAAAGAGAAATACTAAAATTTTGAAATTACAAAGGCATGCCATTATTTTGAACAAGAAACTTCAGAAGCTTGTTGTTTTGGAAGCTTAAGAACCTTGCAAAAATGTATCAGACAGCCATTTACAGAACTCCAGAAGCCCTTGGATAGAGGATACTTTTATACAAGGATACTTTTCATTTTTGACTTTTATGACAAAGCTAATCTTACATTATGCATTTCAAAGCCAAGACAGATATAAAAAAATAAGTAATTCAATGACATAAACTGAGAAAAGAAAATAGCCGAAACAAAACGAAACCTAATCAATAAATAAAATCAAAAGGGGTACAAAAGACATCGTGCAGTTGCTTCATTTAAGGTTGAAATTAATTCTCTACACGGAAAACAAGTGGGCTATTATAAACTTTAGTATACATATAACTCCAATGGATTAACACTTTGCAAAGTACTTTAAGCGCATTGAATACGATTCTGTAAACATGAAATACTGTTCCGTTTGCATTTTTATGAAACATCAACATTTAAATACCCGAGCAGAGGGGTGATCAAAGAGGGTGACATAAAAAGAGTTATCACAAAATTCTTTATTAGTTCCACCGTATTAATTTAATTTTTTTAATTCAGTAATTTTATTTAAAAATTTAATTTATTTAATCTTGATCTTTATTTAAGAATTTAATCTTCATTAGAAATTTGTCTAATCACCATATTTCTGAGCTTAACATAATTATCAGAGCATTTAAGTGAATGAGTCCAGAGTTTTTTGTTATTTTTTTTCTCACATTACTCTCCGAGTGTCTATATTCTCAAAGTTTATTTTTTATTACCAGCAGTGGCTTTTCGTTTAGGAAGCTAGTGTTCATGTTAACACAAGCTAACTATAACTGTTTCAAGAGATTCGATGAAAAACTATAGATACAAGTAGCTCCGTGTAAGGCGCGAAAGCAATACGTAGGCACATAAACAAACGTTCGATATCAAACAGGAAACAAACAAAATTAAGGGTATTCACTTTTAGATTGGACTTAGGGACCAGCAAAAACTTGTATTTTTAGGAATGAGAATTTTGTATTAAACTCTGAGCTAAGAACCTGAGTAAAAGTCCCAGGTAATCTCTGTTTATCTTCAAGTGAGGCTTTTAAACATTTTCAATTTTAGCTACACTAGAAGTATAAGCAAAAACTTTTCAACCATAGTTTTTTATTGAATCCTTAAAAGAACTTACGCGCTTTTTCTGTCTCTAAGTATCAAACCATGTTCAACTTTTCTAAATTTGATCTTTAGCTGTTCAGACGATAGTCCAAAGGACGTTTGAACGACTTCATAGGCTAGAAGCTCTTCGTCCCCTACTCGGGCAAGTAACATTGGCCGTCTCTGTTTATATCCCAAGGGTGCAACTAGCAATTCATGCGTAACGGGTGCGTCAGAGCTTATGGGCACAGGAAATTCGTCTAAAAAAGAAATCTGTATGAGAATTTAAAAGGCGAGGGGCAAATCATCCAACTCAAAATTACATAGTGATTTCTATTCCCGCTGTTAATCACGCCAATCGAGCATGTAGCATTCTAAATTAGCCTTTAGTTGAGTGTTAAGTGTTGAGGGTTTCACCTTTTCATCCATTCAAGAATAATGGATTACTGGCCAATAGCCCAATTAGCTGGAATCAACCCAATACCGGAAATCAAATTCCTGCTAATATCCTGTTTCAGCGGACTTTGTAGCTAAAAAAGACAGTTCTTATCGGCACTACTATATGCTTTCGACAGTACTGTCAAAACTATGTGTCTTCTACAATCCTATGCTGCGGATTATTTGTTACTATAGGTTTTTTTTTACGACTGATAGGACAATTGAGAGAACATTCACACAATGTACCTCACAAAAAAATATAATCTTATATTTTTCAATAGGGTGAATATTTTAAATGTACCAGTAAAATTAGATTTTCACTGTAATTTACCAAAATTAGTCCAACATGAAATCAATGAGTCTACAAAACATGGATTCGTTTTGTTAATTTGTATTAATAAAGCCTTTTATCGTCCATAGAGGATTGTTTTGCTGAAAACTTGATCTAAGGTTGTTACTTGATGCCAATTATTTGTTACTTTACGTTTTTTTCCGACTAATTAGACAACTGAGAAAAAATTCCCTCAACGTAGCTCAAAAAAAGTTTATTCTTATATTTTTCACCAGGTAAATATATTTCACTTCAGTATGCATTTGAAACAGTGTTTTTACTTACTGACAGATAGAAAAAAAGCTAAATATTGATCAATTTTACAGGAAAGAAAAAAACAAATTCTTAGTAAAGTTGGAACGAACACGTTCGTAGGAAAATAGTTAACAATTCCTTGGAATAAATATATCTTCGAATACCAATTTAGTTTTATTATTTTAAAATCACACTTTTCATCATACTATTTTTCCATTTAGCTTCCTTTCGTTGACCCTGTGGCAGAACATAAGATTGATTAGCAATACGGGGTCCATGGATTGATCCCTTCTGCGGTAAGATAGAGCGACAGGCTGGTTACTTATCCCCTTAAAAAGACCCAACAGCTAAAAACTTAATTCGACGTCCCATGTGCCAGCAATGGCTGTGGAGTATCTTTGTCCTTTTCTATTATGCCTTTTATTCAAAAGTATTGGAAAATGTAAGCCAAACCTAACTCATAAAACATCAATTGTTTATTTTGAAGGAATCCATTTAGTTCACTGCAAAAATATTTGAAACTGGCAAATCATTAAATGATTCGTCAACAGTTTTGTGCGTATTTGAAAGGAATGATCTTAAAAAAAGAAAATATGGAGGAAAATTTATTGCCTTTTCTAAAAATTAAACTAAATCGGCGTTTTCAAATATTTTGGTATGCTGAAGGCTTTGACAGCGGTTAATTTATTTTGATAATAGAAAAAAGAATCATAAACTGTTCAAAATATATTTAGACTTAATTATAGCAGGAGTGACCCTATAGCCTTCAGGGGATTTGAGGTGGCAACACCACTCTTATTAGTAGTAATTTGTATTCGTACAAAATATAATATGAAAATTTATTTTAATTTCTGTTCATTTTATTTCAATCCGCTTATTCATTCGATTCCCGGTTCGTTTTAAGTTTGACTAGACTATTCGTTTCAATTTTTAACTGTTTTGATTCATATTTCTGTTAATTTAAATTCTGTTAATGATTCCTACTAATTTTAAGTTTGATTTATTATATAATATTAGTTTCCCTTATTTTAGCTTTTACTTTCCTTCTCCACTCTTCTTTGAAAAACTTTTTCATTGAAACATGTATTGATTTCTGGTCGTAGAAATATTCGTAAAGTTTTTTGCTTGAAAACTAAAACATTGGATCGCAGCTTAAATTTAAGGCACAATTTAAATATTGAGTGAAATTTCCGATCACAGGTATTTACGAACAAATATTTTTAATAGCCACTGCTAAATCACTCAGCGTGGATGGGGATACGGATTTGCAGTCACACAAATTAAATATCTTTCTATGATTTTATACCCTCCATGTGGCGTAGGACACCCTGGCCCCTATGCTATCAGCAGCTATGAATATAGACGAATCACATTCCATATTTGCATCAAAACAGTCGTTTTACGCTTTTATTTCGTATAACTGTTAATTTCTTTGAATAAATACCAATCATCTTCTCCTTTTTAAACATCATTAAGTTTACCTTACTTATCAAATTTTTTTTTTGAAGGATACTTTTTTTCACATAAAATCTTTGAAGCGTCGTGATAACTAAATTTATTTCGCAGAAAATACATATAATTATTCTAATTATATAGTATAATTAGCAAGTATAATAACCAATCTTTAGCAAAACACGTGTCTATATTATAAAAATAAAAAGGTGAAATTATTCCAGAGATATGAATCAAGAAAGAGCATTCTTGGCTTTGCCGGGGGTAGGGTTAGAGAGACCCCAGACACTTTTTATACCTCTGATCGCAAATATGACCGAACATATCCAATCACAAAAATAAATAAAAGCTACCAAGGAATTGCCTTGAACATATATGTGAAGCTGCTTTTCCAACGAGCAGTAGACTATACCAGGGCAGATAAATTTTAAAAACATTCATCGATTTGCCAGGGATTGACTAATCACCTGAGATTGAGAACTCCTAAGGTAGCTTGCTCGGGGAGAGGCTGAAAAATTGGAACTACAAGGTTTGGTTGGTAGGTTCATACACCCTAAGAGACCCCTAAATATTTTAGACTGTTGACTCTCACAGTCTAGGAGCTAGATGGCTTTAGAGTTTCATACTTCGGGATATTCCTGATTTTCCGAACATGGAAGCAAACTACAACCTAGACCCAAAAAGTCAGCAGTCTATAACTTCCTGGGGGAAGACTTCTTGACGGTACCTATGTGCCTGCTAAATATAAAATGAATAAGTAGGTTCGTATGTAAACTCTTCGATGCTAGGAAGCAGCGCCCACTCCAAAAAATGCATTTCCTCTCTTTCACGGGCCATGGTTAAACGCCCCATCAGTTACAAGCAGATCTGAGCTTATTCATATAGAACCCAGGTGAGTACTTTTCTAAGAATTATCATGTCTCACTGACAAAGAGCTGGGCGAGTCATATTCCCCTGGAGGGGTATTTTTTAAGTTTTTGATCACTCTCTGTGAAATAACTATGTCAAAATTTTCATCTAATGCAGAAGAGGTTATCTTTATCCAATGCATGAGAGGTTAAGGAATGCCTGGGTGGCTCAAACAGGAAAAAAATGGTGATTGTTTACCCTGCAATCCTTTCTGCATTTTAAAGCAAGCCCCATAACTTTCATTTTTATAACTGAATATTGCCACTTCTCAAGTTTCTAAGACAATGTAGGAGACATGTCGCTCTTTACTCAGTCAGCACTACTATGTTGATATAAAGTCGTATTACCATTTTTTTTAGTGTTTGATATATTCAGGAATCCAGGCATGCAAATCAAATAAAATAGAATAATTCATAAATTACTGTACCTATTTCCGAGTAAACATCCTGCAGCAGACGAGGACCAACGGAGAAATTATTCGCTTGAAAAGCGAGCTGGAAATTTGGTAAAGAATAAATCCTAAGAACACCATTCTCTTTTACAACAAATAGCCAGTGAGTTGAAGGCATGTCCTTTATAAGGTCCGTCCATCTAAAAAATATTACGCCATTCTAACTAATATTAAATACAACGTACGAAGTAGCTTCAAAACAAAAAAAGAGACAGAAATGAAAACAGAGGGGCTGAGTAAAATAAATAGAAAGTAAAAACACATTGGGATGCGGAGGGGGAGAAAGAAAGAGAAAGAGAGAGAGAGAGAGGGGAAGGGGTTGATGACACTTTGCTCTCTGCAAAATTGTAGAAAATATAACGGTCGCTGAACTACTGGTGCAGGAAATGTTCCCTTTTTTTATTCCAAAGGAAATTCCATAAAAGATATAAATACTTAGAAAAAAATATGGTTCAATTTTTGAATTTAATATTGAAAATTATGTGGAACTAATTTCTAAAATGATAAAAGAGAAGAATTTGCCCTTTCGATCCAAAACCCTACAATTCAACAAAACACAACTTGAAACATATTTCTCCAGATTGTATATCCTAGGAAGAAGTTATTATTGTACATTGGAATTAAGCCTAGAAATGTTAAATTGGACGTACAAAGAAAGTTTCTATTTAAAAAAAAAGCATTCTACAGTGCTACGGAAGATATTTTTTTATAGTTTATAGGTATTTCTTCATGTTAACTGCTAACTAATTATAATAGCTGACTGAAGCACTAAGCTGTCTGAGACCAAAACACCTATGCATACTCCTCCTCCTTCCCAAACTATTCAAAGCCTTTTCTCTATGACTTGAAAACAAGAAAGACCAACATTTCTAAAGAAAAGAATTTAAATGTTTACCGATAAAAATCATATTGAACTGAGATGATAGAATACTAATTCTTTCTACATTTATGATTTTAAGAAATTGCAAACACATAAAAATTAAATGTCGATAGAACACAAAACAAGCGACGACACTAGAATGGTCGAGATTCCCTGTATATTCACAAAAAAAAATCGACAAATTGTAACTGTAATTATAGCATTGAAAGGCAAATTTGTATAATTGAATTATTTACATACATTCTTTCTATTGGAGAAGCTTGGGATAAAACCAAACAGCATACGAAGTGGATCATTCAACGAAGTTTTACTTAAAATTCAACAAAAAAGTGCATCTTTTACCTATCTCTGAAAGATTTTTTCTTTTCTTTCATAGGATCCTTATCTGTAGTCTGAGGGACGGCACCGCCGTACAAATAAGCTTCTTCATTATCAAATGAGGATGATGCTTGAGAAGAAAATGGATTGGCAGGCTGGACTGAATCTTCTTCCTCCACTACTTTCTTCGTAAATATTCCAGCATTGTCGCGGTAACAGCAAATTGATGAAATAGGAGATTTCTAAAGATAAATAAGCAATTTATAATAGCAAAATAACAAAGCAATGAATAACTAGTTCAGTTCTACACTTTGAAAATAAATCAATGGCCTAGAATACGGCTACCCGTTTCACGTTTGGGCCCAAAAACCCTCTTGGCACCTCTCAAGAAGGTGAAGAACACAGCTGATTCAAAAGTTTATAACACCAGTCAGATCAATTACTCATTTTGAAGAAAACCAAAGAATTACCGACGAAGTTTTTCCAGAACGAAATCAACTCATATCTTTCTGAGAAGCATTCTCTTCTTTTGCCACCGCTTTCAAGGGGAGAAAGTAACACATAGACACAAAGTATCCTCTGATAAACTGCAGAAGGAAACTCCTAAGACTGAGTACTTGAAAAACAGCTTTGCTTAGAGCTGTACATCCATTTGGAACAGACTATCTCTGGTGGTTACCCCATCAAAACTATCCATAAGTTTTTAGAACGACAGTGAAATACCTAAATACAATCCACATTTAAACAAGGTAATGATTAGCTCCTTTCCTTAGCCACTGATTTTGGGTATTGGGTATAAACAAAAGGTAAGGTGTCACTAACTCCAATAGGGCATTTTTTTTAAAATTAACATTGAGGACTGGGAGTGGCTAAAAAGGAAAACATAAAAAAATGATTTAGGGTCAAGTGCTTCATGAGATATTTCATCCCAGTCTTCAGTCAATTGGGCAAGTTTCTTGATAATGAGCACACGGAACTAAAGGATCTTAGAATGAAGTAAGGTTCAAATACACGAAACTATTGAAATGGTAATGTTCAGGCTTGTTGTTTCCATAACGTGACCAAAGCTGTCCATTTAAAAAATGTGTTTCTGGTCAGACTTGGGGCAGAAGGGGGGGGGGGTAAATCTGTTGTTAGCTTCGAATGATTTTTTAAGACCATGTTAATATAATTGGAATATAGATATTTTTTTAATACCGTCTAATCCATCACTGTTTGAAGTAACTGTCTCTACATCACCGGAGTCGTACAGACAATACAGCCTAGGAGTAAGGACTTTTGGGGTCGGAAAAAGGACTAACTAGAAATCAGATTAGGGACATTTTTTATGTGCTTAATTAAGGATAACCACTAATGAACACCATCTCTATTCTATTCAGGCGTACTAAATCTATATATATATAAATAAGTTGTCTGTGTGTGGATCTGTGTGTGGATCAGGTGACGTCATGTTTGTCCGCATATTACGTCTGAATTATTTCACACTAATACAAAAGAAGAAAAAAACTAAAAAAGGTAAAAACTACAAAAAAAACTAAAAAGAAAAAAAAAACTAAAAAAGCTAAAAAACTAAAAAAAAACTAAAAAAAGGTAAAAATCTAATAACTAAAAAAAAACTGAAAAAAATAAAAAAAGGCAAAAACTACAAAAAAAATAAAAACTAATAAAAAAACTAAAAAAGCTAAAAAACTAAAAAAACTAAAAAAAACTAAAAAAAAGGTAAAAAACTAAAAAAAACTAAAAACTAAAAAAGAAAAAAACTAAAAAAAAGGAAAAAACTGAAAAATAAAAGAGAAAAAGAAAACTAAAAAAATATGAATAAATATATATAAAAATAAGTTGTTTGTGGGTTATGTCTGTCTGTCTGTCTGTCGAGTGACGTCGTGTTTGTCCGCATATGACGTCTGAATTATTTCACACTAATACTAAAGAAGAAAAAAAAACTAAAAAAGGTAAAAACTACAAAAAAAACTAAAAAGAAAAAAAACTAAAAAAGCTAAAAAACTAAAAAAAACTAAAAAAAGGTAAAAAACTAAAAACTAAAAAAAAACTGAAAAAACTAAAAAAAGGCAAAAACTAAAAAAAAACTAAAAACTAATAAAAAAACTAAAAAAGCTAAAAAACTAAAAAAACTAAAAAAACTAAAAAAAGGTAAAAAACAAAAAAAAACTAAAAACTAAAAAAGAAAAAACTAAAAAAAAGGAAAAAACTGAAAAATAAGAGAAAAAGAAAACTAAAAAAATATTAATAAATATAAAAAATATAAATATAAATATAATATAAATTAGCAATCAACAAAGCACCGAGACACAAATGACGACCGGGACACAGGGAGTATAAATGACGACCAGGACATAAGTAAAAAAAAAAAAACTAAAAAAACTAAAAAAATGGTAAAAACTACAAAAAAACTAAAAACTAATAAAAAAACTAAAAAATCTAAAAATCTAAATAAACTAAAAAAGAAAAAAAAGAAAAAAGGAAAAAATAAAGGAGAAAAACAAAACTAAAAAACGAATGTATATACAGACCGGGACACCGGGATACAAATGACGACCGGGACACAGGGAATATAAATGACGACCGGGACACAGGGACACAACTACAATGGGGACGCCGGGGGGCACAGGGGGATATAAATGACGACCGGGACACCGGGAAACAAGGAATATAAATGACGCCCGGGACACTCAAAGAGAAATCACAGACTGGAACACCGGGACACAAATGACGACCGGGACACAGGGAATATAAATGACGACCGGGAAACAGGGACCTAACTACAAAGGGGACGCCGGGGTGCACAGGGGGATATATAAATGACGATGGCGACTCAGGGAATGGTCGATTAGCAATCACCATCAACAAAGCTCAAGAGCAATCATTAGAATCATGAGGTATAGATCTGAATACGGATTGTTTTCCCATGGACCATTATATGTTGCATGTTCAAGAGTCGGTAAACCTGACAATCTATTTATATGCACAGACAATGGGACAGCAAAGAATGTTGTATATTCGCAAGTTTTACGTAGTTAAAAACATATATATATATATATATATATATATATATATATATATATATATATATATATATATATATATATATATATATATATATATATATATATATATATATATATATATCTATATTCACAGGTGGGACATAGGGACACAACTACAATGGCGCGTAACTAATATGGCGCGTAACGACTTACGCGCGCGGGGGGGCTTGGGGGGGGCGCGAAGCGCCCCCACCAACTAGGTGTTGGGGTGGCGCGAAGCGCCACCCCAACAGCTAGTCTTAAATATATTTGTATATATTATCCAAAATTACGAATTTCGTCACTCGGCTTATACTTAAAACATATTGTCAGATCTTGTCCACATCTATTAAAGAAATTGGTTTCATGAGATGAATTTAATTCAATTAATTAAACAAATTTTAATTAATTGAATCAAAACTATCTCGAGAGATTTCAAATCCACTCAATTTAAATTGTTAGACTCTCATGCTACCGAATCGCCGTTAACAAACGGCGCAAATAGTTAAATTAAGACGTGTTTTTCCAAGCAAACCGAAGGGTTTATGTTCCAATATAAACTCGATTATATTACTAGGATCGACCTAATTACTAGGAGACAAGAAAAAATTCATTAAACAAAATCCTGTTAACAGCTGCAGTTATGGTATTGGGTTTTCGTGTTAGGAGGGAAGTTGTATTACTGTCATCAGCATCCATTAGAAGTGTATTCGATTTCAATAATCTAGTAGGAGTTAGCAGCTGCTACTTATATTGCGCCTTTAGAGGGTTGAGGTCCCATCAGACGGACAGAGCAACACTAGTTACTCTGCAACTATGACCGATGGATCGCTGTTGTTGCACCATTTCACATGGTCTTGCCACCAGAGATCTGGTTATCCCTTACTAGACAAACTATCGAGTTGCTAACTTCTCATTTCATAACTAAAATATAATCACATTAGCATAACAAACTGATTGATTAATTCTAGTTGAAATCCCCGAATCTCGAACGGGATATTCTTTACTAATCCCCAGACTCCCAACTAAATTCACGGCGATGTTTTTACATAGAACCGCGCTTACACAAGGAATAATTGCTAAAAAAAAAAACAAGAAAAAAACTAAATAAAATTATTGAAACCATAGGAGGACGCTGAAAATGGAGTAGATGCCCCCCGTTCCACCCTACACAGACACCTTACTAGAACTTTTTACTTCTTTTAATTATTACTAAATCCATGAGAATCAAATGAAGTTCCCGAAATGAAGTCACATTAACTTGGCATCATTTGGCCTGGGTAACGGTTTCAATATAGATCGAAGAATAATTAAAGGTGCTGGGGATAATAGCCTCGTTAGGAATAGCTTAAAAACGGCTGGCAGTTATCTAAGGAGTGTAAAAACATAGGATAGGGACTTTAGATGTGGCAGCGGCAGAGTAGTCGTCGATTGCTGCAAGAAGGCTCATTCAAACTGAAATTCAAAGTCCTATTGGGCTATTTAATCGAAATGTAGTCAAGCGACAGCAAAGTGTCGATTTCAATAGTTTTGTTTGGCCATTTGCAAAACGTTAATTCCCAACGGATTCTTAACTAGCCTCTCAATTTCAAAGGCAATACTGGCACACGGTTTCACATCCGTTCCTTAACACTCTTATAAATTCGGTCCAAAAAATGAACCGTTTTGATAAGCCTATTATCCAGTAAACAAACAGGTATTTACAGCATTGCATAGTTGCATATCAGCTACTAGAACGAATATCTATGGTTGCGTTCCGGGTAAGAAGGATATCCGAAGTCTAAAGAGGTAGATTGTGTGCTCAAACTGTAGTACTTTGTCCCTCTGGGTGGGGGTTCAAGTCCTGGCATCGTCGATTATTTTGTTTGGAACAAGAGTCAATGGTGTGACTCTGTAAGCTAGGTCCGAATCAGCCCAGCTCCAAATTGGTAACTGGAGAAAACCTGGGAAGTTAAACAGGAAGGGTGTGTGAAAGCTCAAGCTAGCCCTCAGCCCTACTGCACTTCCAGGCTGAAGGGAAAAGAAATAGCAATCAGCACCCCCAGTAGGGATTCTAATGTCTATTGATGTATCCTTTGCCCTTTTTCTTTTTTCTACCTTTTCTTTAAAAAATGCTTTTTTAGACCCATATTTCTAAGATTTCCACAGCATTTACTTAAGAAGATATAGAGCAGGAGTTTAACCCCCAACACCCCTTCATTTGGAGCCATATATTTGGCAAGAATAACAAATGGATGATGAGAGAGGCGACAGTGTCGCTCTTATATTGGATGATTCTGTTTTATTTTTAAAAGAAGATACTCCTAAAATGAGCCCCTTTCTCGAAGGGTTCTTACACAAAAGTTAAACTTTAGTGTAAAAAGCGGGTGTTTACTGAGGGTACAGCCCCAGAGCAAACGTTACAATGATTTAATAACGAACAAAACCTAAAATATTTATTTTTTAATCAAAGTAAAGAGAAACGTTATATATGTACCGTATGTGAAACAAGACAAGATCCTTTATTGACAAATCACATAATAAATAATTTTCTAACTGGTTGACAGGGAGCAGGACTCGATGTGTCAGGCATTAATAGAGGTAAGTAAATGCCGAAAAAAAAAAAAACAGCAAAGAAAAAAAACATACAAGGTAGGATATAACAGAGGAGGCCACCCCAGTGCGAGGGCACCACAACAAAATTCATACTAATATATTACTCCTCAATCCCAACATCCAGACAAAGAACTAATTTTGAAATGTTTTTTCAAAGAAAATAGGCTCTTGAAACTTTGGGACATTTCTACTAAATTGAGTTTATTTACAATATGAGGAATCTGGTATCTGATTGAGAATCTAGCTCTTTCTAATTTAATTGGGGGGTGGCGATACTTCTTGGAGCAAGGACAGGAGAAATGGAAATTGCAATTATGCTCGAATCATGCAAATGATTTGTTGAAGATTGGATATCATAAAATCACGTTGCTGTATCCAAGTCTTTCAGTTGTTTGAGATTAAGTATATTGAGAAAAATATGTTTGGGTTTCCAACAGATCTTTAAGCCTCACAGGGCGATGAACAAAAGTACCCAGAATTCCAATTGCCTTATTTTGAATTATCTGAAGAGATTGCAGATGGATCATAAATGCGTTAAGATAAGATAAGAGCAATAATTAAGAAATGATTCAATTAGAGAATGGTATAAAATTTTAAAGATGGAAAAAGGAACCACATGCTTCAATCTAAGAAGACAACCTAAGTAATGGGCAAGTTTCAATTTCAAATAATCAAAATGCTTACGGAAAGATAAAAGCTCATCGAAAATAATCCCAAGGTAACAAAATGAATTTACTCTTTTTATCATACTTTAATTTACAGTCTTCTATGGTAATTTTATTTACCGCCCACTGTGACCACCCAAAAATCATGAATTCAGTTTTAGGAAGTTTCAGTTCGGAGCAAGGTAGTTATATGCAAACCATTTACTCAAAGATTTCATTGCTGTCACCTTTTTCTCAACCAAAAAAGATGGGATTTTAGCTGTTACTATCACCGCCGTATCATCTAAAAAATTACGGCTAAGCTATTATCTTGGGATAAACACCTCGGAAGGTCATTTATATAAATCAAAAACAGTAATGGCCCCAATACTGATCCCTCGGGGATTCCAATATCATCAATAACAATATGGCTTGACAAGTGCCAATTTATTTCTACCTGAATTTTTCGACCATGCAGGTAAGATTTTATTAGGTCTAGGCCTTTACCTCTAATACCTGTGTTATTAATTTTCTCCATCAAAATTTCATGGTTTAGCAAATCAAATGCCTTTTTTATATCATGGAAAAGAGTAGACACATGATTATCGTCGTTTAGTGAATCCGTAATCTCTAAAATTAGCACAGCAATAGATTGTTCACTGGAATGACCCGACCTGAATCCAGACTGATTTTTAGTAAATAGATTCCTTTTATCAAGATACGAAACAATCGTTTTTTGAATAATGTTTTCTAGAACATTAGATATTAGGGAAAGAATTGCCTATTTCTGTTCTTTCACAAGCAAGTTCTTTCAGAATATTTGTGGAGAGCCTATATAGACTTAGGGAATTACCACCCTTTAGATTCGTAATTACTTTCTGGAATTTACCGAAAGTAACACGGGCCAGGAACATACTAGAATTTTCTGATGGCGGTAGATATTCTTTATACAAATAAAATGGAGATTTAGGGGATTCCAGTTCAATAATAGTACTAATACGAGAAAAAGAATTACAAAAATAATCCGCAACAACATCCTTCCCCTTCAGTTTAACACCATTTTCATTCATGATCTCTTCAGGATGCAATGTCTTAGTATTGTTTCCAATTTTATCCTTGATTAATTTCCATGTAGTCCGAGGTGAATCAGATTTTTTAAAAGAATTTTCATAATAGATTTGTTCACTTGTTCTAAGAATTTTAACCAGCAATTTTTAATAATTTTTGAATCGCTGTGCATTGTGAACTGACGGGTATTTCATTTTTATCGTATACAGTCGATTTTTTTACTTATCCAAGGTTGTTTGGGTAAGGTTCTTTTCCGGTATGTAGTTTTAAATGGGCAATGAAAGTCCAGTTTATCATTCAGAATTCGGTAAGTTCATTAATATTTACTTGTGAGAAATTTCTCTTCTTCATAGGATTTTCTTTATTGGCTATCTTTTGCGCTTTGAATTAGACATTAAAATACAATGATTAGATATATCTTCCATGACCAAGAATGTAGCCTCACATGGATGAGGTGCAAAAATGTTATCAATCAGAGAAAAAGAAGAATTTGTTATTTGTGTCGGAATAGAACATATTGGGCCCACACCATGAGAAATGTTACATTTTAAATACTGAATGATATGTCGGTCAATTCCTTGCTGACTTGATAAGAAGCATCCCATTAAGTCAATATTGAAATCCCTAAGGATAAAAAATGACACTCGAAGATTTGATATCACACTTAACATAATTCCGAATTTTTCAATAAGGTCTGCCATGCTAGATGAGGGAGGACGATAAATTACAGCAATTGAAAATTTATCATTATTTGGTAAAAAACATTCAACAATACAGCTTTCAAAAATCATCTCAATATTCAAATACAAAAATTCTTCTTTCATCCGTGCTGGGATGTAATTTTTAACTAGTATTGCTAGACCACCATGTTTTTTTTCGAGTTCTGCTTACATGAAAAAATTGGAAATAACTAATATTAATTTTATTTGCCGAATTTTCATCTAAGAATGTGTCACAAACTCCAAAAATATCCCTAACCGATTAAAACAAAGATTTTTCAGTTGCGCCTATCCGTATGTCTTTTCTTAGTTTTCCCCATTTAAGTTGATAGAACAAATTAGCAAACACCAGTCGAGGAGACAATCACATTAATAGCAATCAGTTTATTACGTCACAAAAGGTGTATAATTCACTTATATTTCAACGGGCTCGCATGAAAATGATTCTATTCGGTTGAGAGCATTGAATGAACTGAGGGGGTATCCCATTCGTGAATTCCCTGAATCTTCGTTACGCTAAAGTTTGAATTTTCTCCCTAATTTTTCAAGAACAAATCGAAGAGAAAATCAATTTTATAAAAATTTACATTTCCCTCGATGCCTTAAGAATACACAGAAATTTTTGAGGGCGGACCCATATATACACGCCTATCACAGCTGAAGAAAACAACAGCTCAGGATAACCACAATCAGAAAAAAATAAAAAAGAAGAAGTTACCACAGGATTTTTCTTAATGGACATGTCTAACTTTGGACCTGGTTGTCCACCCAAGACAGCTACTACAAGTGTGTCATCAGACATCCATAAAACCAAATATGGATCTGCAGCGGATGCCATTTTCACAGTTGAACCCAACGATTCAAGACTTAATATATAAACAAGTTCTGAGCCTTCTAAGAGCCGAACGCCTTTACTTGTCACTTGAGCTACATACTGACGCCCACCAAGGTTACAGGCATATATTGTGCTTGAACCCAGATCAAAGCCGCTATCTTCTCGAACATCATTAATTTCTTCACCGGTTTCAAGAACCTAAAAATATTGATATATATCAAAGTCAGATTTTATCTTACCTATATTCATCTGTTTCAAGTAGTCAATATTTTGAAGAACATATTTATCTATTTTATACTAGCTTAAATATAGCATTATTCAGATTATTTGTTAGTTATGGATACATGCAGCCTCTTCCAAAAGTCACTTGTGATGGTTTATCCATCACTTTTTGTTAGTTTATTTGTTTGATACTCTCAGAAAGGGTCATACTGTTTTAGTTTTGTGTCTTGTTTTAAGGTTTAGTTATTTTTTTTTTTATTGATTTCATTCTCCACTTAGGCAGATAAAGCGTAGGTCTTGACCGAAATATTCGCATAATTTTCAGACTTTTCCACTGACTGTTTATTGTCCTCGTTTTCTCCCTTTCTTCGCGATTTTATGTTTTATTTTGATATTCTCTCCCAACGAATCATAGTTCATTAGCGTCTAGTTTAAAAAGAAGTTTATCAATTTTGGCGGAGAGCCAGGACGTGTCCTAATTCGCTTTGTTGTTTTTTTTTCTTTTATTTTTTGTCTGAATATCATTTTATGCTGGGCAAACCGTTAAATGCTGGCCAATACCTCTGTTAAAGATTCTGGACTTTGGCAATTTGGATAACAAAAAATGTGCTAGTTTTGGCCTTATCTTTTGGTTTTCGCCTGCTGTGGCAAATGCTGTCATATTTTGGTGTCCAGTGGCAGGATACGTTCGCTGAATTTATAGTGGTGTTGAAAAGTGGATCTGGCGTAGCGACAAGCATCTGCTATTCCCGCAAGTGATCCCATCCAAAGAGCTCCTGGGGTAATGGATTATGGATTAATCCACAGCTCCAAAGTCTTACTGTTTTAGTATTCTAGCTTTCCATTTTGGCTTTTGAGAAAGCCTGAACTTCCTAATGTATTTTCGTGAAATCCACATATTAAAAAAAAGGAATATCTATATCAGATATTGAGAAAGGGTTGAAATATGTAGTTTAGTTCATTGTTGCATCCGGATTTCGGAGCCCTCCCCTGTTTCTTTTCCTATTACCATTACCTTCTCGACTGCAAAGATTGTACGGCGCAGTGAAATACCAAATTTATATTTTTTTTCTTTTCCACGGTTCGTCGAATTGACCAAGAAGGGAGGGTTTGTTTTAGATCAGTGGTTTCCAAACCTTATTTTACCATGACGGCCTTAAAAATGTTTGATTATATGGTTCTTCCCTTCCATTTTATAAAATAATACAAACACGAAAGTTTTTAGTACTAAAACGTTTATTAAAACAAACTCTTACAAAAAAATAACAATCTCATATTATCGTTCTTTAATGACATGGATGCGCTGGTCTATAATTAGCACAAAGTTTGTCAAATCCCGGTATCAATAATGAGACGACTGCACAAAGCACAACTAGACGAATATAATACTTTGGTTTCATTTCTGTTGATGCAGAAGATCCTGTTTGGTATAAATAAGATTTTGCGAGCAGAATCTATACTTTTAAAGCCTTATTTGACAAATTTCTATATTCAATCTTAATACATATGCAAAATTGAATATGGCATATTCTTAAAATTTTGTTTGGAAGAATAATCACAAGCTAAATCATGCAAGTTTCCTTTATCATTATTTCTTAACTCAAATGCGTCATCTTCTTCATCAATAAATTGATTCTGTGCCCACGCATATTTGTAAAATCATGATCATATAAAAGCATCCAAGTGTTCAACAAATAGATTTTTGTTTGTTATGCTATCTTAAGGTAGACAAAATTTAAAAGTGGAAAAATGTCATTCTTTTTTCCAAATTTGCCTCCCATAACTCCTTTCCTCATGAATGCTTCACTTTATCTTTTTGAATCAATAAATGCATTTGTGGCCCTCATATCAATTTATTCAAAAACTTAATTTTCCTAAAATATCCACCAAACAGGTCAGGTACATAATTAAATTACAATCCCTAAAATATTGGCGTCATCATTTTAAATTTCTTCAATAAAAACTACAATTTCCACCTTTAGTTCACGTATTTATTCTCTGAATCACTTTGGTATGGCACACCCAGCGTTCTTTACAATAGCACAAAAAGGACGTTTAAGTAACTACCATATCGTCACATAGCTTTGTATACAATCTAACTTCTAATAAAAATTTTTTGTGTAGTTTATAGGTTTTATTAATTTTGCAAAAATGTCTAAGCTCTTCACCCATATTTTTTGACACGAAAGCTGCTCTGTTTAGCATACGCTGTGTTCAAAGCAGAGCCGTTCCCACGGGGAGGATACCGGGGCAATTGCCCTGGGTGCTCACTTTTTCCAATTTATAACTTTGATTCGGCCTTTTTTATTTATATTTGAGCGGGAGGGGGGACACTTTAATTAATTTTCCTCCTGGCACAACCAACCCAGGAACGGCTCTGGTCCAAAGAACATTGGGTTTTTTCATTTTAATTACCTAAGATTGACTTCGCACTGTTTGTACAAAGCCAAATGCAATTTCTCCACAATATGCCATTCTCATTAAAAAAAAATTGTCAATTATATTACAAAATTCAATGGATGGGTTTGCAAAAAATATACCTTCAGCAATATTACTCTCTTCAACACATCAAAGATATGCAATTAAATACGCGGTTTTAGTTAGATTAGTTCCTTCTTCTGCTTGTAAGGCGAATTTTGTAGTGCGTTTCTGACAAACTAATTGATCACAAAGATTGTCTCTAATAGTTGCCTAAATGGTCGTTCCTGAACAGAGTATTCAGCAGCATCTATAAAACCTTGCAAGTTTTAACTTGAGATGACGAACCGAGCTTTTGTTCAGTCTGGGCCTCTAAAGCTCACCAATCTCAAAAGGGCTAAGATATTTTGTGTGACAGCTTAGTTTTAATTTTCATTTGATTTATTGCCAACATTGGTTAATATTCGCACCTCCCTTTAGACTACTCCGTGCCTCTCTTAGAAGGTGTGCCTCCCAGTTCGGAAACACTGGTTAAATAGTCGACAAAATTCTGTTAAAAGTTTTCCAGTACTTGTGGTAATAAAGGAAGGCAGGATTTTCGTGGGTTTCGGCAGGTCTGTCAAAGAATTTTTTGGTTAAAAAGAAAATTATTTTTGTGACCTAAATTAGGTGAAAAAGTATACCTGAGAATCCTATCGAGCCTTTGAGACAGGCTAGGTCAAGTTCACCGGGTCAAACTCATACGAGGTTACCAGATACTATAAGCGACAGAGTATCGGTAGTCACAATTATAAGGACTAAAGTAGACCCTCTTCAATCTAGATAGTAAGTTCAGTCAAGTCTCCCAAAGGGTGCAAGTGAAACTAACAGTATAGTGGAGTGTTCCAGTAGACCCAGTAAGGAGGGGGGGGGGGGAATAAAAGAATTTGAAGCTTTTGTCAAGACTTTTTGGGGATGGAAGACAGTAAGGCAAGAACAGAGGAGGCGGAAAGGAAGCAATTGGTAGAAGTACTGCCAGGAATTACATATAGTGTTCAAGTCTTGAGTAACAGGAATCCGAATCCACTGGATGCAGCGCGGGTTGATCATCTTATGACAGCACTGGACGCCCTGATGATAAGCTTGGCGGTAGAACCAACAGCAAATCGGGAGTAGCCTGCGGCAAAATAACCCATAATTGGGCTTAAGCTAATGAAACTGATATAAAGTGACAACAGAAATGCGTTGAGTCCGAATGGAATGGGCCGCAAATGCTTCCAAAGTGGAAGAAAAGAAGAAAAAGAACAAAATATTTTTGAAGGAACCTAGCAATCAACTTCACGGATAGCTCAACCAGACCTCACTTACAGGACAGGTAGATAACCTGGCGTCAACAAAAAGCCATCCATTCTTTCTATTCCATTCCATCCTATTCTTTCTTTCTCTTTTACGGAATATTTTGCCAGAGTACTTTTTGCTGGGGTTACTTATGAAAATCCACAATTAGAGAAAGAACTTTAACCATGGTGAGGCAGTCTAGCCGTGAAGGCGTCAGTCTTTAGTTTGGAGTCTTTAACAGGGTCAAACTAGAGTGGCACCTCCTTGGCGATAGTAATCACATCAATCCTATCTCTTTTCACGTGCATTACGGACTTGGAAAAAGGAAATCAAGAGCCAATGCTTAAGGGGAAGGAGATGAAATGGTTTTTCCATTTTATTATAACACCCACTCGAGTGGTTCATTAGCATCCTGTTTCAAAAATGTCATTTATGTATTTTAGCGGACACTCACGACAAGTGCTATTTCGTTTTGTATAAATCCACTTTTTATGAGGATACCCAAAAACAGTGGACTGACTTCGAACTTGTGTTTAGATTTCCTGCAGCTGAGGCAAAAGTTGCCTCATATTGCTGAGTTAATTAAAACAAAATAAAATGAAAACCAGATGAAGGTAATCAGAATTAGTTCTTAACCAAGAGCTTAAAAAGTTAAACAACGGTAGAAAAATATCTGGCTAATTCTATCTCGAAAAGGCATTTGAAAACTGGTCTTTTCAACATGGGAATCCTTGTAGGAAATGAAAGCCATTTTAACAAGAGCTAAGAGCTAATATGGCACTTGTGACGAGGTTGGAAGAGCCAAGAGCTCATATGGTATGAGCAGTAGCAAAATTCTAAGAATCAATAGATTGCTTTAAAAGTAAAATCAGAGGCTTAATGCCGGTCGGGATTTAAAATAAGAACTCTGAGTCATTAAGATCCGGTCACCCACTCGTAAGTTAAAAATACCTCAATTTTTCTGATGATTCCTCTCCCTTCGACCCCCAAGATGGTCAAATCGGGGAAAACGACTTTATCAAGTCAATTTGTGCAACTCCCTGATACACCTACCAATTTTCATCGTCCAAGCACGTCCAGAAGCACAAAACTCAACAAAGCACTGAGCCCCACCACCAAACTCCACCAAAGAGAGCGGATCCAGTCACGTATCTAGGACTTACGATTATTTTTGCCACCAAGTTTCATCCTGATTCCTCCACTCTAAGCGTTTTCCAAGATTTTAGGTCCCCCCAAACTCCCCCTAATTTCATTGGATCCGGTCAAGATTTAAAATAAAAGTTCTGAGAAAAGATATTCTTCCAAAAATCAAATTTCATTAAGATCCGATCACTCCTTCGTAAGTTAAACATATTTCATTTTTTTCCATTTTTTCAAAATTAACTCTCCCCCCCCCCACTCCCCCGAATAGAGCGGATCCGTTCCGGTTATATCAATCACGTATCTAGGACTTGTACTTATTTTTCCCACCAAGTTTCATCCCGATCTCAACTCTAAGCGTTTTCCGAGATTTCAGGTTCCCTCTCAATTCCCCAAATGTCACCGGATCCAGTTGGGATTCAAATAAGAGCTCTGAGACACGATATTCTTCCAAACCTCAAATTTCATCAAGATCCGATCACTCCTTCGTAAGTTAAAAATACCTCATTTTTTTTAATTTTCAGAATTAACGCCCCAACTCCCCCAAACAGAGCAGATCCGTTCTGGTTATGTCAATCAGGACTTCTGTTTATTTTCCCCACCAAGTTTCATCCCGATCCCTCCATTCTAAGCGTTTTCCAAAATTTTAAGTCCACCTCCAACTCCCCTCAATGTCACCGGATCTGGTTGGGATTTAAAATAAAAGCTCTGAGACAAGATATCCTTCCAAACATCCAATTTCATTAAGATCCCATCACTTGTTCATAAGTTAAAAATACTTCATTTTTTCTATTTTTTGCAAATTAACTGTGAAACGTCAATAAATTGTAATTTAATTTAATGTCATTGTAAATGTAATTTACTTGAAGTGCTAATCACTAATTTGACCACAACAATACAAACGTTTGAAATTCCGAGGATCTTTCCGTAGGTGTGCTCCTTCTGTTTTATTACTCAGGCTAGGTTTGTAGAAGTATGAAGCTAGGATATGTAAAAGAACCAAAATATAACATCCCATAGAAAGTGCATACTTGGGAGCAACATTCCTGAACTGATACCATTCCTGAATGTCTTTTAATTTTATTTTAATACAAGTTTGCAAGGGTATGTAATAAGAAATTTAATGAAATTGAAGAGAATAAAGGGTGTGATGGTGATGACGAATTTTGCATCCACTATATTGAACACGACATGAATCGATCTTCGAAATGGCTTGAAATCAAAGGAGGTGAAGTAGCTCCATATTTCATCAAAAGTTTTATGTTTAGATAGTTACCAAGAGAGAGTTATGTAAGGTTCGGATGGGTATTTTGGATGGTTGTGGGAGCGTAAATATTAGGTGCCTAAAAATTAGAATTTACAAAGATTTTGCATTGAGTGTGGTTGATTGATTATAACAGCGGCTATTAAACACTTTTGGCGACTTAAAATAGGTGTGGTTAGGGTTTATTTTAGTTGCTTAGGGATGCAAGGGGAAAAGATGCAGGACTATGCATTGTATTACAGCCTTTAACTTCTGGGAAGTATGGACGAGTTAAATTATTTTATTTCATTTTATATGTCTGCTCAGAAAAAACAAAAATTCAACAATTTTCTCCCCAAATAAATTCCTTATTTCCTATACGTGTTTCTAGTCAAAAGACTTGACGGAATCTTAAGCTCTTACCTTAAGGGATATATACACCTTGAAAATAAAAATACTAGTGTCCCCGTTCCCCAAATCCATTAAACAAAATGAGTCTTAGGTTCTTTATATACCAACCTGAATACATACATACCAAGACAAATAACTATTGCATATTTTTTCCAACAAATATTGAACGAGTTATAATCAAAACCAGCAACGTATTTTCTTCCTAACTTGTCCCTATTGCTTGCATTATGGATTAAAACGACTTGGCAATCAAACCAGTCAAATAGCTAAAATACCAGGGATAGAGACATAAAGTTCATTTAAATCTGCTTTTTTTTTAATTTCTTGTAAATGCAGCCAATTCATGCTTTCTTTTTGATCCAGCAAATAGTAAATCTCGACTGTAATAAAATAAAAAATAAACAAGACATTTTCCAGGTATTAAACTAAACGTAATATATGAAACATGTATACCCAACAGTACCAGCATTTAAAAAACCTCTGAACCTCTCCTGTCGGACTTGTTTCAACAGCTTTTTCTTCCAAAATATCTTTTGGTTTTAGATTCTAAGAGTGGAAAACAAACTTACCATAGTGTTTTCAGCCCGTGATATAAACAGATGTGAATGGAGTGGATGCCGTCCTGGTTCCAGTGGGCCGGCTCCATAAACCGTCCATATTGCTCTGACTTCAGTTACTTCAAATGTTGTAATAATCTAAAAATTAATGTCGTTTACTAACAAAGGATAACCACAACAGAATGAATAGAAATATAAATGTCTGCTTTTTTCAGAACTCTTTGCAGGAAACGGTTTTGAGCATTAAAACAACTTTTTCGACTTCGTGATTTTAAATGCAATGTAGAATTTGTTTTGATTTATTTGTTGTTGTTTTTTTGCTAGTTGAATTTTTTGCATAGTTTTTTCATTTTATCTATTTTTTTTTTAGCCGGAAAGACTCAATATCTGTAACAACACGAAACCAGACTTGATGCTGAAAGAGAAAGTAAAAAAAGAAGGCGTGTCGAGGAACTACCAGAGAAGCGCGAAACCAGGCCTGCGGCTGATAGATGTAGTAAAAACCGAAGGTATGTCGAGGAGCCACGAGAGCAACGCGAAACCAGACTTGATGCTGACAGAGAAAGTAAAAAAGAAGACGTCTCGAGGAACTACCAGAGCTGACAGAGATAGTAAAAAAAGAAGGCATGTCGCTGCATTATAAAAGCAATGCGTGTATTATCGAGTGGCATTTAAGTACTGCCCTTCTGATGATTATAGCTTGAGTCAAGATATTCAAATCGGGACTATGTCTGAAATTTGTCCTTATTGCAAGGCCTTGAAATTTAATGGTGAAACAATGGGAAAAGTTAAGCTTCCTCAACTGGCTGCACCACCAGAGCCATTGGAAACTTTGCTTACTGGGTATACCTCTAAATCGGAGCATATTTTTTTTATCAAACATCAGGAAATAAAACTCATGTTTCCAAATGACGTCGTTTGGGGCCCAAATCGAAGATCAATGTCATTTTATGCCTACTCTCAAAGTAAAAGCGCAAATTTATCATAGAGCAGGTTCCCTTCTACAATTTTCAGGTAAGCATCACAAGTTTTTACAATTGTACTTCATCAGTGATAGTAATGCTGAATTGAATGCACGTTGCGAAATTTCTCCCGACGTTGAATGGACTATCGTTTCCCAGTTGCAACATTTTTTCCACGAAAATAATAATTTAGTGCGTCAGTTCAAAACAGCAATCGATTTGATGCCTACTGATATGCAATTAACGAAGTGGCAATCGTCATGTTAGGCGATCAGTTCTTACCTCGAGCTATTGTTTTTTCAAGGGTGGAACACTCGGTTGACAAGAATTTCTGAAACTCATCGATGCAACGATGCCCTACAATATCCTATCATTTTTGGGGATGGAGCCGAAGGCTATCATTTTAATATTAAATTGATAAATCCAGCTACTAACAAAGAAATGGATAAGAAATGCAGCGCAATGAACTATTATGCCTACAGACTAATGATTCGTCAGGATGAAGAGAATTATATTTAAAATACTGTCAATTGTTTCGCCAATACACCGTTGATATGAATGCAAAGATTGAATCAGAACGTTTGCTATTCATTCGTCTGAATCAGACCAAACTCCGGTCTGAATACATTCATTTGCGAGATGCAGTTGTAAATGACGGTAATACCACTAACATTGGAAGAGTAACGATTTTACCTTCGTTATAATCCTGGCAGTCCGCGTCATATGCATGAGTATGCTCAAGATGCCAATGCGCATGTTCGTCTCTATGGTCGTCCAGATTTATTTATTACATTTACATGTAATCCATATTGGGACGACAAATATATACATACATATATATATATATATATATATATATATATATATATATATATATATATATATATATATATATATATATATATATATATATATATACATATATTTATTTATAATATATATATATATATATATATATATATATATATATACATATATTTATTTATAATATATATATATATATATATATATATATATATATATATATATATATATATATATATATATAAAAACATATATATATAAAATAAGTTGTTTGTGTGTCTGTCGACTGACGTCATTATAAGGATTGAGCTGTATGTCATTACAGACCGGGACACCGAGACACAAATGACGACCGGGACACATCATATACCAATTCAAAGACGAATGTATTCAAGCCGTAGTAGCTGAGTTGGTAAAGCGTTATGTTCCAGGTCCGAGAGGTTCCAGGTTCGAGCCTTGGCTTTAGCATTAATGCAAAAGAAGAAAAAAAACTAAAAAAGGTAAAAACTACAAAAAAAACTAAAAAGAAAATACTAAAAAACTAAAAAAGCTAAAAAAATAATAAAAAGGTGAAAAACTAAAAACTAAAAAAGAAAAAAAACTAAAAAAAAACTAAAAAAAGGTAAAAACTACAAAAAAAACTAATAAGAAAAAAAAAACAAAAACTAATAAAAAAAACTAAAAAAACGAAAAACTGAAAAAGAAAAAAAACTAAAAAAAGGAAAAAAACTGAAAAATCAAGAAGAAAAAGAAAACTAAAAACCGGGACACAGGTAATATAAATGACGACCGGGACACTCTAAGAGGAATTACAGACTGGGACACTGGGACACAAATAATGACCGGGAGATATAAATGACGACCGGGACACCGGGACACGGGGAATATAAATGATGACTGGGACGCTCAAAGAGAAATTACAGACTGGGACACTAGGACACAAATGACGACCGGGATACTGGGAATATAAATGACGACCGGGACACACGGACTAAACTACAAGGGAGGTGCCGGGGGCACAGGGGGATATATAAATGACGACGGGGACACAGGGAATGTTCGATTAGCAATCACCATCAACAAAGCTCAAGGGCAATCATTAGAATAATCAGGTATAGATTTGAATACGGATTGTTTTTCCCATGGACAATTTTATGTTACATGTTCAAGAGTCGGTAAACCTGACAATCTATTTATATGCACAGACAATGGGACATCAAAGAATGTTGTATATTCGCAAGTTTTACGTAGTTAAAAACATATATATATATATATATATATATATATATATATATATATATATATATATATATATATATATATTTCTATATTCACAGGTGGGACACAGGGACACAACTACAATGGCGCGTAACGACTTACGCGCACGGGGGGGGGGGCGCGAAGCGCCCCCACCAACCAGGTGTTGGTACACTACCAACAGCTAGTATAACAAGAATTAGAGCGTGTCAAAAATTAAAATGAAGAGCAAAGACACATGCGGTTAGAAGATAAACGAAAACGAAATCTAGAATGTGTCAAAAAATGAAAATGAAGAGCAAAGACACACGCGGTTAGAAGATAAATGAAAACGAGAATTAGAGCGTTTCAAAATGAAGAGCAGACAAACACGGTAAGAAGACATCCAACACCAAGCATGTCAAAAATGAAAATGAAGAGCAAAGACATACACGGTTAGAAGACATGCACTACCAAGCATGTGAGCAAGTCAAAAGTGAAAATGAAGAGCAAGGACACACGCGGTTAGCAGATATGCGTAACCCATCATGTGAGCGAGTCAATGAAAATCAACTAGGACAGAGAGAATCAAAACGTGTCAAAATTGAAAACGATAGGAATGATGACTGTGTTTGAGATTTTGACAAGGATCAAGGATAAGGTCATCAATGCCTACCATATTTTTGGAAATTACAAGCCTGGACTAGATAAATCGTCGGAAGAAAAGAAGTTTTTGTCCCACCACCTGAGCAATTAAAAGAAACAAAGGTTCTGCAATATGTCTTTTATAATGACAAAAGATAAGCCGAGGCAAAGGAAGAAGTTTTTTTTCCCACCCCTGAACAAATAAAAGAAACAAAAGTCCGACGATATGTCTTTCATAATGAAAAAAGACAAGCCGAGGCAAGAGTTAAAGGTAAAAAAGCAGAATTTTAAAAGACACTACTTCTACTTTAAGGTCCATTTGGACGTCATGACATCAAGAAAAGGCTCAAATTGTCGACGTTTAGAAGACAAGAGTAAAATTTGGGCAATTGAGGAGGTAACAAGTTAAGAAAATAGTTCCTACTTTTACAAAGTGGAAAAATTTAGGGAAGACTGTTTAGCGTAGATGGTAGAACCTGTTAGCCTGACCAGAAATAGAATTGACCCCAAAGACGAAATATTGAAAGCACTGTCGCTTTTGGATCCTGAAATTGTCGTTGGTGGAGAGCACGACAGCATTGTGTCTGCCTAGTCGGTTTTCCCACTTGCTCAGGGAAACCAAATTTCAACAAGAGAGGGCCCAAAGCGATCTTGACGAACTTAGGAACTCCATTTTGACGAAAAAGAATCTGTTATTCGCGTAACCACTGCAGAAGCAAATCCGTCAGTTTTCTGTTCTGCCTAAAAGAAAAAGTAAGAGTGCCAAGGGGGAAGAAAAGTACAAGGATTTTTGTGATTTTATTATGATTTTATGTGGCCTGTCTATTCTTCGGCAGCTGTTGAAAGACACTTTACGCTACTTGCTAATATCAAAACCAAATTACAGAATGGTCTTCTATTGCAAACAACTAGTCGCTAATCAATGTGAAGCAACTGACTTGGCGTTCTGGAGCATCGCTGGAATCCTGGATTATACATTTTGAAATACGCAAGAAATACTCCAATTGATAAAAAGCTAGGAAAGGAAGAGACAATGCTGAGTATTATGCTGACCATACCTTTCAAGAAGTATTATCGTTAGAAGATCAGCCTTAAGCTCCCACAAGTAATTTTCCAGTGTTTACACTTTTTTTTATGATTTTTGTGCTCGTATTCTTTTTTGTTTTCACTACGTTTTACGTTAACTGGCCAATTTGAAAGAAGATTCCAAAGCGTCTTTTGGTTAATATCCCAAGTGATAAGAAAAATAAGCTTGAGTTTCTGGGATTAAAAGATAGATATTATGAACATATTTTAGACGAAATATGGACATAATTTGGCTAAAAATGACATATTTTTGGATGCTCAGGGGACATATTCATGACCCAAAAAGTTGGTAACCCTGAATATACACCCAGCATTTCTTCTTTTTTATGCTTGTTGTCTCATTATTCAACTATTTGGCAAGTTTAACCCCCCCCCCCACTTAACCCTCTTCTATATTTTTCTAAAGACTCATGGAGAGTTAGGAAATTTGAGCATAAATTTGCCGTTTTGAGGCTTCAGAAAACCTAACAGTTATATTAATTACACCTTCCAGATATCAATAATAAGAATAGATTATCAGAAAAACATAATGCAAGAAAAGTTAATTAAAAAAAAAAGAAAGAAAAGATGAAATAAAAAACGGACTTAATAGTTCTATAACTGTAGTTTCATGGCTTTATAAGTGATTTTTCTTAGTTAGAAAAACATTTAATAAATAAATATACCATAATTTGTTTAAAATATAATACACTATAACATGAAGCCGTCCTGGTTAAGTGGCTGGCACACTGGTTTGAGAATTCTTTTTCCAAGGGGCATGGGTTCGATCCCTGGCATAGCCAGTTATTTGGTTTGGGACAGGGGTCAGTGGCATGACTCTGTAAGCTCAGCAAGAGTCTATCCTTCTTTAAATGGGTACCTGGAGAAATCTGAGGAAGGTAAGCAGGAAGGGTGTGCGAAAGCACAGGATAGCTGGCCCCAGCCCCCCATTGCACCTCCTAGCTGAAGGGCCACGAAACAGAGATCAGCACCGCCGGTTTGGAACTTGCGGGTCTAGTCCCGTCATACTATTATTGTGTAGTCTTTGCGTCAGCAAAATACATTCTATTTTCTATAATACCAGATTCAGTAAAGGTTCTTTTTGCAGTCCCTTTAAATAATCTTTTCAAAGTTAAAATTCAATAAGGTCCCATATATACGAGCACTGAAAATATAGCTACTAAATGCAGCTAAAATTCGACTCCCTTTGCAATAATTTGGATTCTTTCAAATTAACTTCACAGATATATCGAATATCTTTCTTCTATTTGTGATGACTGCCACAAATATGAAAGAAATTAAAGAATACCTGAGGTCGGACTGTTCTCTGAAGAACACATAAAGCACCATTTTTTCCATACCCAGAAGTAGTAACAATCTCCATATCTGGATCTATACTGCATTCAAATTCTTGAGAACGCAGGAATGGCTGACCAACGGCTACATTACCACAAGGTCCGATATTAAGCAGACTATCACATACTTCAAATTGGTAGTGAACGATGGCTTGTGTCGCAGCCACTTCAGAGCCATATAATGCAATATCAATTGGACTTTGATCGACTTCCATCCAGCCTCCTTAAACCAAATACCAGAATTAAAAAACAGTTCTCACTAGACATCTATATTACTTGGTTATTTCATGACTTACAATTATGTGCATTTTATTAAGGTTTTAGGAAGTTGTTAGTTATTCTTAAATGACAAACTTTTTTTTTTGTCTGCGGTGAGACTTTATTCTGTTTCCTCTCATTAAACCTATAGATCAGAGAAATGATCTCGAGTGTATTTGTTTGTAAAAAGAAAGGTTTTCTAAATAAAATTAAATTAAAAACAAATTTTTTCAACTGAGAAGAAAGAGCAAGAATAAAACTTAAAACGAAGATAAATTATTAGGTATATGAGGGGGTTCACCCCCTCGTCAATCCCTCTTCTTTACGGTAAAGTTCGAATTTTGTTCCAATTCTTTGGAACAAATGACAATTTTTGGAACAATTTTTAATGTTGCTCCTTGCTTCCAGTTGAAAAACTTGTTTTCTTTTATTTAATTTCATATCGCTTTTTGAAATAAATGCTGGAAAATCCGACATTCCCTTCATGGAAAGTTCCCTTCCCCCATATAAAATTCCTCCATGGAAAAATCCTCACACGTAACCTTCTCCCCCTGAACCCCCCCCCCCCCCCCCACCAAAAAATCCCCCCTCTGAAAACGTCTGTGTACTTCCATGATGTACTTTTGTACTGTGTACTTTTATGACTTTTACAGGATGGTTGTCCTTTTTTCAAAAACAAGGCAAATATTCCCAGGTTCGTAACTTTTGATGGGAAAGACTAAACTTGACGAAACATATATTTCAAGTCAGTATAAAAATCCAATTCCTTTGATCTATCTATTGGTATCAAAATTTCTTTTTTTAGAGTTTCGGTTACTATTGAGCCAGGTCGCTCCTTACAGTTCGTTACCACGAACTGTTTGATATGTGAGTGAATGAAAATCCTTCCGCAATAGCTTGAATTCTTAACACCTCTGGCTTATATAAAGCTCAGCATTCATATTTTCATTTTGCTTTTCTTTTTTTTACATGGCTTTCAAAAGCCTATCAATTCAAATAAAAGCTTCCAAATAAAATTAAAACTTTGCATTGAAATACAATTTCAGGTTTTCAGCAACAAAAAATTTATTACAGTTGTTTGGGTATATTTATTTTTGGTAAAAAAAAATTAAAGTGGTAATAACGAGTTTGCGGTCTACTGAAGGCGAAAATTTACAAAGAAAATCCAAATTCTAGGTCAAAGTTTTCAACAATTTGCAGAAAGCCAATAATAAATTATGTTTGCATTGTTTTCGCATTAAAAGACAGATAACTTTGACCAAGCCTAGAAAGCAAAAAGCAGAGAAAAACTCGGAAAGACGGTTCTGCGATTGTCTTTACATTGATACCTAAATGTTACTTGACATGGGGTTCCTGCTGAAGCGGGTTAAACGTAATACTGATACTTTCAGCCTCTAGGCAGCCCAGTATCGTACCAAGTTTGAGAAGTCGGCCGGTCGAAATGTCAGCTGATTACAGTACACATCTATTGCCACTCTACCATCAGACAGGACCTTCCTTAGAAATGTTTCCAAGCATATTCAAAGCCAGCGAAGTCACGGCCGTATGAATGGGGGAGGAAGGGAGGGGGGATGACAACCCCCCTCCCGAAATTTTTGTCTGACATAAAAACGTAATAAAATTAATATAAAACAATTTTGTTGGACATTACTCCTAATACTTTTACTATGCACCCTGTTTGCTTCCATGCTTGAGCAAATTATATTCCAACAAATTATTTAGTGCCTGATGGAAAAATATTGCAACTTTTTACTATTAGTGCTAATTATAGGTAATATCCTAATGACTGTACTGTATCCTAATGTCTCCAAGACTAACTCGTTCGTTAACTTAATAGCATTTTAAACTTAAGTTGCCAACTAACCAGCTTTCAATTACTTCCAATTAATTTTTGGATAAACGGACTTAAAGGAACTCTAAAAAATGATTTAACGGATGATGACAATGTTTATTGACACACAATGTACGAAAGAAATACCTTTAAATAAAATGTTTTGTGATTCAGTAAGTATCATAAAACCCAAAGGCTAGTATAAAAATACGCATTCTAAGGTACTCTGATAAAAAAAAGAATCTATGACAATAATTTGATAGCACAGGAGGATATGCGGACTGGGACTGTTAAAAAATGTGTAAAAATATGTGTTATTTCTTACACATTCTTAAACTGCCGACAAGTCAAACAGTTTTATAAGCCAAATTTGTACAACAATTTCTCCCCTATTCTAACACCACGAGTTAAATAGAATGTGTAGGCATGACTTAACCTGCACGAAGGTAACAAGTTTAATTTTGAAACAATAAGGGCACTTTTCGATCATTATTTTCATTCATGCATATATTTCCCATGCATACAATCAAGTATTTCTTTTTTCCTTCTTTTTTGCTAAAAAACTAAAATATGTAAAAATACTGAAATGTTTCACGCTGATTTCCAAAATACAATCGAAATGTTCCCATCAATTCAAGTTTTTGCGTAATTATTTTGAATTATCTTTTATGAAGCAGTTT
Organism: Artemia franciscana; assembly: GCF_032884065.1. Lineage (NCBI taxonomy): Eukaryota > Metazoa > Arthropoda > Branchiopoda > Anostraca > Artemiidae > Artemia > Artemia franciscana. The sequence continues at coordinate 14,409,346 of NC_088874.1, forward strand.
AGAATTTGGACTTTATTTTGAGAGAAATCTACCACAAACCGATATTCCCTCAATGGTTAGGGGTTAGTGCTTGGGGTTGACCCGGACATTTTTTTTTTCTTTAAAAACAAAATTTCGATAACTAGCAGACATATCTCACCGTTTCAAAAACCCCAATGTGTGTCCAAATATTTTGCATCTACAAGAATTTTTTCCAACTTTTATCTCCACAGCTTTTTCCAGAAACGGTTTAAAAACAAAACACAATCATCCTAAACAACCCCACAGTGCGGGGCTGTTTCGGACATGGCACGGATTGCTTCTGACACTTTGTAATATAGCTATAAAACTTTCAATTATTATTAGACATCTTAATCCAAAAATTTCTTTTTAGTGAATGTTAAGCTTGGAAAAATCAAAGTTGAAGCCAAGAGCTTTCGCAGCTCTCTTTGTACAACCTGTCAAAACTGGGCACAGAAGCTTCAAGACAATATCGTCTTTTGAAACTGAAGCTTGGTCAATGGGATTAGGAAAAGTGAGATTCGTCCCATTTTTATTAGAAACATCACCTCCACGTCATAATCACCAATTTCTGCTACTGGTTCAATATAAAAACGTTTCCAGCAGCTAGGATATTTACATTAAACAGATCATCAGGTTCCGTTTCTTCGGGACGTAGAGATTAATCAGAACTATCATGCATGAATAGATATTCTTTTAATTTATCATCACTATCTTCACCATGGTCAGCAATCCTCCGCAATCTTGCTTTCTCTGGAAGGGTGGCGACAATTTTCTTCGGAGATCTCCTTCTATTTTCTACTATTCGCTCTAGTTCTTCTATTTCCTGTGTTTCTGTAAGTATGCTTGTTTTTCTTCTCTGTTTTACTCCTCTACCCTGGTTAGTTGTAGGTGGCACATGGGGAGCTGGTCTTAGTTGCTCAGGAGATACGGAAAAGACTACAAAAGGCTCTTGAGTTTCGTCAGTACCTCGGTCTGCCTCACGTGGATCTGGCATAGGAAGTTGAGAATGGCTGCCCAGCTCACAATATTATTCATGCTGAACTTCTCGAGGTATGGAACATGGCTGAGCTCTGCTGCCTTATATATAGAAATACGTTGGTCTGGATGGTTTCAACCATCCATTAAAGCGGCTTCCCAACGCTGTTTGAATGGTCTATAGACCGAAACAGCCAAAGCTTGCAAGCGATACGAGCAGTGAGGATGGAAGGTAAGTAACATTATCGCATTTTCTTTGCGGTAGTTAACTACTTAGATGTCCAGGTGACTGTCATGATTGTCTAGTAACAGTAAGTTTTTGGTTTCTTTTTTTAATGTTGACGAACAAAATGTTCGTCTCCAAGAAAATGTCAATCCAACCACTTGGATGAGCTGGTCCCAAAGCACCCGGGCTCATCTTTTATCGTCTATGGTTGAAAATTAACCATTGGAAAGACAAAACCGGAGGCATGTGGTTACCATTCGCAGACACACACAAAAAAAAAAAACAATCATTACATTTTGACCGCGTTCTACTGATTTCGTTTAGGCCAGTTGCTTCTAGCCTTTCTTGGCAAGCACTCTAAGGAGGTGGTAATACAGTTGGGACACCTGTTCCATCGGTGTTCCAAATACATTGCGGAGCAATTTGGTATTCAGCATAGACTGAGGCAAGGTTATCGAAGAACCTCCCTGGTCGTTGAAACCACTTGCTCCAGCTTGACTTGTTGCCCCGGAGGATCTGATAAAAACTCCCTCTTCCACTTGAGGAATGCAGCCGTCCAGTCTATCGAAGCTAGTGCCTTGATTTCCCAGGATGAAAAAGGAAAAGAGCATGAAGAGCATGGAAAGAACATAAAAAAAGGTATCGAGTGGTATGTCCACGTTATTCGTAGGTCAGAAGTGTGGACTGGCTCATATTTACATCAAAAGCAAAGCCGTAGCCTATATCGTTGGGCTAAACACAGATGCATGTATCGAATGCTATAAATGGCCTTTGTGTCTATCTTTGCGCTGGTATCCACTCTCCTGGGTGAATTTAACAAATTAGCGTTGTTTTGGACACTTTCAAAACTTCGTCCGAACCAATCCAACTATGGCGTCCGTATCAACCCTACAAAGACCATTTAAAAAAATGGCTTCTAGAAAAAAAAATAGTTCAGGTAAGTCCAATTTGTGACTAGCTGTAGCTAGCGACATGATAAGTCAAAGCACATGCAAACGTTCAACTATGTACACAAGTAAACAACACAGCTACACAGCCTGGCGCATGTCAGTTGAAATAAAAATAATACCTTATAAAGTGGTTCACAGGGAATATCTTTGAAACACGGGTTAGAAAACTTTTAAAACTTTTGCACAAAGTCGGCCACTCTTCAATACTTGATCTTGATTTTTGGCATAATTTTTCGTGTAAAACTCGATTTTATAATTGGAGTGTCCGAAACAACCCTTGTCCAAAACAACCCTGAGCTCCCCTACTGTTTATTTCTAATTGAAAACACATTTTTCTTTCTTTTTTTTGCTAAATAACTGTTCAAGCAAAAGGAAAAATTCTATCAATATTTTTCGTCAAAACCTTGGAACAAAAAAAAAATATTGCCCAAATAATGGACGGTGAAAAATTTTCAATTTATTCACATTAGAAACAAAATTTACAAAACTCAAGTGTTAAATTACTTGAATAATCAGTTATTTGTTCAAAATACTAGAACATTTTCAAGAAGTTACGCCAAAAGTACTATGAAATTTTCTCAAGTCAAGAGCTGTCCTTTTGTTTGCATCCCAATCTAACTAAAACGTGTTCTTAGATACGCTCTGGAACTGTTGCAGCAAATCTAATAGGAATAAGCATCTAAAAAACACAAAATAGTACCGTCAGAGCCAGTTCTCTGTTTCTTGTTTAAGGGCTGAGTGACAGGGTTGCGTTTTGCCGATGCGGTTTCTTTGTATCTCAAAAGTAAAGAGTTGCCAAGTCTAGATCCCAAGAATATGTGGTTTTCTTCACAAACTGTAACCTATAAATAAAACAAAAACTAACTAAATACAAAATAGTACAATCAAGATTTTAAACTTAACAAGAAAGATTTGGGTGAGCTGCACAGTCTACAAGGGAATAATGCAAAGATAAGACTTCCCTTTCCAAAAGATGCAATTTGTACTTGGCAATATCACTCCGTGACAAAAAAAAAACTATCACGGAGGAAAACAAAGACTATTTAACTTCTCTAGGTGAGATCAGGGTTTAAGATACTTCATTAAGAAGCCGGTGATCCAAGCAGAACTTTCAAGCAGATACAGTATACAGATAGATAATCAATATTAGTCTACCATCATTTTTATTCTTATTTTGTTTTTTTACTGCAATTACTCCTACAGAGACATTGAAACCGAAACAAGAAGAAATACCCGTGTACACGGTGAGTATTCTCCTTCCTCTCAATCCTCCACTCTTCACACTAAAGTCCAACTGGCAATTACTATTGACTGCCATCATTTTAATGTACCAATTACCTTTCAAAATGATTGAGCTAAAAATTGTATTACTTAAATTTAATAAAAAAAAAAAACCCTTTAACCCAGAACCTCTTGTGTTCGAGTATTTGCTCTCGAAGCATTGATTGAAAACTGTAAAGCTTTAGGATAAACATGGGGTTTGTGAGCAATGACAGTCCCCTCATGATTTCTGTTCGTTTTTTTAAGTTTTAATATATTTCTTTACTTTAATTTTTTTTTAGTTAAGGATATTCCAGGCAATTCCGCACCGAAAAACACGATCTCTATATGTTTCATTTTTACTCACTGCAAACTGTTTTGACTTTTATTCTCACATGACATTTTTTTTCAAAATGGAGCCTCGAGACTAAAAATAAACAGAAGGGAGCCTTGTAAACCCCCATTAGTTCCTGTTACGGAAACGACCCTTGTATTTGCACGATTCGCAATTTCCGTCTAAATGAGCCCTCGTCCAAATTTCGTTACCGTCATTTCGATCCGACCAACACCTGTAATCGTAGTCTTAGAGGGACATTATGCAGCACTTCATTATGCAGATTATAACTGCTCTCAATGTTCAATTCAGTGTTAAAATACGTCCTTTCTTTCTTTTAAAGTTTATCAATTAATCCTTTGGCCTAGAATGTACAAATTGCATAATGTGTTTATTTGTATACAAAAATAGAAGGAGACAAGGATTCTAGAGCTGTCTCAGATTAACTTTAATGCAGTCCAAATTCCAACAGTGGAGAGCATTTTTGCCTTTTTTTAATGCATTTCACCAATATACTCTTTCATCTGAAATTATCCAAATCAGTCATTTGCACAAGAAGGGGTTGTTAATCAGAATTATCTCCCGGAAAACCTAAAATGCCCTTGACCTAAATATTTACATAAGATCCTGAGTTCAAGAATTTATTACAGGCCGACCTTTTTTCAAAAATTCATTTGTGTCTGTACTAAATAATCTGACTGTGATAAAAAAAAAGAAGAAAAAAAAAGAAAAAAAAAATCGAATCCTGGACAGGAAGATACGAAATGTCCCATCTTCGCAGTCGGAACCCTAAAAATCATGCTGGGGGTTTTATAAACTTCCGAATTTTATCAAGAGCAGGTCAGGTTTGAGGAATGTTTCCCCCCACCTTTCCTGAAGTCATACAAACAAAGTTATGCGAATAACTTTTGACAGGTACATTTACATTTACATATTTATCACTATAAATAGAAAATTTTTATTCTGCTGCCAAACTTTCGTTTTACAGAGTTTTAGTTTCTATTGGCATAGACAGCTCTTTACTTTCAGTTTTTTATTATGAACTGCTTGATTCACAGGAAAATAACAGTATCTGATAGGACAGGTCTTTTCGGTAGGAAGATCAAGCTTAGTGTTACTAGAGCCGTAGTTAGAAAGCCCTGTAACTTGGAACGTCAATACGTTTCCAATGATAACTAACAAATCACTATGGAAGGAAAATAAGTCCACTTTTATTCTTGTAAAACATGGCAAACCTGATTCTGAAGCACCAGAAAAACTTTGAAAACTTCAGTGGACTTCATTGCAAACCCATTAAAATACATATACCAAAACTGAGCTTCAAGATACGTGTGTTCGTCCAAAATTAAATTTAATTGGCATACATCATCTAAAGCTAAAAAACTAGCGTCTAAAAACCTAACATATTGAAAGTTTAAATTCAGTTTCGTCAAATTTTCATGTCTCGAGAACGATTCCAGAAATACGCATACAAGATTTTTACTATTTATCAATGATATTTGCTAAATTTTTGTCATGAAGACATCTACAAGTAGTGTCACTCAGATCTCAACTAAACTTGGTTGAAAGTAAGAGTAAGCCCCGTAGTTTTCATTTTTTGGATTTTTGAACAGTCCAACATCCCAACCTATGTGCTATTGGGTATGTTATACCTTCATTCTTCTCATCTAGACAGTAAGATGAAATAGTCATGTTGTCAGATATAAATCAAAGTGGGTAGTAAGTGAGAGCTAGTGTCGTATGTGTTATTTTTCGGGGTCAGGAGCTGATTCCATCTCATAGGGAATGGTGCATGGGTAGGGGTTGGATTTTTTAGTCAGGCTGTGGAGCTCGCTCAAGGATGGCTTTCCCAGTGTTTAGTGTCCGTTAGAGATCACGGAAGCCAGATTTCTGGTTTCCTAATTTCTACGATTTACTAAGTTAGATATAGATTAAATTAGGGTACAGACTGTGGAGAAATTCACGAAGACACAATCAGGTTTAGTGCATTTCGTATTTAAGAAATCGAAAAAACAGTACAATTTGAGGTCATAAAATTGGGAAGGAGAGAGGAAGATAAAAATACGGAAGATGACAGGAATCAGAAGTGGCCTCTCCAGCCTCTACTGAGTAAAGCAAATTCTGGATTAGAAAGTTTTTATTCATTTTTGTATTATTATAATGTTAATATTACTTAAGTTTTTGATCCACCTGCTCATCCCTGGTTTCTAAACCGTTTGAAAAGCGAAATAACCAAAGCGGACAAAATATCCGTAAGATAGCCAAGGGCTGGTCAGGTTGTGAAACTAGCATCGGAAGTCCTTGATTTTGGAATAATGTTTCGTTTAAAATTGTAACATAGAATTATTAATAATTCAGGTCGTTTCCGCGTTTAAGTGCTTTTGGGCACGACCAGCATTGACATCCCTGCATTAAGCAGAAGAGAACCATGAGCGTGGAGTATTACCTAAATATTACTTACGCAAGTGGTTAAAACACTACTTGCTGAACGCTCCAGGTTGATTCCACGAACAGATCGCATAGGGTCAGACAGCAAAGTCAATATATACAGATCTCCAGTTTTTAGAGAAATCAGAATACGTTCAGGACTTAAAGAAGCTGTTGCACAACAATCCAGGGATATTTTCAAACCTTCATATGGCTCTGAAAAAAAGTTATAATTAAAAATAAAGTCCTTTATGTACCCGAAGGTAGTCCCGACTTCCAAACACTGGAAAGTGGTTTTTTGTTAAAAAGGAGGATGAGTTCTGCCAAATTTATAACCCATTTTTAAAAAGGAACTATATAATCACTCGGCTTCCTCTTCTTTATCTACTAGTTTTATCGTTACAGGTGTCACTATTAAGTAGTTTACGTCGGCCCAGTTGAGTCATTAGTTGCTAAATCGTGTTTCAATTTTTTGTACAGGTTCAGCCAAACATCTAAGCATTTACTGGCGAGAATCGATTATTTTCCTGACAAAAGTTAAAGAAGATTGTGGATAAGATAAAAAGACACTCAATTACAATTGGCAACGATTAATTATAATTACGAATAAACAAAACAACGGTAACTATGCTCAATTAAAAACACTACTTTACTCATACTGGGAAATTTCGTAATAAAACACCGCAATCGTGAAAGTACAATGTTTTTTAGAAACATCATTACAGATCTCTTTCGCTAATAGCAAATAGAAATTTTTCTTGAAGAAATTTATTTTAGAAACCTGCACAGATACTTCAAACATATAGATTTGACATTTCATCTTCTGGCCTTATACAGATAAATAATATAAGCTGCGATTTTGAAATCCTCCATAGTGCTATGTGGTTAAATATTCAAATTGTTTTGCTTTTCTTTCACATCAAATGTCTAATTGTCATGCTGAATATCCAGGAGGAGCTTTCTTGATATTTAGGCTTTTTTAAATATTCAAACAACATAATTCTTGAATGAAATTTGCACTAGACGATTGTCAAACTAACTCTAGGCAATATCAGAAATACTTGAAAATTAATTTGGGTTATGCTTCATTAACACCACCCATAAGCTTTTAAAATAATAATTTCACATTTTTCAAGAAATCGTCAGAACATTTTTCACTCAGAAAGGTTAATCATTTGTAAAAATGTTTTAAGCTCAATCTTCTATAAATATTTGTAATGCGCAATTTACTCAAGATATGTCTTTTTATGTCAATTTACTCAAGATGAACCAAACTTGATGATGTAGGAAAACAGGGCCCATAGGAATTAGTATGTCTGGAGCTGATTTTAAGAGTAATGAGTCAATGATTTTAAAAGTAATGAGTCAGCATTCATGCACAGAAACTTTAGATGGGAGAAGCCTTTTTTTTTAAGAAAAATTTGCTATGGTTTTCCCATGAAAAAAAAATCAGTTTTTCAAGCTCTTTCAGAGAAAAATGTAAAACAACTACTGAAATGAAAATTTACAAAATTTAGTCTTGAATTTAATTTTTCTGGACATGCTAGTGCTTTCATTCTGTCAATTGGGAATCAATAGTTACTTATCACAGTTATGATGATTGTATTCTTAAAAAAAGCGTTCTTTTCTTTTTTAATGAATTGCAATATAGGAAAGCTTCAGCCTAACCATAGTGTATAAAGTTGAAATGCTATTCCAGTAGGCTAGTTATTTTATGCTCATAGAAGCCAGTGGTAAATTAGGATTCCCAAACAGGCCAATAAAGGGAATATATATATATATATATATATATATATATATATATATATATATATATATATATATATATATATATATATATATATATATATATATATATATGTATATATACATAAACCGAGTCCTCCATTCGTGTTGCTAGATTGTCTCTTTTCCAGTGGAGGTCAACGGCCCGACCTATACCCAAAAACTATATATACCCCAAAAACCTATACCCAAAATTCCTAGGCTTCTAAAATAGGAAAATATCCTTGAAGAAAAAGAATTACTTAAAGGGAAGTTGCTGCTCCTTTCAGCAGCACTGTTCACAGAAACGGCATACGGTGGTACAGACTGATTAGCATAGATGATTGAATTAACCGCCAGTATTATAGCACCACCAATCGGTTTTGGTATCGGTAGGATCCGGAAACAATCAAAAGGAAGGTTTGAAAGGGACCAAATAATTGGATGCACCTTTTCCTGGATATTTAAGCTGATTCCTACCATACAATAGGTATCGTGCCGGACAGCCACACGCCTGAAAAAAAAATAAAATGTTTTAATAAATTGGTCTAATATATTGCTGTGTCTAAAACCAAAGAGGAAAGCTCATGCTTTTCCAGAAATAAGCCACAGTGGTCTAAGAGTCTTCTCGCGGGTTAGCACCTAGTCGTACTTTAGAAGGGTAGTTGTGTCCAGGGGATTTGGAACAAACCATAGCTGGAACAAACCATGTTTCATTAAGCCTAGATCAAAGAGTACCTAATATAATACCTGATCTCCCGTTTACCTAAATGAAGCTAAACTGGTTAGCAGGACGCTGCAAGTTACACAAACTTTTCAGTATCAATACATAAACAGGGCTGTTGAGATGGAAACATGTTAAGAACCATTTTACTTCATAATATGCAGAAAAATTGTAGTTAATCATTCCTAAAAGCGCTTCCATTTTCGCTACCCAACAATCCCTCCCCCTCCCCCACGGTATCTTTTTCTTCCTATATTTTCTATGTGTGTATCCTTAGTATCAAATAGCATATCAAGTTGTTATTCAACTTAAAGCCATACATTTGCGAATCTCGTGCGGGGTTCTAGGGGCGTATGTAGAAGGAGAGTCTGGGGTTGGGACACTCTAGTGTATAATTAGGCATTTTGAAAAGGAAATATGTTAAGAAAACAAATCGTACTTCATAATATGCAGAAAAATTGTAGTTAATTATTCTTAAAAGCCCTTCAGTTTACTGTGCCCAGCCCCTCTCCCCCCCCCACTAATGTGCAAATATAGAGCCCAAATTATATATTTCCCATACATTTTGACATACGTCAATTCTTTATTTCAAGTTAGCACCAGCAAATTGAACAAACGTTGACGGAGCCAAGAAGCAGAAAAAGCATGGTCAATATATAATTACTGGAATAAAGTCTCTTAAATAGGAAAGCAATGATTAACTTGATCATGTAACTTTCACCGTTCCAAGAAATTCTAACTCTGAATTCCCAAATTAAACTTGGGCTTTTAAATTAGTCTTCTTAGGCTCGCTAAATTTATGTTTCTAGGTTGACAGTTGCAAAGACTAACTTTAAGTTAAGACATTTTGCTTACGTAGCTGCAAATCGTCTCAGTTTTCCAATTATTGTATTACCATCATTTATAGTCTAGTGGTATAAGACTTCTGGTCAGATTAATTGGCTTATTAACAAAGAAAATTTTATCCGCTTTTAAATAATCTATATAGATTTTTTAAAGGCCTTATCCACTCACAAACCGAATTGTAAAATCTGAATCCGGATTTTAAATTCGCGCTTCCGCCTATAATCCAGATTTACAAAATTCTTTTCCACTGACAATTATGAACATAAAACACAAAATTCGTATACAAGAAGTCGTCAAACCGCAAACAAATAATTTGTTTGTTTTTTTCACTTGCCTGCTTCCATGGTAAACCCATCCTATTTCCGTGGCTAAATTCTTAGACCTTCTAATAACCAATATTTAGATTTTCCCGATATGACACTAAACAAAATTTTAATCTATGACAAAGAAGGGGAGTGGGGAATTGTAAGTTCATAATCTAGATTGTGAATTCAACAGCTACACTCGAAAAGACTGTAGATTTAGATCATTAATTTACCCATTCGTGAATTGTATCAGTAAACTTTATTGTTTCACAGGTTGCGATTCAATAATTCAGTTTTATAAACTTCTTTCGTCGATCTTGTTTTAAGAAACCAGTTTGTCAGTGGAAAACACCTCAAGTCAGCTTAGGACCCACAGTTTGAACTTAGCTCCAGCGATCCACTGCGGGGTTTCGAATTTAATTACGTTGATGAGATTACGCGTAAGCGTTTCATACTATTCCAAACATGAAGAAGAAAAAGGAATCTCCACTCGCAATTTGATTCCGATGATCACATTATTGAAAAGCGTTTCTACACCTAACAAAAGAAGAAGAAGAAACAGAAATCTCCAGTTGTCACCACTTTCATGTTTCGTGATTATTCTTATCAATAAGCGGCATTAACCTGCAAGTCTCTCTACTCTTTCATGGCCAGACATAAATGTCTGGAGCCAAATTTGTGCTTAGCCACGGAAGTCAAGGTAGAAATGCAGACGATCAACAATTCAGCAACAATTTACTCTTTATATAATGAAAATATGACCGGTGCACACTCTGGTAGCAACAGACTAACAAACCATATGTTTAATTAAAATTAAAAACAAATAATTTAAAGAAAACCTCTCAGATAATATTCTCTTTAATACCTCACAAAAAGTGATTTGGATTTTTCTTTTTGAAAATTGTTTTTCAATTTTTTTTATCTTTTCTAGCTATTTTCTTCCTTTTACACGGCCAATCAAACGTTAGACGTTTGGATAAGCGCCAACTATCTTTTGATATAAGTATTTAATGATAAGAGATACACATAGGAAAAATTACAAGACGAGCATGGATCAAACAGAAGGATTTACAGGGAAAATAGAGCGGATAGATAAAATGGACAGCATGAATTCGATAGAAAAGCATGGATTAAATAGAGAAGTTTTTTTTCCTTTTGAATGATTCAAGCAAAACACTAAGTCTATTACTGAAATTTGCTTTTAAAAAGAGGTAACAGCTGAAACCTTTTTTGTGCTTTAAAATGAAAAAGCAAAAAATTTGGATTTTTATTAAAAATCCATGATTCGCCAAAATTCAAGGGATATCTATTTCACAACCTTTAAACCCTTATGGATAAACACAATCAAAATATTATCCATTTCACTATTGTTTTCAAATAATTATTTTGATTTACAGCAGTAAAGTTTTACTTTTTACCAACTTCCAAATGTAAAAAAAAAATAATGAAGAAAAGAAATAGCTTACCCTGGCCATGTTTTTTGGGGTTCATATAAAACCAATATAGTTGGCTCAAAATAGCCATACAAAAACTGGACATCGATGACATTATCTATCTTCTCACTCATATCAGAAAGAGAAATCACATATGAGTTTTGAACAGGCGATTTTGATGCGTAATTTGACAGCCCTAGAAAGAAAGCATCATTGTACATTGTGTAAGTGCAAGTTAGTAACAACACAAATTATAATGACACGGTATGAAATAGTGTTTCATGTCGGCTTCTGTATATCGTCAAACGGGTATCAAAAGGACGTATCTCCATAATTGTAAATTTTCAGAAGGACATGTAAAATTTACTTTATGTAAAATCAATGCATATCAATCCGTTTTTATTTTATGGTTATTGGAGGGGAAGTAAAATAAAGTTGTGAGGTTTTTTTTTTCTTCTGAAAATACAATTATGGAGATACGTCCTTTGATACCCCACTGATGATACGTTGACGACCCTGTTTAATTTTGGTTTCATACCTATATCTGACACGGTTGATACAGATGATGACATGCATATAGGGTCGGGGGTTGAGACCCTGTCCCTTTCTCTCGTGTGCTTAATAAAATCTCGAATTTCCCAACTTCTTATAATATCCAATATTTTTCATACAATTTACTAGTTGGTGAATCAAACGGTATGTTTGTTTCTCGACTTTTTCTTTATGGTCCTTTACTCCTTTATATCCCCCCCCTCCAAAAAAAGAGTAACCAGTACGTATATTTTAATGCTAACATAAAACAAAATCATGAAACTGCAAAATCCATTAACAACACAAAGTCTGTCCCGTTCATTAAAGTTCAAAGGCTTGGATTGGAGGTAGATGCTTCAGAAAAATCAAGTGCGAGTTTAAGGAGTTGAGGAGTAGTGGCTATATCACTCGTAAGTGAACAAATTATAGGGAAAATTGTAAAGAATAACTTCATTTATTGGAAAAGGGGAGAGATGGATTTTATATACAACTTTTACATGGTTTACGATCTATTGGCAGTAAAAATGTTTTCACTCACTAGCATTTTCGCTTGATTTGGCCCAAAATGCTGTTTTGCGCCAGAATATACGGCGTAATCTCATTCTCAGCATAGAAAAGGCACTGGGCCTTTTAAGCTATGCTTAAATGATACCTATAATAATCCTATACGACCTCTACTTCAGTAATCATGCCTAGGTAAAATAAGAAAAAGAGGGAAATATATCAGAAGCAAATAATAGGTACTACACCAACTAGCAGAAGTTACCGACCCACGTCGCAAGGATGACCAAGGCATAAGAGGCAATTGTTACTTACAATTCCCTCCCTTGTCTTAAATTTGAGCCAGACTTTTTTCTAACGTGTACCAAAATACTAAAGTTGTCAACCCCTTGAAATTTTAAAGTGGTGTATCGCATGAACAAATTTTAGTGCAAAAAAACTAACGTCATATACTTTGATCAGCTCATCAAGGAATACTGATCAGCGTTGAAAATAATCTATATGTCTTGGTTCAAAATTAAATTTTCTTTCCGTGGGCTAACTTTTTAATATTACAACTTAGAAAGTAGCAAATGAAATCTCAAATTTCTTTCACGATGGGGCTAACTAACCGTCGCAAATCTTAAGCACTTTCCGATTTTACTTCGATATCAATTTGAAGCTGGTACCTGGTACTTGCCTGCTAGAACGGAGCTTTCCGGTCGGAAGCAGAAACATGGCTCGAGGGAACCAAAGCTTAGCTGCATAACTTTAGATAATCCCCTCTGACAAAGTGTATAAAACTCCACTTCAACCAACACACTGTAGGCTCTGGCTCAATTACTACCAAAAATATTTTTTGGCCCCAGATAAGCATTTTGCGCAGCTCTTTAAAATCTAATATCATATTCATCAATCTGGCCTGAGGTAAGAACTTTCCACAAAAACCGCTGAGGTTAGATATTTACCACTTTCAAGCAATAAGCTGAAATCAGTGGAAAGGAAAAAAAAGGATGATAAAACCAAAGTGTTGCTGATAGAAGCAAAACGTTGACTTTGTAAAGAACAAACTTAATTGAAAAACTGAAACTTAATCACTTAATTAAAAAACTCAAAGATCTAGTGCCCTTTTTAGTGAAAGAAAGTAATCGTAGGGCAATCACCCCTCAAGCGTGCCTTTTTTTACCCCAAGGCCCCCATAAGGCCCCCAATACATCGAATCAGAATTTCCATTAGCTATTTTTCTCGCATTGGTCGACAGGTCCAATAGATATACCTCCAGGAATGAGATGACCCTCAAAGTCCCAGAGGCAAGGTGTCTAAATTATGCAAAATGTCTACTGTTCAGAGAGCAATGGGTTTATAGTATAAAAAAGAGACATTTTCATCTTGGGGGATCCAATTCGCTTAAAACATTCAGGGATCGTTCGGAGATGCCAATGGATTAGAAAAATGAGGGAAAATAATGATGATTTCCCAGAAATGGGACGCGAAAATGGGCTATTTTTTCCAGACAGTCTAAAGGGGTTCAGAAACTGTTTTGTTCCGTTTGCCTAATGCTTACATCTGCAAATCCTTGGGAAAAAAAGACCCCAACGTACAAACAAAAATTGAAAACAAAGATATTCATTCTCTAGAAAATAGCAAAACAATCATTCATTTTAATTTTGATATCTTAAGACGACTCTTTCTGGTCTAAACTTCTTATTTTGATTCTAATTCACTCGAAAGTACAGAAAGTTGACACCAAAATAAAAGTTCGGAATTTAAATATTTTTTCAAATATATATATATTTTTTTTTTAAGTAAAGCGCTAAAATTAATCTAGCACCTTAGAGCTTTAAGGTGGGATAATTTTTGGTAATTTCAGTTAGTTTTAAAAGTGAATTGACTATTCATTTTATTTTCTGATCGTTTTAGGTATCATTTATTCGTCGATAGTAATATCTATTATTTTTAGTTTCACACGATTATTCATCTTAATATCTGTTCACTTTAGGCTTCATCCACTCTTTCATATTAATTTTTGCTCGTGTTAAAGAAGTGTTTCATGTTATATGAGTTTATTTTTGCTCGTTTTAGGTTTAAATATTGTTGTCTTCTTTTCTTTGTACCTACAAAAAAGACAAACTTTAAACAAACACTATCAAAGTAAATTCATATTTAAATAGTTTGTGGTCTGCAGATGTATTTGAGAGCCAAGACCATAGATAATAACTGATCCCCCTCCCCCCCCCGAAAAAGAATGACCGTCAGCAAAGCTTACACAACTTTCAGTGATATTTATAGTGATTTGAAACCTTCTTTTTTTTCAGGGGTGATCGTATCGACCCAGTTGTCCTAGAATGTTGCGAGAGGGCTCATTCTAACGGAAATTAAAAGTTTTAGTGTCCTTTTTAAGTGACCAAAAAATTGGAGGGTACATAGGCCCCTGGTGACTGGATCAAAATTTTGAGATAGCCATTCTGTTCAGCTTAATCGAAAACTCAATCACTATGTGTTTGGGGACGACATCATCCCCCCAGTCCCCGGGGGAGGGGCTGCAAGTTACAAACTTTGACCATTGTTTACACACAGTAATGGTTATTATGAAGTATACTGACGTTTTCAGAGGGACTTTTTTGCGTTGGGGTGGGGGTGGGTCGGGGGATGGGGTTACATGGGAGGATCTTTCCAAGGAGGAATTCATCATGAGGGAAGAGAATTTCCATGAAGAGGGTGCAGGATTTTCTAGCATTATTAAAAAAAAACAATGAGAAAATAAATAAATAAAAAATTTTCAACTGGAAGTAACTAGCAGCATTAAAACTCGAAATGAACTGAAAATATTACGCATATAAGGGGGTTCGTCTCCTCCACAATACCTTGCTCTTTACGCTAAAGTATTTTTAGTAATTTTAACTATTTATTCTATGGCCTTTGTGATTCAGGGGTCATTCTTAAAGAATTAGGACAAAATTGAAGCTCTAGTGCTGGCACGTACGCAGGGGGGGGGGGTGCCTTCGGCCCCCCTCGAAATTTTGTGGAATCTTTAATTTACCCATGGTTTCTTTAGATTTCTGGCAAAAGTAGGACATTTATTAAGAATCTAGATACATGTGTGAAGCCTTTTTTGGGGGATATTACAGCATGCAATTATCCGGTCAAGTCGCTGCCCAATTATTAACCCATTTTCTGTCTAACTTTTTACCCTCTTTGAAGTAATTTTCAATTGTACTGTTTTTTGTTTTTTTTTGTTTTTTTTGTAAAGAGACATGTTTTTGTCGCTTTGTACTTTCAATTGTATCTTTCAATTGTACTGTTTTTTTCTGCTTTCCACAGCAAAATAAAATTATCCTTGATATTAGGACGTTTATCCCCCCTTTTCAGGATAAAGTACAGCTTTTAATGAACCAATTTTGGAAACTATCATTTTTCATTGAAATCTACGTTTTTGTAATAGAAGAACGACCCCCACAGCACCCATATTGCACTGTTAACCCTAAAATTTCCCTTTCAGTGGGATATAATAGATTAATCACTGGCTGTAAATCGCTATGAACATAATCTGAGCCTAAAACATACTTTTGAGGCTTCAGTCTTCTTCCCCCCCCCATCCGCTACAATACTACAGATTAAAGTTAATCTGTGTTTTCCGATATACGTGCTTTCTGCATTACTAAATAAAAGCATGTGTTACTTTATATTTGTTGTTTCGAAGATTTTGACCCCGACCACCGAAAAAATTTCTGTGTACGTGCCTGCTCCAGTGTAAAGAGCAGGGTATTGATGAGGGGGCGAACCCCTTCAGATACGTAATAAAATACACAGATATAGAAGTTCATTACGTAAGTTAATTCGTAAGTTACGCATATTCCTTACTAACAAAAACGTTCGTAATAAAAAAATAAAAATTCTAGTTGCATTTTTAAGTAACCAGCACTTGGAGGGAAAATAGATATCCTCCCCCACCCCTTTGTTTGGAGGGAAAATAGATATCCTCCCCCACCCCTTTGTTTTATCATAATGTTCAGATCAAAACTATAAGAAAGCTATTTAGCAAAAAAATTAAAGTGCAAATTTCGTTTCAATTACTCATGTGCGGTTAGCCAAAATCAAAACACGCATCAATTCAAAAACGTCCAGAAATTAAATATAAAAAAAACAAGTTTTTTTTAACTTCAAGTAAGGAGCGACATTAAAACTTAAAACGAACAGAAATTGTTCCGTATAATAAAAGGGTTGTCCCCTTCTTAACGCCTCGCTCTTTACGCTAAAGTTTTTTAATGTTTGAAAAAGTAGAGTTGTGACAAAGAGTCAAACTTTAGCGGAAAGAGCGAGGCGTTAAGGAGGGGACAGAAGCATAATATTTGTAGACATGAATTAATAATGAGTCGGAGGTAATAGGGAGATTGTCTGTGCAGGATTTCGACTCTTGTTGATAGAAGAGCATCGTCAGGTGCTGAAAACCCTGTTGTGACCAAGATTGGCCCACGATTGCACAAAGCCTCCATTCAACTAGAGGTCCCAGGGACTTCTTGCTGTCTGATTCTAAGCTAGCTTAAGTGCTTCAGTGTAAACTCGAGAATATATGCTGGTCCCCGTCCTTCGCTGGTATTCAGTACCATTGCTTTTCCTGAGGCCAAAACAATTTCAATGATCTTAAGAATATTAAAATTGGAGCTCGGAATGTTACGACATTAAAAAATAACTGTCGTATCAACATTTTGACGGACGAATTAAGACGATTCGAATAGGACTTATTGGGAGTTTCGGAAACTCATATCCCTGGGGTAGGAAGCATGAAATTAGGTGATATAGAATTTATTTACTCAGGCAGGAAGGAGTTACGGGAGCAAATAGACAGGGTCCCAGGAAAAAATATGGTATTTCTATGAGGAAATTTTAACATCCAGGTCGGTATAAATTCGGACAAATGGTATCCTAGTCTGGGTAAATTTGATGTTGGAGGGGAAAACAGTAATGACTACAGACTGCTACAGTTTTGTAGGTATAACAATCTAGGTATAGCCAATACAGTGTTTGGTCACAAAATGGCCCATAAGTTGACGTGGTAATCAGGTGATGGT
The DNA here is from genome assembly GCF_032884065.1 of Artemia franciscana. Taxonomy (NCBI): domain Eukaryota; kingdom Metazoa; phylum Arthropoda; class Branchiopoda; order Anostraca; family Artemiidae; genus Artemia; species Artemia franciscana. The sequence goes on from NC_088874.1 coordinate 14,426,673, forward strand.
AAGACAGTAAACCTCATTGATTATGTTATTGTAAACCAAAGACTAGCAGGATCAATACAAGATGCTAGGGTGTATAGGAGTGCTGTTATATATGTTAAAAGTAAAGATCACCATATATTAGCGTCTAGGGTTATTCTAAAGCTGAAATTTCGGAAGGGTAACTACCTCCCAGGAAGTTATGATGTTGGCAGGCTCCCAGATGAGAATTTGACAGAAACTTTCCAGGAGCAGTTGTATACTGAACAGGGGAGTCTAAAGTTTGACAGTGTAGACTATAGAAGGAATAATTTTAGGAGAACAATTTGTGAAGTTACTGGTGGTGTCTTAGAGAATGAAATTAGGAACGGAGCTAGGAATATTAGTGAAAAGGCTTTATTTTTAATCGAGAGGAAAGGGGGCTTGTACATGAATTATGTGAGTGATAGATCATATGAAAACAAGAGGAATGCAAAGAAAGTAGAGAAGGTATTAAAATATATAAACTAAGAAAGTATGAATCGGAAGTCATTAATAAAATTTACGAGGATCTGGAGGACGCAGCTAGACAGCATAAAAGTAAAATATTGTACTAGCGTGTTAAGGGGGGATATAGGAAAAGAGTAAAAAGAGATGGGCAGAACATTTCAAGAATGGGCTAAGCAGAAATAGAGTTGCACGAACAGATATTGAGGAAAATAAAAAGTTTGTGACGCCTTGGATGCGAAGGAAGATTTGTTTTGTGAGGAAGAATTAGTGGCACTTCTAAAAGGAATAAAATATAATAAGACCCCGGGTGCTGACACTGTGGTAAATGAGTTTCTTGAATATGGTGACTCTGAATTAGAAATAGGTTACTGAAAATTATGAATATGATTTTTGAAAAACTGGAAGTACCTAGCGATTTTAGGAAAACACTAATTAAACCACTGTATAAGAAAGGTGATAAGAGCGAGTGTGGTAATTACTGAGGCATTAGCCTGGTCTCTGTAGCTAGCAAATTACTTAGTATTATCATATTTTTCAGACTGAGAGATGCCATAGACATAGTGATAAGAGAAGAACTGTGCTGTTTTAGAAAGGGTAGAGGATGTATCTACCAAATTTTCACTCTTAGGTTAATAATTGAGAAGTGCCTGAGTTGTCGAACACCTTTCGTCCTCAGTTTTATAGAATACTAGCTGTTGGGGTGGCGCTTCGCGCCACCCCAACACCTAGTTGGTGGGGGCGCTTCGCGCCCCCCCCCCAAGCCCCCCCGCGCGCGTAAGTCGTTACGCGCCATATTAGTTACGCGCCATTGTAGTTGTGTCCCTATGTCCCACCTGTGAATATAGATAGATATATATATATATATATATATATATATATATATATATATATATATATGTTTTTAACTACGTAAAACTTGCGAATATACAACATTCTTTGCTGTCCCATTGTCTGTGCATATAAATAGATTGTCAGGTTTACCGACTCTTGAACATGCAACATATAATGGTCCATGGGAAAACAATCCGTATTCAGATCTATACCTCATGATTCTAATGATTGCCCTTGAGCTTTGTTGATGGTGATTGCTAATCGACCATTCCCTGAGTCGCCATCGTCATTTATATATCCCCCTGTGCACCCCGGCGTCCCCTTTGTAGTTATGTCCCTGTGTCCCGGTCGTCATTTATATTCCCTGTGTCCCGGTCGTCATTTGTGTCCCGGTGTTCCAGTCTGTGATTTCTCTTTGAGTGTCCCGGGCGTCATTTATATTCCTTGTGTCCCGGTGTCCCGGTCGTCATTTATATCCCCCTGTGCCCCCCGGCGTCCCCATTGTAGTTGTGTCCCTGTGTCCCGGTTGTCATTTATATTCCCTGTGTCCCGGTCGTCATTTGTATCCCGGTGTCCCGGTCTGTATATACATTCGTTTTTTAGTTTTGTTTTTCTCCTTTATTTTTTTCCTTTTTTCTTTTTTTTTCTTTTTTAGTTTATTTAGATTTTTAGATTTTTTAGTTTTTTTATTAGTTTTTAGTTTTTTTTTGTAGTTTTTACCATTTTTTTACTTTTTTATATTTATTAATATTTTTTTAGTTTCCTTTTTCTCTTATTTTTCAGTTTTTTCCTTTTTTTTAGTTTTTTCTTTTTTAGTTTTTAGTTTTTTTTTGTTTTTTTAGTTTTTTTAGTTTTTTAGCTTTTTTAGTTTTTTTTATTAGTTTTTAGTTTTTTTTTTAGTTTTTGCCTTTTTTTAGTTTTTTTTAGTTTTTAGTTTTTTACCTTTTTTTAGTTTTTTTTAGTTTTTTAGCTTTTTTAGTTTTTTTTCTTTTTAGTTTTTTTTGTAGTTTTTACCTTTTTTAGTTTTTTTTCTTCTTTTGTATTAGTGTGAAATAATTCAGACGTCATTTGCGGACAAACATGACGTCACCTGATCCATCCACAGATCCACACACAGACAACTTATTTTTATATATATAGATGAGCAAGCGTTCAATTCTAATGATAGAAGAGCTTTGGCGATGGTCTCATCCTTGCATGGTATTGAATAAAAAAAACAAGTTTTTTTAAATGAAAGTAAGGAGCAACATTAAAACTTACAACGAACAGAAATTACTCCGTATATGAAATTGGCTTTTCCTCCTCAACGCCCCGCTCTTTACGCTAAAGTTTGACTCTTTCTCTTAACTTTTTTTTTGAAACAGTAAGAAACTTTAACGTAAATAGCGGGGTGTAGAGGAGGAAAAGCCCCTTTCATATACGGAGTAATTTCTGTTCGTTTTAAGTTTTAATTTTGTTCCTTACTTTTATTTAAAAAACTTATTTTTTATTTTATTTCTGGACGTTTTTGAATTAATTCATGTTTTGATCTTGGCTCTCCGCACATAAATAATTAAAACGAAATTTGCATATTAACTAATTGCAATTATTCGGAAGATTTTGAGAAAAAAGGAACGAGGGAGGAGGCCTAGCTGCCCTCCGAGTTTTTGACTATTTAAAAAAGAAACTAGAACTTTTAATTTTTTACAAACGTTTTCATTGGTAAAAAATATACGTATACGAAATAACTTACGTAACAAACTTATATATTCGTTTGTTTTTATTGCGTATATAAGGGGGTTCAACCTTCGTCGCTCTTTAACACTAAAGCTTAGATTTTGTCCCAATTCCTTAAGAATGACCTCTGAATCACAAAGGCCGAAGAATAAATAGTTCAAATTACTAAAAATACTTTAGCGTAAAGAGTGAGGTATAACGAGGAAGTAAGCCCCTCATTTGCGTAATAATGTTTGTTCGTTTTAAGTTTTAATGCTGCTCCTTACTTTCAGTACAAAAAACTTTTCATATTTATTTTTTCATTGTTTTTTCAAATAATGCTAGAAAATCCTGCGCCCCTTTATTGAAATTTTCTTCCCCCATGAGAAGTTTCTCCATGGAAATATCCTCCTACGTAACCCCTCCCCCCTCAACTCTCCCCTCTAAACCAAAAAAATCCCCCTGAAAACGTATATACACTTCCTAGTAACCATTATTATATGTAAACACAGGTCAAAGTTTGCAGCTTGCAGCCCCTCCCACGGGGACTGCGGGGGAGTAAGTCGTCCCCAAAGACATAGTTATTAGGTTTTTTTACTATGGTGAATAAAATGGCTATCTCAGAATTTTGATGTGCTGACTTTTGGGAAAAAATGAGCATGGGAGGGGGCCTAGATGCCCTCCAATTTTTTTTGTCACTTAAAAAGGGCACTAGAACTTTTAATTTTCGTTTGAATGAGCCCTCTCGTGACATTCTAGGACTACTCAATCGATACGATCACCCCTGGAAAAAAAAACAAACAAACAAATAAACACGCATCCGCGATCTGTCTTCTGGCAAAAAATGGGAAATTCCACATTTTTGTAGATAGGAGCTTGAAACTTCTACAACAAGGTTCTCTGATACGCTGAATCTAATGGTGTGATTTTCGTTAAGATCGTATGACTTTTAGGGGGTTTTCCCCCTATTTTCTAAAATAAGGCAAATATTCTCAGGCTCGTAACTTTTGATGGGTATAACTGATCTTGATGAAACTTGTATATTTAAAATCAGCATTAAAATGCGATTCTTTTGATGTACCTATTGGTATCAAAATTCCATTTTTTAGAGTTTCGGTTACTATTGAGCCGGGTCGCTCCTTACTACAGTTCGTTACCACGAACTGTTTGATACCAGATAAATACACTACAGTAATTAGTGCTATGTACGAGAATAACACTGCTTCGTTTAAGGTAGGAATTGAGGTTAGCAGCTAGTTTATTTTAAAGCAGGAGTTCAGCAGGCTGTGTCCTATCACCCTTTATATGGATCACATTGATGGACTTTGTCTTAAGGAGGACAGGAAAGGCAATAGGAGAACACAGAATCAAATGGGGAGGAAAAACTTTCCTGGACTTAGATTATGCTGACGATTTAAGCATCCCAGATGAAAGTGTGAGCAAAATGAATAAGCTTTTAGAGGTTTTGTGAGTTCAGGGTACTAGAATATATTTAAAAATTAATTTTAAGAAGACTGCGTCGTTAAGGGTAGGAATAACTGAAGATGAAAAGGTTACATTGGGTAGCAAAACATTGATCAGGTGGAGAGCTTCACTTACCTTGGCATTATTATTAGTAAAGACGGTGGAAGCAGTGAAGATGTTAAAAGTAAAAGGCCAAGGCTCGGAGCGTTTTCTCATAGGTGATAACAGTTTGGAAGAATAGGAAGATAGATCTGCAAACCAAGATTAGATATTGGAAGCTACAATGATGACAGCGGTCAAATATGGTTCTGAAGCATGGGCACTTCGAAAAGTGGAGGAAGATTCACTAGAGGTTTTCCTGAGAAATTGCCGACAGATTGTTCTGGGTACCAGGCTGACTGACCGCATTTCAAAGAATAGGCTGCACGAAAAATACAGTTCTATCCCGCTTTATAGGGCTATAATGAGAGAAAGGATGAGATGGCTAGGGCACGTACTGCGGATAAAGGATGACATATTACCAAAGAGTGCTCTTTTTGGCCAACCGTCAAAGGCTAAACGGAAAGCAGGTCGTCCGCGGTTGGGGTGGGAGGATGTCATAAAAAAAATTTAAGCGAAACGGGAAGTTACTGAGAGGGTGTAAAGAGGGAGGCTTTAAATAGATGGGATGGAGGAGGAGCATGCGTAGCTGTGTTGGCCTCAGGCGGCATGATGCTTCTGTGGGTTGTTAGTAGCAGCAGTATAAATCTGAAGGAATGTGCTAAGTTCTGACTAACATATTGCGATACAAAAAAATTCAAGAAATAAATACTTTAAATTCTGCTTACTACGTTTTGTTACATGTGGTTCATTGAGGAGCCGTGCCTATTTTTGTTTAAAGATCTTTTACTACAGTAGCTGGACAGACAGGAGAAGACCACAACCCTGACTACCTTTCCCTTCAAATGCTCCTACTGAAAAAGCACCTGAAAAAGAAAAACCTAGTAAAAAGGCAAAGAATACAGCACTGGATTTTACACTCCTTACTGGTGGTGCTGATCACCATTTCATGGCCCTTCAGCCAGGATGGACAATTGGGGGTTGGGAGCCTTCGATCCTGTGCTTTCGCACACCCTTCCTGTTTACCTTCACCAGATTTATCCAGGCACCAATTTAGAGCTTGAATGACTCTGGCTGAGCTGACAGAGTCACACCATAGACCCCTGTTCCAAATCAAATGAAAACTGACACCAGGACTCGAACTCCTGTTCTCACTGCTATTTATTAAAAAGACATATTAGAAAAACCTTATTTTAACACATATTAAGAAAATACCTTCATTTTCTTCTTTAAAGTCACCAAAATTGAACTTTGAGTCTTTTCGAAATGGTAGTATAGCAAGCATCCTGCCGAAAAACATCATTGCTGCGCATCTTTGCTCTGGATCAACACGAACAAACGGCAAAATTGGGAATTGCGTCCAACCTTTCTATACAAGAGAAAAAGTTCCTAACGTTACTGATGCTTCTATTATAACGAAAAACAAACTCGGTTGTTCAGTAAAACATTTTATAGCTGATAGGTTTTACCTACTTTGAGTCATAAGGACAAACATTTCCCACAAAACATTTTTTTAAAGAAAAGTAAAAAGCTCCATAGAACTAAAATGATCAGAAATTAAGTCAAACAATCTTTCAAGCGTAAAATTGGTCTCAAGACTAGAGCATGACTTCCACTTTACTAAAAGAAAACAGATGAGCATGGATCGTAAGTTTAATATACATTATTGATATTTATTCCTTTATTTTTTTTATGTATTGAAGTCAAAAAAGTGATTTGTATTTTCCGGAGGGGGGGGATAACACCTAGAACCAGTATTTTTATTGGGCTGCAAGAGGGGTCCTCATCAGGGGAGTCAAGAGGCATGGGATATCCTTCAGAGAAAAGGGGTGATGGAACATTTGTCAAAATGAGAGCCCTAAATGCGTTTTCTAGATATGTGAAAACTTGTTTTGGAAAATTATTTTATAATGAATACTGAACGCCCAATAAAAAAGCAAAGGTGGCATTCGCCTGCCCTAAGCCTTCAATAGCACATTTTTCTTCAAGCAGTAGTGAAGAAAAGTAGCTAATTAGTAGAAAAGTAGAAAGAAATTAAGAAAAAGTAGAAAAGTAGCAAGAGAAAAAATCTTCTTTTCTTTTGCCCTTTTATTTCTTAGCACCCAAATTGCCTATTTTACAATATTGAATCTAAATTAGGAAAGGAACAAACTATTATATCTGGCTTTTGGAATAAATTTCAAAAAGTTTATTGTAAATTTGGTATTCTCAACTGGAATATATATAATTGTTTCGGAAGTTATACTTACATAAATTTATATACTGAATTCAAAACAGGAGGCAAGTTTTTTGTAGTTTGACGTTTTTCAGTAGTAAAGTTGTCCTAGTCGGTAACACCAAGGATTTCAAAAAAAATCATTATACACAAATTTTGATGACTGCAGCAAAATGGTAGTACTTTTATATATCCAGCATAAAAAGCTGTTAAGAATTGCCTATGTTTTTATAAGAGTTGAAATTAAAGAATTTCGTGCAAGAATCAACATTTTAAAAAAAATCTAAAAAAGGGATCCAAAGTGGTTACTTTTTTATTTAGATTTATCATCCTTAAGTAAATTAGTAAATGAAAAGGAATTTGCAGCATCTGTACAGCTATTCATGTGGAATAGGTGTAAGTATAATTACTGTAGACTGATCATAATTAAAGTAGTTATTTATGGCTCTAACATCAAGCAAATCACACTTTTACCACACTATTATGGAGAGAAACATACCCAAACATCATAAATTCAAACACCATATCAAAATCCAAGCTTTTTAACCGGAAAGCTCAAGTATGGAGTTTTAGAAGCTTTTGATAAAAGTAAGATCAATCCTACAGCTCCAATACCTCACTCTCTAACCTAATAAAGTTAGGCGTACGGGCCTAATCAGTATTTTAGTTGAACTTACTCAGGGTTTCAATGCCCTTTTACAAAAACTATGGGTAGACAGTAGTCAAAATTATGAGTTACTCTGATTCTTACTATCAGGTAAAATTTTTTTTTTATTGTGAATGTCATTGTTAAGACTTGACAAAATAAGTAACAACAGAAAATAAAAATGGAAAATGTGGTGCCATTTCAAAGATTTGGATAATTTTAATGGTAGAAGAATAACTTGAAAAGCAAAAAAGCTGCACTGGATGAATCTGAAGGAAGGTGCACATTTATCTGTAATTAAGTATTTCTTCGATTATAAATTAGCAAGGGTTAGGTTAGTCTAAAACTTGAGCTAATTAAAAAAAAAATACATGTATTTACAAATCATTGCAGATTGGCTTTAGAAATAGGACAGATAGCACACAATAGGAAGAGGACAAGTCCTATTGCTGTCAATAAGCGTTGGTAGTAAAACTACTTGTCTGTTCCTTCCAAGATGTCCCTCATACCTATTCCACAGCTCCCTGTTGAAAGTTTGAGTGCATTGACAATAGCTACTGATATTATGGCCTTACAGAAGAAACTCCACAAGTTGACACATTCATTGGAGACAAAGGAATTTAGGATTTTCATATTACAAAGCTTCCGCAATAACTCCTCAAATTGTCCCCTAGTGTATCATACTTCTTCCAGATGTATAAGACTATCCATGGTGGCACCAGGTTATAGTAGATTCTAGAGCCCTCTAATACATTAGCTAAGCATATATCAACTGCAGTTTAATCAAAACCATCCTTTAAACAGGTTGGATATAACTGATGGAAGTCAACTCTTAAAAGTTCTTTCAATTATACCAAGCATTTGACTGGCCTAAAGTTGGTTGCTGGTTTTTTTTTTTTTTTTCTTTACTGCTAGTACAATCAATACAATTCTGTTGTCTAAACTTCCTGTAGCCAAATATATATATATATATATATATATATATATATATATATATATATATATATATATATATATATGGGTCTTTTATACTCAGCTCAATGTAAAGCTAAAGTACTAAGAAACGAGTACTGCTTGTATTTCTATTCACATTTCCGTAACTGGCTTTATAAATATTATAGATAGTACTGGATGACATTAGTTTTTTGTTTTTTTTTCCTGGAGACAAACTTTTGTTTCTTTATTTCAGTTTTCTATACTCCTTGTCACAAATCTCACACACACACACACACGCAAAAAAATGGTATAATTATAACTGCACCAATTTTTGGCAACTATAAAATAAACAAAACCCTACTTTTAAATCGTCTTCTTCAAATCGATGCAAGGATACCACTTTGATATTTTCAGTAGCTTTATCATACTCCACAATGCTGAGTTTTGCATCTTTAAATGTTATAAGTAGAATGTCTCTATTATGCCCTGAAAGCCTTGCACTAGCAATTGAAGTGATGTTCCCATTAAATGTGTGCCTTGCAATGTATTCAAATTTTGTTTTTCCAGAATCTAAAAAAAAAATTAATTATGTTCAGGGGCATTCAACTCTAAAGATGGTAGAAAATTCAATCATACGTACACATAGCTGTTTTAAGGGGGCACAGAAGATTAACTGGGGAGGATAAAGCCCAAGTCAGGTGTATACCATTGAAAGCTGTTGCTAATTTATTTTTGCAAGCCACCTGCCTCTACTAAGAAAGACAATAATCGCCAATTTTGGCGATTAAATATCGCCAATTTAATAGCCAATTTTGGGCATATAATGTGGCTTGTGTCAGCTGCAGGTCACGTCATACTTAAAAAAAAACAAATATGAACTCAATTTGTCGTTTGGATTTCTTATTTCTTGTTAAATTTCTCATTTATAATATAGTTTGATAATTCCAGTTAAATTCAAAATATGGTTCATTAATGCAACACTGGAAATTAAACTGTATTGCGTTTTTCTTTCTTTTTCTTAATGACAACTGTGCAAACTGAAAGTAATACTTCTCAAATGAGTTCCAATACATTATTTTTCTACCCTTCACAATGCGGGCATGCTTCATTTTTTTAAGAAACATTTTTTACCCATCAGTAAAAAATATGCTTCACGGATCTACAAAAACTCAATATGCAAAATCAAGCTGCATTACCTTTAATGGTAAAAAAAAATATGTTTTCATGTGTTGGAATTTCTTCACATTGGTTTATTAGGGTTAGGTTGCATTTGTATTCAGCTGTGATGAAACCAAATTTGGGCCATAAAATTACCACTACACAAAATGAATATACAGAAACTGAGCTATGCCAATTAACAGCCCACTGAAGGTGAAGGTTCACCTTTGGGAACCTAAAAAGCAGCCATGTACCTCAGATTACACTTTAAAGGCAAAAGGATACTAGATCCTTCACATCAACCATTAATTCAATCATGAATATTTATAAGATCCATGATGCTCAGCAAAAGCCTGGAAAATACAATATTGGACATTAAATGCTGCGAATATCTATCTTCAGACTATAAGCTTTGCTTCTCTAAATTGGATCTTGAAAATTGCATGACTCTTAATAAATCTTAGTTGATCCCACAATTGAACATGGCTCTAATTGAACATGCCTCTGGCTTGCCTATAAAATTAGCATGACATGAGTAAAACTGCATTCTCTTCAATTTTTTAAGAGAAGAACTGATACAATCCACCTGTTATTAAAAATAAACGACTTGAATTCTGTAGATCCTCTAATATGTTTTTTTTTTTATCACCAAGCCCTTGGCTGGCCAAAGTCTTGTTTTAGTAAATAAATGAATAAAAATAATGCATAAATTTCATAACAATCTTTCCTCTCTGTCATTGTATTTCTAGTAAATCTTTTTTCCCCTTTCCTTTTTGGCTTGCTTTATGGTTTGGGTTACATAAAAAAAACTAGTTTTTTTAACTGAAAGTAAGGAGCAACATTAAAACTTAAAACGAACAGAAATTACTCCGTATATGAAATGGGTTGTCCCCTCTGCAATCCCTCGCTCTTTACGCTAAAGCTTTTAATTGTTTTAAAAAGCAGAATTATGGCAAAGAGTCAAACTTTAGTGTAAAGAGCGAGGGATTGCAGAGGGGACAAACCATTTCATATACAAAGTAATTTCTGTTCGTTCACTATATTGTAAGTTTTGTCCCAATTCTTTAAGAATGACCCCTGAATCAGAAAGGCCATAGAATAAATAGTTGAAATTACTAAAAATACTATAGCATAAAGAGCAAGGTATTTATCTCCTCCTAAACCTCGCTCATTATGCTAAAGTATTTTTAGAACCCCTCATATGCATAATAATCTCTGTTCGTTTTAAGTTTCAATGCTACTCTTTACTTTCAACTGAAGAAACTTTTCCATGTTTATTTTTCCTTTGTTTTTTTATAGTAATTTTAGAAAATCCTGCGCCCTTTTCATTGAATTTCTGTTCCCCCATGACATATTTCTCTAAGGAAAGATCCTCCCACATAGCCCCCTCTCCTCAACCCCACCCCCAAAACCAAAAAAAAAAATCCCCTGAAAACGATTGTAAACTTCCCAATAACCATTATTATATGTAAACACTGGTCAAAGTTTGTAACTTGCAGCCCCTCCCCCAGGGACTGTGGGGGAGTAAGTCATTCCCAAAGACATAGTTATTATGGTTTTTGACTGTACAGAACAAAATGGATATCTCAAAATTTTGATCTGTTGACTTTGGAGAAAAATGAGCGTGGGAGGGGCGTAGGTGCCCTCCAATTTTTTTGGTCACTTAAAAAGGGCACTAGAACTTTTCATTTCCGTTAGAATGAGCCCTCTTGCGAAATTCTAGGACCACTTGGTCGATACGATAGCCCCTGGGGAAAAAAAAAACAAAAAAAAAAAACAAACAAACAAATAAACACGCACCCATGATTTGTCTTCTGGCAAAAAATACGAAATTCCACATTTTTGTAGATAGGAGCTTGAAAATTTAGCTATAGGGTTCTCTGATATGCCGAATGCGATGGTGTGATTTTCGTTAAGATTCTGTGACTTTTAGGAGGTGTTTTCCCCTATTTTCGAAAATAAGGCAAATTTTTTCAGGCTCATAAATTTTGATGACAAAGACCAAATTTGATGAAACTTATATATTTAAAATCAGCATGAAAATCTGATTCTTTTGATGTATATTTTAGCATCAAAATTCCGTTTTTTAGAGTTTCGTTTACTATTGAGCCGGGTTGCTCCTTACTACAGTTCATTACCATGAACTGTTTGATTAAACATTAAAGAAAATGGTGTCCAAAAAGCAAGACTTAATTTTATCTGTCTTAGAAGTTGGCTACGAAATCATGACATCCTGATTTAATAAAATTTCATTTGATTTTATTACTTTTACAACAAAATCCAAAAGTAGCTTAAGCTTTTAGTGTGTTCAATTAATTCAGTAAAATATTATTTTGTTTTATCACTTGGCAAGCAAAATCTTGAGTTGTTTCAGTTGTTGTGTGCAGGTGGGTGGGTCACTGAAGACATCTTCTTAAGGGCAAAATTACATGGCAATAATATCCACACGGTGGCAGTAACTCTTCAAAATTTCTATTATGTACACTTTACAAAAGTCCATATTGTCCTGTGGCAGTAAAGTGGGTTTGAGCTTAGCTTGATAATATGGGATCTAGAGATCAAACCTGGCTGTAGCAAACATTACAGGACCATTGCACGGACAATAGTAGTCAAGAAGCATCGTAAATCCAATTACTTACTTACAACCATACAACCACAACCACTTCTTGAATTTTAGAAGACTCTAAGTTAAGCTAAAGTAACAGACCTATTGGCCAGCTCTCATTTTACCAGGCAATGTTTTATCAGTTTTTTTTACCTACCACACACAGGCTTAGTAGCCAACAATAACATTTCTTCTTTATTCACTATTTTTCTAACCTCTGTTGGCTTTGATATTTTCTGACATATAGGTGAAATGGCAGTGTTTAAGTGGCCAAACAGAATAGGAAGAAAACATGACCGAATTGTTTAATTTGGTAAATTTTTTGTTGTTCATATTATTGAGTTACCATTAAAGTGAACATACCACTCAATGGCCTTTTTAAGTTATTTACAAATATAATAATTGCTTCTACTGCAAATTCAAATTTAAGCACTTTGAGCTCTTGAAAATGACCAAAATATTTCTAGTTTTTTGTGTATAAGAAAAGCTTCAAACATTGGTCTCAAACTAGCTGTTTCATTATGAATCCATATTTTTATATAATCCACAAGCACTGATTTTCCATGAGGAAGTTTGATAAATAAATTTTAAATATTATGCTGTTTTCTTCTTCCTTGATGCCAAATGTTATGCATTTTCAATAAAATATCAAAAATATCAAAACCAATAGAAGAAGGTGTAGATATGCCCCACAAGATTCTAATCCAAAGGTTAGGTTAGCTCAAAAAGGGCTTACATTTGAATTTACAATAGAGGTAATTATTATATTTGTAAGGAGTTCAGAAAAAGGCATCATATGGTATGTTCACTTTATTTTTTTTTATTCAACTTAATCTTGACAAATCAATTGTTTGTAAATTAAATAATTTTAAAAAAGTAGATTTATATTGAAATAGTAAAATCTAAACCAAAGTTTTAACTGATTTTTATATCAAAAATATAGTAAAAAAATTGTAAATTTTTCACTGGTCATATTATTGACTTACCAATAAAGTGAACATACCACTAGATGCCTTTTTACATGTTCTTTATGAACATAATAATTACTTCTATCGCAACTTCAAATTTAAGCACTTTTTAAGCCTTTGACTAAATATTTCTGACCCATCTTTTTCTGGTATTTGGGTATAAAAGGCTAAAAACAAAGGTCTTAAACTTAATGTTGCATAATAAATTCATTTTTTTAATGTTATATAATCCACAAGTCCTAAATTTCCATGATTAAGTTGAATAAATTTTAAAATTGTGTATGCTGTTTTCTTCTTTCTTGATGTGTTTTTGATTAAATATTAAAAATATGAATGCCAATGGAAGAAGGTGTAGATAAATATCCCATGAGGTTATAATCCAAAGCAGTGTTTAAATTTATAATTTATAAACATATCAAATTTATATTAAATTTATTAAATTATATCAAATTTATAAATGGATTTATAATAAAACAGTAAGTTTGAAACCAATATTATAAGCATTTGTTATACCTAAAAACTATAAATATTTTGGTCATTTTCAAGAGCTCAAAAAGGCCTTAAATTTGGGTTTGCAATAGAGGCAATTATTATAGGTTATTTGTAAAGAGCTTTAAAAGGTAAATGTATCACAGTTCATATAATAGACTTATCAACACAGTGAACATACCACTCAATGCCTTTTTTTATGCTCTTTACAAATATAATAATTGCTTCAATCACAAATTCAAATTTAAGCACTTTTTGAGAAAATGACAAATTTTCAATCAAAGTAGGCTATTAATTATTGGTCTTTTTCAGAAAAGTAATACTATTGTTGCTCAGTACTGTTTTTTTAGTCATTTTTGACAAATAATACTAGATTTTCTCAGTGCCAAAATTATTTATAGCCTAGATAGGTTAGATCAAAAAGTGCTTAAATTTGAATTTGCAGTAGGCTAGAAGCAACTATTGTATTCGTAAAGAGCATAAAAAAGGCAATGGGTGCTATGTTCACATTATTGGTGAGTCAATTACATGAACTGTGATACATTTACCCATTAATAAAGGCACTGAGTGGTAGCCTATGTTCACTTTATAGGTAAGTAAATAAGACTTTTGCAGGTATTTGCAGGTAAATTGTATGAACTGTCTAATATTTAAATTTTTTAAGTTTCATAACCATGTTTTCTGTTCTAGTAGGCTATAGGCCTATTACTTTAGGCTGGGTTTGTTACTTAGCTATAGTTTGTGGAAAAATTGACAAAAATTTAATTTATTTGTGGAATTTTGGTCATAATTAGTTCTTTTCTATTCTTAAACTCTTTTCATACAAACAAATAGCCAAAACCACCAGGTAGTATAGGCCTACCTGAATCACTTTGCTTATGTGATCCGCTAAGACTTTGATCACTGAAATCAGGCAAAAGTCTGTATGCCGTAATAAAATTGACTCCAGCAACTATAAGATGTCTTTCGTATCTGCTAAAAAAATTGCAGTAGACAGCATTTTCTATCCCCGTGGGACGCTGAAGTTCTTTGTAGTAAAAAAACATTCCCGCCCTTCTACCCTAACGTGCTCAGATTTTGAAATTTGGCAATAAATCAAAGTTTCCGTCAAAGACCTTTTTTACTTTGAAAAAATTAAGGGTAAAAGGCTTTAAGGTTTCGTAAAAAATGGACAGTAGATGAAAATATCGAGGATAACAAATAGAGATACTCCAAGCCATAGGCAAGAAAGTCTCGTTATAAATATGAAAACATTAGAAAAAAGTGAAAAACAATATGTAAACAAATTATATTTAACTACAAAACCACAAAGAAAACAAGGCTGATTTTCAGCCGGCAGAAAAAAACGAATCGAAAAAAGGAAAGTAAATATTTAGGCAAAGACCTCTGTTGTACCCTTAGTACTGAAAAATCACAAGGAAGCTGACCTTTTCAAGTGAATATTAACAAAGCAGAAGAAATTCTAAATCAAACAAACAAAAAACGAAGCTGAAAGACTTGATTGATTATTCACAAATTATATTAGGCAAATATTATCTTCTTACGGATTAACTTAGCTTGTCCACTGAACTGATTATTATTGATACAGCGTTTTAAATGAATAAGAATAATACTCGGTTATCTATGTGCTGATTTATCGTAAATTGGTTTTAAAGAAATATTTATTTTTAAGGCAAGGTTTCTATTTATGTATTTTTAATTTCAATTGTCTCCCTAAGAGATTATGATGAACTATTTACTACTATTGCAAACAAATCACCGCAGCACCATGCCACGTGAGACCAACACAGATGCGGGCACTCCTCCTTCATTCCAAACGATTCAAAGCTTCCCTTTTTACACCCTTTCAGGAAGTTTGCATTTACCTTAAAGCTTTCTTTTTGACATCCTCCAACCTCAACCTTAGACGGCCTGCTTTCCGTTTAGCCCTAGACGGCTGGCAAAACAGACAATCTTCAGCAAACTGCCATCCTATATCTGCAGATATTATCTTAGCTATATTAATTAGCTTATCAACTTTTCTCTCTTTATAGTCCTAGAGAGCAAAATTGAAATACGTTTTTCGTACAGCCTACTGTTTGAAATACAGTCAGTCACCCGGGTAACAAAAACAACCCTTAGGCATTTTTCTGGAAAAGATCAATATTTCCTTTACAAATGACTTATACTAGAGGCTCATTTTTAAGATTTTGTGCTACCTCAGGATCTCTGACTCTAAAAGTATGATTTAATTTCTTTAAGTTAGAAGGATTGCTCCTTTAAAACTTGAATCGGATAAGGATTTTTGTAGGAAATTCAATGTTAAATATTTAGATCATCTTTTTTCTACTTAATGGTGGTAAAATATGTAAGATCATAAAAATTTTGAGTGACTACAATATATTTTACTCGTTGCTAAGTGCAGTAGAAAAGAAAGACACTGGTTAGGACCTTCAAAGAGTTAATTAAGGTTATTTCCAAAATCTTTACCGTCCAAAACTGGTATAAATACGAGGGGCTTTTCAGCAATGAATGACTTTAAAAATGCATTGTCCACACCATTGTATGTTATATACACAATAACACACAAAAATACACATATGTTTTACGCAGAAAGGCAACATGGCCTAAAAAGTTATTCAATACTAAAGAACTAGAGCAATTACATCTAATGCTTTTCTTAAGGATCAATAAAGACAAATCGTTTTTTGGAAATTGAACACCAGCATGACCTCAGAAAAAAAGCTATATAAAACATAAAGATGATATTGAAAAACAATCTAATTGCTCTAAGTCACTTTTATGCAATTTTTACTACTATTCCATGAACAATATACTTTATTTAGATACACTAATTGTTAGACAGATTTCAACAAAATTTAAGCAGGGTTTGTGTTTACTTAAGATTTACAAACAAGCACACTCAATGCTTAATTTTGTTATATCCTAATTTCTAAAAAGTAAAAGATTCTTACATTTTCTAACAGTTTTCCACCAGTTCACTGAGCATAATCATTTGTGACAATTTACCCTTGGTTAGTTTGGCTTCTCTATAAAATGCTTGAGTGGCTTAGCCTCTAAAAATGCTAGAAGGACAACAAAATTAAAAAAAATATATATACAGATAAATCAGAAAAACATTAACATATTTTTCTAAACTTGGAACTTTTTTAAAGAAAATTTTCAGCAAAACCAATGCACAGGTTCAACATTGTTTTAGGTCATCCCCCCCCCCCAGTAAAAAAATATACATTAAATTTTTTTATATATAATCTGATACAACATACTTTAAAAATTTTTAATGAAATATTTGAAATGAGAGGCGATGTTTCCCGTGAGAATTTTACAACCTATATTAAAACAGTAATTTAAACTTTTCTTAAAAAAGAAAAGCAGGATGTTTGAGAATATATTGTGGGGCACTAAATATTTTTGGAAGATTTTTTGGGAATTATGAAATCAGACTTTATTTTCATGAAAACCTGAGAGTTTTACTATGTATTCAAAGACAATGTAAGTCTTTTTCATAGCAATATTCAAAATTTACCTGTAGTGCTACCAGTAGTGCCCCTATCATTCCAAGTTTTGGCCTTGCAATCAAGCAATTGTACTGTTAGCAGATGTCTTCAGCAATGCTAGTAGCAATCCTCACTTGTAGACATTTGAATGTGTCAGCTATGCTGCTCCCTGTTTTGTGCCACTCTGAGAAGACTAGGGAGGTTGTGGTCGGATAAGGTTTTCTTCCAGCATTTCGGAGAGCCAAGGACCATGGATGTGACCTACGAAGGCAATTTTTGGTAGTTGGTCGTTGGACATGGCCAAGCCACCTGAGTTGTTACCATTCAAAAGAAAAGAATGAACTCACTTTTTATATTCAGCTTTAAGCCAAGTATTCAGTCACAGTCTCAAGTAGTCGAAGACACAAGAACTAGCAGTCTCAAATGTAAGTAGCTACAATTGCATTACAAGCAGTTGTAATCCCAACTAGTCGCAGTCACAGTTGCAAATAGTAGAAATCGCAGTTGTAAATAGTTACAGTTCCAATCAATAGCAGTTGTCGCCGTAATCTCAAATAGTCTTAGTCCATAATTGTTTCAATTGCAGGCTACTTTTGCAGTATTAGCAGAGTTTCTAATAAGTTTCCTTCTTAATTTAAATTCTCAAAGGTGTTTTCTATAGGGTGTTGGCTTGTGAGATGTTTCAAACAGGCTAAATTGGCTACTTAGGTCTACTTTTGCAGTATTAGCAGAGTTTCTAATAAGTTTTCTTATTCATTTAAATTCTCAAAGGTGTTTTCTATAGGGTGTTTGCTTGTGAGATATTTCAAACAGGCTAAATTGGCTACTTAGGTCTACTTTTGTAGTATTAGCAGAGTTTCTAATAAGTTTTCTTCTTCATTTAAATTCTAAAAGGTGTTTTCTATAGGGTCTTGGCTTGTGAGATGTTTCAAACAGGCTAAATTGGCTACTTAGGTCTACTTTTGCAGTATTAGCAGAGTTTCTAATAAGTTTTCTTCTTCATTTAAATCTCCCTAAGGTGTTCTCTATAGGGTGTTGGCTTGTGAGATGTTTTAAACAGGCTAAATTCGCTACTTAGGTCTACTTTTGCAGTAATAGCAGAGTTTCTAATAAGTTTTCTTATTCATTTAAATTCTCAAAGGTGTTTTCTACAGGGTTTTGTCTTGTGAGATGTTTCAAACAGGCTAAATTGGCTACTTAGGTCTACTTTTTGCAGTACCAGCAGAGTTTCTAATACGTTTTCTTATTCCTTTAAATTCGCAAAGGTTTTTTCTATAGGGTGTTTGCTTGTGAGATATTTCAAACAGGCTAAATTGGCTACTTAGGTCTACTTTTGTAGTATTAGCAGAGTTTTTAATAAGTTTTCTTCTTCATTTAAATTCTAAAAGGTGTTTTCTATAGGGTCTTGGCTTGTGAGATGTTTCAAACAGGCTAAAGTGGCTACTTAGGTCTACTTTTGCAGTATTAGCAGAGTTTCTAATAAGTTTTCTTCTTCATTTAAATCTCTCTAAGGTGTTCTGTATAGGGTGTTGGCTTGTGAGATGTTTTAAACAGGCTAAATTGGCTACTTAGGTCTACTTTTGCAGTAATAGCAGAGTTTCTAATAAGTTTTCTTATTCATTTAAATTCTCAAAGGTGTTTTCTATAGGGTTTTGTCTTGTGAGGTGTTTCAAACAGGCTAAATTGGCTACTTAAGTCTACTTTTGCAGTACTAGCAGGGTTTCTAATAAGTTTCCTTCTTAATTTCAATTCTCAAAGGTGTTTTCTTAAGGTGTGGCTTGTGAGGTGTTGCAATCAGGGCAAATGGGCTATTTATTAGTTAATTATTAGTTAACATGCTAGGTTTTGGTAGAGGACAATAGAGCTTTTTTGTGTTTTCTTTATTTTAGGGTATAAATTAAAAGGAAAGTTTTACTTTATTACAATTATTAATTAGTTGCAATAGTTAGTTTAATTATTAGTTTGCATGTTA
The DNA here is from genome assembly GCF_032884065.1 of Artemia franciscana. Classification (NCBI taxonomy): domain Eukaryota; kingdom Metazoa; phylum Arthropoda; class Branchiopoda; order Anostraca; family Artemiidae; genus Artemia; species Artemia franciscana. The sequence continues at coordinate 14,445,713 of NC_088874.1, forward strand.
GGTTTTAGCAGAGGACAACAGAGCTTGTATATGTTATTTTTGTCCTTTACTTTATAGTCTAAACTAAAAAAAGTTGCAATTTACTGCAACTATTTATTAGTTGCATTAGTTAGTTAATTATTAGATAATCATGCTAGGTTTTGGTAGAGGAAAACAGATAGGGGAATGCCCTAAAGATAGGTAGAGTAACTCCATAGGAGGCTTAGACCAAGTAGGACCTTGTCCCAGTAGGGTCCATAATAGAAACTGGGAAACCCTCCCCTGGGGGTCATAATTACAGGTGGAGGAGGAAGAAGGCCCCTCAAATGTACACTCGACAGGGCCCACTGGCGTGTTCACACGTCAGATGAGTTACAAACCTTCTCCCATTAATGGGTTAAATTGCATGGTGAAGCAGAACACCATCGTGGGAGGATCCTCTATAGGAGGACAACTGCGGCAGGGCGTAAGATCCAGATTTATGGACAACGGCCTCTGTAAAGGGCTGCCTCGACCCTTTTGGGGTACCTGCAAGACTGGGAAACTAGCGGTCAATTTTTCCCACTTGAGGAGTGGCGCCCCTCGAGCAAATTATAGCCTAGTAAACGACATAGCACTCGTACGGGATTCTGATTATTGGATATTTTTCTGGGCTTGGTTTGTTTCGATGGGCGTTTTCGGGCTGAAAAACCTCTTCCTAGCTAATTTATATACTATGGGCAGTCTCCCCGTAGTAGCATAATATTTGTAGGCAAGAATATATAAGGAGTCGGAGGTAATAGGCTTGGGACTGTCTGTGCAGGATTTCGACTCTTGTTGATAGAAGAGCATCACCGAGTGCTGAAAACCATGTTGTGAACAAGATGGGCCCAGGATTGCACAAAGCCTCCAAATTACTGGAGGTCCCAGGGACTTCTTGCTGTCCAGTTCTAAGCCGGCTTAAGCGCTTCGGTGTAGACTTGAGAAGATATGTTGGTCCCCATCCTGCACTGGTATCTGGGATCACTGCTTTTCCTGAGGCCAAAATAATTTCAAAGATTTAAAGAACATGAAAATTGGAACTTGGAATGTTACAACGTTAAAAAATGACTATCGCATCTACATTTTGACTGACGAATTCAGACGGTTTGAACTGGATTTATTAGGAGTTTCAGAAACTCATATCCCTGGGGTAGGAAGCATGAAATTAGGTGATATAGAATTTGTTTACTCAGGCAGGAAGGATGGGGTACATAGACAAGGAGTAGGGCTCATGATGAATAAGGAAGCTGCTAAGTCTTGTTTAGGCTGGGAAGGTATTAATAATAGAATACTAATTGTTCATTTTATGACTAAAAAGTTTAGGGTATCAATTATAGTAGTATATGCCCCCATTGAACCAACTGATGGAGATACTAGTGACTCAGATGAATTTCACTTACAGTTACAAGAGCAAATTGACAGGGTACCAGGTGGAAATATGGTGTTTTTGCTAGGAGATTTTAATGCCCAGGTTGGTAGAAATAGGGATAGATGGTATCCTAGCCTAGGTAAATTTGGTGTAGGAAAAGAAAACAGTAATGGCTATAGGCTTTTGCAATTTTGTAGGTATAACAACCTAGTTATAACCAATACGGTGTTTGGTCACAAAACGGCCCATAAGTTGACATGGTATTCACGTGATGGTAAAACAGCAAACCTTATTGATTATGTTATTGTAAACAGAAGACTAGCAGGATCAATACAAGAAACTAGGGTTTATAGAAGTGCCGTTATTGATGTTAAAAGTAAAGATCACCATCTAGTAGTGTCTAAGGTTAATTTAAAGCTGAAATTTCGGAAGGGTAACTCCCTCCTGGAAAGTTATGATGTTGGTAGACTTCAGGATGAAAATTTGAGAAAAAAATTCCAGAACAGTTGAGTACTAAACTTGAGAGTTTAAAATTTGACAATGTGGAAGATGGATGGAATAATTTCAGAAAAACAATTTGTGAAGTTGCTGATGGCATCCTAGGGAAGAGTGGTAAGACTGCAAGTAGGAATATTAGTGAAAAAGCTTTAAGTTTAATAGAGAGTAGAAGGGGTTTGTATAAGAATTATCTGAGTGATAGGTTGTATGAAAACAAAAGGAATGTAAAGAAAGTGGAGAAAGCATTAAAATATGAACTAAGGAGATGTAAAGTGGAGGCGATGGATAAAATTGCTGAGGATCTGGAAGATGCTGCTAGACGGCATAATAGTAAAATATTATACTGGCATGTTAATAAATTGAAAGGGAGTAGCCAATCCGGACTAGTCCCAGTTAAAGATAGAAATAGGGCCACAATTAGTGATAAGGAAAAAGTTAAAGAAAGATGGGTGGAACATTTTGAGAATGTGCTAAACCGATATACAATTGCAGGAAAAGATATAGATGAAAATGAAAAAGTTTGGATACCTTGGATGTGAAGGAAGATTTGTTTAGTGAGGAAGAATTAGCGACAGTACTAAAAGGATTAAAAAATAAGAAGGCCCCAGGTGCTGATAGTATGATTAATGAGTTTCTTAAATATGGTGGCTCTGAGGTTAGGAATAAGCTACTGAAAATTATGAACATGATTTTTGAAAAAGGGGAAGTACCCAATGATTTTAAGAAAACTTTAGTTAAACCACTGTATAAGAAAGGTGACAAGAGTGAGTGTCGTAATTATCGAGGCATTAGTCTGGTCTCTGTAGGTAGCAAATTACTGAGTATCTGATACTTTTTAGATTGAGACATGCTGTAGAAAAAGTCCAAAGGGAAGAACAATGCGGTTTTAGAAAAGGTAGAGGATGTGTCGACCATGTTTTCACTCTTAGGTTAATAATTGAGAAGTCCCTTCGTTGTCAAACCCCATTGGTCCTCAGTTTTATCGATTATGAGCAAGCTTTCGATTCTGTTGATAGAAGAGCGTTAACAAAGGTCTTATCGTTATATGGTATACCAGAAAAATACATTAAAGTGATTTGCGCTATGTACGAGAATAATACTGCTGCGGTTAAGGTAGGTGATAAGGTTAGCAACTGGTTTTGTATTAAATCAGGAGTTAAGCAGGGTTGTGTTCTATCCCCCTTTATATGGATCATTTTGATGGACTTCGTCTTAAGGAGCATAGGAAAGGCAATTGGAGACTATGGAACCAAATGGGGAGGAAGAACGCTCCTGGACTTAGATTATGCTGATGATTTAAGCATATTAGATGAAAATGTGAGCAAAATGAATGAATTTTTAGAGGTTTTACGAGTTCTGGGTGCTAAAATAGGCTTGAAAATTAATGTTAAGAAGACTAAGTCACTAAGGCTAGGAATAAGTGAAGATGAACAGGTGACATTAGGTAACGAAAAGATTGATCAGGTTGGGAGCTTCAGTTAGCTTGGTAGTATCAAACAGCTCGTGGTAACGAACTGTAGTAAAGAGCGACCCGGCTCAATAGTAACCAAAACTCTAAAAAGTGGAATTTTGATACCAATAGCTTCATCAAAAGAATCGCATTTTAATGCTGATTTTAAATATATAAGTTTTATCAAGTTTAGTTCTACCCATCAAAAGTTACGAGCCTGAGAAAATTTTCGTTATTTTAGAAAATAGGGGGAAACACCCCCTATAGAATCTTAACGAAAATCACACCATCAGATTCAGTGGATCAGAGAACCCTACTGTAGAAATTACTCAAATTACTTTCAACAGTGATTACTTCGTATATGAAAGGGGCTTTTTTCTCACCAACGCCCCGCTCTTTACGCTAAAGTTTTTTACTGTTTTAAAAAGAAGAGTTGAAAGAAAGAGTCGAACTTTAGCGTAAAGAGCGGGGCGTTGGTGAGAAAGAAGCCCCTTTCATATACGAAGTATTTTCTGTTCGTTTTAAGTTTTAATATCGCTCCTTACTTTCAGTTAAAAAAACATTGTTTTTTTTAATTTAATTATTAGTAAAGATGGTGTAAGCAGTGAAGATGTTAAAAGTTGAATAGCTAAGGCTCAGGGTTTTTTTTCACAGTTAAAAAAAGTTTGGAAGAATAGAAAGATAAGTCTACAAACCAAGATTAGAATATTGGAAGCTACAGTGATGACAGTGGTCAAATATGGCTCTGACGCATGGGCACTCCGAAAAGCAGATGAAAATTTACTAGATGTTTTCCGGAGAAATTGCCTACGGATTGTTCTGGGTACCCGGCTGACTGACAGTATTTCAAACAGCAGGTTGTACGAAAAGTGTGGTTCAATCCCGCTTTCTGGGGCTATAATGAAAGAAAGGTTGAGATGGCTAGGCCACGTTCTACGGATGAAGGATGACAGGTTACCGAAGATTGTCCTTTTTGGCCAACCGTCTGGGGCTCCACGGAAAGCAGGTCGTCCTTGTCTGGGTTGGGAGGATGTCATAAATAAAGATTTAAAGGAAATGGGAACTTCCTGGGAGGGTGTAAAGAGGGAGGCTTTAAATAGATTAGGTTGAAGGAGGAGCGTGCGTAGCTGAGTTGGCTTCAGGCGGCTTGGTGCTGCAGTGAGTTATTAGTAGTAGTAGTAGTAGTAGTAGTAGTAGTCGTAGTCATCGGTAGTTAGTAATCAGTGCTGCATTCACAAGTAGTTGCAGTCTAAAGTGGTCGCAGTCACTATTCCAAGTAGTTACATTTTCAAAAGGTCACAGTCACTGGTAGTCGCAGCTGTAGTTCCAATTAGTCCCAGTCATAGTCGCAGTTGCGGTTGCAAGTAGTCGCAGTCACAGTCATGAGTAGCTGCAGTCAGAGTTCCAAGTATTGGGCGTCACAGTCCCAAGTCGCCTCAGTCAAAAGCAGTCGAAATAAGAACAGTAGTAGTAGTAGTTGCAATCGTAAGTAGTAGAAGTCGGAAGCAGTTACAGTAAAAAATGTTCACAGTCCTAAGTAGCCACAGTCACATCCGTATGTAGTTAAAATTGCAGTTGGAAGAAGTCACAGTCTCTTTTAGTCGTGGTCACTAGTCATGATAGTTGCAAGTGGTTAGTGTTGCAGTCTTAAATAGTCACAGTCACTAGCAGTCACAAGTAGCCTCATCCTCTAACACAAGTAGTGAAAGATGTAAATAGTTACCATCAAAAATTTTAGGACTTGCAGCCGTAAAAGGTTAAAACTGAACGTAGTAGCATTTACGGGTGGTCGTAGTCAAAAGTAATCACAGTCATTAGTTATCGTAGTTGTGCGTAATGGTAATGACATGCAGTCAATGTTGAAGTCTTAAATAGTAACAGTTGCAGTCACAAATGGTCATAGTCGTAAATAATCACAGTTGCAGTCACCAATAGTCGCAGTTGTAAGCAGAAGAGTCGCGGTGGTAAGCTGTTATAGTCACCAGTAATCAAAGTTTCTAGTAGTCACAATCGTAATCAAAGGTATTTTTAGTCACAGGTAGTCACTGTCCCAATTACCAGCATTACTACTCTTTTCATTTGAACACTGAATTGGTGAGTAAGCTTCTGCGATTTTTTTTTGGGGGGGAGGACAAAAATCTCGTTTTGTCTCAAGGCCTTCTAAATAAATTTCCACTGAATGGAGTTAAGGACCTCTGGATATAAAAAAAACTTGACAGTTGCTTTCGTTCACATTATCCACATTATTTACATTAGTTATTAATTATCAAATAGTACCAAACGGTTAAACAAACAATCCTAATCTAATTTTCAAAATACTTAGCAATAAGATCGTTTTTTCTTATATACAGGGAAAACTTTTTCGGGGAGAATTGTTGGAGGAAAAAGTCTAAAGGAACCCCAGATTTGTATCCTGTACAAGTTCGCTTTCAGCAAGAATCGTTCATCAAAATACTTTTGGAAAAATATGAAAAAAGACGAACACAAGAAATAAATAGGGTAAATGACGACTTATACTTATTGACGACATGACTGCCTGTCCATGGATTATTCTTCATAGTTAATTGTGTAAGGCTATGCTGTTTGACCTATGTGATTGTATAGATGAGTAGGGTTAAGGCCTCATTCAAGTGCTGGTCTATGTTAATCAATAATTTAGGAAAACAGTCTTCCTTTTCTCCTTCTGTCTCCCTTTTTTTTTAATGTATTTGTGCTGTTGCATTGGTGATTTCTCTTTTCATTATATCAGGCTGAAGACTATTTGCCAAAAAGCCTATAATTTTCAACAAGCAAAGTTATTGGTTACGAAAAAATGGCATTTAGACATTTGTGACATATACTTTTGTCTGCGTTTTCGACGCCAGTCACCTGAAAAAAAAACACAATTAAGATAGCGAAATCACTAAGCCGTTATCACAATTTGGTAGGCCTGCAGCAGTGAACAAAAAATTAATATCTATGGAAGAAGTAATAGAAGAAATATCTCATAAAAATGTCTGTAGTATTTAGTGCTCGAGAAGTCGATGAAATACGCCCTTTAATAGAAAAAATAGCTGACAGAATCCTTGGTCAATGTGACACTACAATATTATCAGCTATATCTTCATCCTTGAGAAGTGGCCATGACAAACATGGTCTTCAAGGTAGGTGCTACCTTCTTGTGAGACTTCGAAAGGATTATTTAGGCTAGAATATTGTATCAAATCCCAGTTTGAGGACATATTAAACAATTTAATAAATCATAGGAAAAATCATAAGAACCTTGAGATTTTGGGGTTGGACAGGCCTGATTGCCCCTCTGATTTTTGCCCTAAAGCAGGTCCAGTTTCTAACAAAGATTTCTACGAACCTTCAAACTTTTGTTTTTCTTTTTTAAGGTTTTTGAATTGTTGTAATCCCTTGTTAAGACATATACATTTTTTTTTGCAATTACCAGTTGTTTGCTCTTTATGCAGTTTAATGTCATTTCATACCTACGTCTTTTCAAAATTATATGATTATTGAAGCTAGTCCGATTTATAACAACAATAAACCTATATATTAATCTTGAAACTTTTGCTTTTCTTTTTTAAGGGTTTTGAATTGTTGTAATCCCTTCTCAAAATAGAGAATCATCATTTGTAATAATTGCAAAATTTTTGTTTCTTGGCCCTTGCTACTGAGTTTATGTCACCGGTTGCCAAAAAAACTATGTTTTATCAGTTTGTGAAGAAGTATTCATTGTGATACCAGGGATTGAACTGTGAAACCTCTGATCAAGAGGCACAACTTCATCCTCTACATTATCACAAGGTAAAAATCAGCAACAACAGTACTCAAACTCAAGTGATAACAACCAAAGGATCTTATAAACATTGTAAATCCACCTATTCAGGCTATAAAAAATTCTAAAAGATAAAGTTCTAGTTTAGCTACTTTTTGTTATATCAGAAAAGGATTAGGATAGGAAAACAAAACTTTTTCTAATGAACCAAGGGTCAAAAACATATTTTGGGAATGTATTACCAAGCTTCCATGTTAATCCTTGTCTGATTTCTAAATATTAAGAATTTGCCTACTTGACAGGTTTATACCTATTGATATTATGACAAAATTGTATTTTACCTTAATTTTCAGTTCAGTTTTGTTTTCTCTGGTTTTAATTTTGAAAAAGTAATTCTTGCTAGGGCCTATTTGAGGAGTATTTTTAACCATATCAATGGGCTTTATCTACATTTAGGAAATGTATTTGCAGATCTTTGTCTTGAGGGAGAAGGAGTAGAGGTGGGTACTCTAAAATACCTTCCTGGGATATACTTTAGTCTGTAGACCCATCCCTAAAAGCTTTGTTTTCCTAACCTAACCCCTTTCTCAGATAGCAAGAAGTCACTCAACTAGAATTTTACCAAATTTTAAGCCATATCAATGGTTATTTTTTCAAAATTTTGGAAATGTAGGCTATTTGCACATCTTTAAAACCTTATAAATTGGGATTAAGCAAAGCTACAAAGCTGAAAATAGTTATAAAGCAGCAGATCTATTTTGCAAGGTTTTACTTTTATAACTTAAGTATTTTTAAAGGTTTTTGAATTCCAGGGCCCTCTAGAGGGAGGAGTATAGGTAGGTATTTCACAATACCTTCCCATGACATACTTAAGTCTATAGACTACCCCTAAAAGTTTTAATTTCCCAACCTAAAATTTTTTCAAGATAATGTAAAGTAGCTAAACTAGAATTTTACCCCAAAGAAACTTAGTTATATGAAAGTAGCCTAATTAATTGTTTCCTTCTTTGCAGCCCCAAATAGGCCAATAGGCTACATTGATACCAAAAAGCAGTCCAGGCTACTAAATAGCTTATAAACACAATAAAAACAAAAGATGGTACTAATCTATTGTATAAAACACACTCAAGAAGTGAAGTTTGCTGACAATAAAATATGAGTAAAATAGAATACTTTATTAGCCAAATTGTGAAGGTCATTTGTGAATTATTAAATTGGAAGCTTTGACATTGGCTGACCATCTCAAAGACAAGAAAAGTTCATTATTAACACAATTCACAAAACAGTCTAGGCTACTGAATAGCTTATAATCACAATAAAAACAAAAGATGGTACTTGTCTATTGTATAAAACACACTCAAGAAGTGAAGCTTGCTGACAATAAAATATGAGTAAAATAGAATTCTTTATTAGCAAAATTGAGAAGGTCATTTATGAATTCTTAAATTGGAAGCTTTGACATTGGCTGACCACCTCAAAGACAAAGAAAAGTTCATTACTAACACATTTCTTGACCTAGTTCATTTTAGTTCATTAAAATACTGCAACAATGGACACACCATGACCTACCTGTACAAGAAGCAACATTTTTGGAAGTACAACACTAGACCATGTCTATGATTTGTGATTTGCCAAGGACTGAATAACAGGCAATCATATTTTTCAAGGATAAGGGATTGGTGCCCAAAACAGAACACTGCATCAATGGAGACACCAGACTTTGTACCCTTACAAGAAGCAACATTTTTGGAAGTGTAACACTAGGCTATGTTTGAAAACCATCAATTTGTGTGTCAATACATTTTTCTAAAAGTAAAATACCATTTGTTACTGTAGTTTGTTTCATTTATTTCTGGGTTAACAAATTGTCATCTTTTCCTGGTGTCAACAAGAGCTAGGCATTTCTAAACTAATTGTTGTCAATTGAAATAATTACCTCTGTGAAATGTGAGTGTTTTCTGTGCAACAGAAAAACCATTTGCAGAGTCAACAGAGGAATTTTGCTAATAAAGTGTTCTATATTTATGATATTTTTTTTCATTAGCATTGACCAAACTTATCTTCTTGATTGTTTTTATATAACAGACGAGTACCCAAAAGACATTACACTTACTAGATGCATATATTGATTGGCATACACATTGATTATCCTGTGTATATTAGAATTTTGTTCATAAGTAAGTCCTTTTAATCTTTCATTCTGTTTGATTATATATATTAGAACAATGATGAATAATCTAATAGTTATAGTCTCCATAAAGGAGCACTAGCACACTTTGCCTCACTCTACCTCCACACCCCCTCACAACAGCCAAATATAGCTTACAGCCCTAATTAGACATATTCATTGAACTTTCAGTAACAAAACCCCTTTTCTTCTTACTTCCTTGTTTTACTATTGCTGTTAAATTAATAAAAAGAAAGTAGGGTTAAGTTGTAGAAGAGCAGATCTCAAAAGCAGACATGCTAGAACAAAAAGGGAACAGAACAGACTTTTAGATTGATAATTTTATTTACATTCTCATGATTTTGATCATGTTTTTAAGATTTCACACCCAGCCCATGTTCCCTGATCAGTGTTATATAGGACATAATAATTGTTGAAAGCTGATTCAAAAACAGATAATGATAGAGACAAAACAAGGAAATTTTGATGTTTATTACAAAAGCACAAATTCCATCACTTTCTTGTTGGCTTTATTATATAGACTACCTTAAATTACAGCTTGCAACAATGTGAGGATTTTTCCTTTTGAAACTCCATAGTTGATGTTTGAAGTTGTTTTCATTGTAGTTTAGTGACCAGGTGCAGTTATGTCATCTATAGCTTCCTAGTTGAGATTACACTCCCTCAAGGACCACTCAGTATCCAGCCTTTGTTTGAAAATGTCATCAGATTCTTTAGTAACTGTATCTTCAGATAGATTATTCTAACTCTTGATAATTTTTGAGGTAAAGAATTGAGTATGGAGTCTGGATAGGGTGGACTGTTTAACAAGTTTCAGCTAATGACATCTGTCTCTTTACTTAGGACAAACAATAGGAGATAATGCCTGGCAGAGTGTCAGCCCTCATTCACTTACACGTTAGAATGGCATCACTCTATTTCTCCTCTATACAAGTGTTGGTAGTTTCAGCTTAGCTAGTCTTGCAGGGTATGAAAGCTATTGCATGCTGGATATCACTTTGGTGGCATGTCTCTACACATCTTCCAAAACTTTTATGTCTTTTTTAAGACATGGGGGGCTAGAGACATTCCAATTCCATGCTTGGAGCAAACAAGTCCCTTTTACAGAAGAGTAATGACTTCAGGGGAATGAATGGAAATGGTACACTTAATCAGCCCCTAAGTTGAACTAGCAGCAGACTTCTTAGCATGGGTACTGAATCTTAGTCCGTTTTCAATGGTGACTCCAAATTATTGCTTGTCATTTACTGAGGAGATTGGTTGGCCTGAGAGAAAAACAATAGCAAAAAGGATTCACTTTGCTGGAGTGAAAGAAATTACACTTTGAAGCATTAAATTCAAGAAGACAAGCCACATCACATTAACCAAGCAATCTAAGTTATTTTGTAGTGGGCATAATCTTCACATGACAATTTTGGTTTGAGAAGCTTTGTGTTATCAGCATAAAGTGTTAATTTACTTTTTGATAGTAGAAGGAGCATCATTGATAAAAATATTAAATAGTGTAGGACCCAAAACACTTCCTTGAATAACTCCTCTCAAAAATTGCATAGAAGAAAGAATATGGTTGCCAGAGCAATTAGATAGCTGAACATACTGAATTTGCAGGTGAAGAAAGTCAAGGATCCAGAGCAGGGATTTCTCTTCAAGCTTGATTGCAAGTTGCTTGTGAAAAACTTTATCAAAGGCTTTAAAAAAGTCAAGTAGAGTCATGTAAACATGCACCCTAAGATCAAGTAACCTAGTGATGTGATCACATGATTCAAGGAGATTGGTATCAATAGATCTTCCTGAACAACAGCCATGCTATGAGCTGTGCAAGAAACTGTTTGCTTCAAGATGTCTAATAACTGCAGAATTGACTATTCTTTCAATAGCATTAACAACTACTGATGTAATGCTTATAGATTAATATTTTTTTTAACTGCATCTACACCTTGATAGCTAAAGATTATTTCAACTGATGAATAAACAGTTTTGAGGGAATTTGGATTTTTGTGTGAAATTGGAATACAAATATTCACTCTCAGTAGAATTTAAGTGGAATAAGTAAAAACTTGTTCACAAGGATAAAGGATAACAATGACTTAAAAGTAAATTTTTAGATAGTAACTTAGAAAGCTTTTAATTTGATCAAAGTTCAAAATCCAGCAATGTGAGAACAGATACATCTCTTTTTGCAGAAGAGAAGATGCAAAAATCACCTAGTAAATTTTTTTTTATCAAAAACGAAAACAGCTCTGTTTTGTTTTGTAGTAACTCTTTTTAGAGTTTTGGTTACTGTTGGGTCAAATTATTTACCGTTCTTTACCATGAATTGTATGATTGATTGTCAAACAAGGATATCAGGTAGTATAGTAAGAAATAAAGATCAACAATTTATAAAAAAAAGTGAATATATAATATAAAAACAATCTGGAAATATTAACTGAATTTTTACTTTCAGCTATAATATAAATTTTTTTATGGATCATGTTTTGGTATTGCTTCCATTTTAATCAGCTGTTGCCTGAATTACTTTCAGCTATTACTTTCAGTTATTGCCTGAATATAGTCTATAGCTTAATTAATAGCTTTAAATAGCTTAATGAGAAAGGCAGAGGGGAGGGGCTGCAATTTTTATGGTAAGAAGATTATATTTAGGCAATATTTGAATGGCAAATTCAATTACACCATTTTTTTCCGTTGTTTTTATTGCAGGGTTAGCCTTCATGCAGGGTTAATTATTGCTCAAGCATTAGAAGTTGTGGAGGTAGGCCTAGGTATTTAAAAAAAATTTCCAATGTCCTAATTTGAGCAGAATATCTATTCTATAAAATTTCATTCACTTACTACAACTTTCCACGACTGCAAAAAGTCCTAGACTGCAGTTGAACCACTCAAACAAGCATGGACGCCCACCAAACATATTGCAGGGAGGAGGGCACTAGAGTAGCAATGGTGAGGATAGGAGCGAAATACATTTGAAGATAAAAGGTGATATGCAAAATAAAATTCTCAAGGAAAAAAGAAAAGTACTTCATTTTTATGTACCAAATGAAGCAATATACAACAAATTTTTCAATAGTGGTGGTGTATTATACCACCAACACTCAAGAAATGAAGTTAGGTTAATCCTAATGAAAAGAACAAAACATGATGAAAATATATCAGTTTAGAAACGAATTTGGGCTACATATTTGCACATTAGAGGGGTGGGGTTTACTTGACCTAAACTAACCTTATCCTCACCCTCAAAAGGTCTCAAGTAGTATATTCATCTAATTTATACCTCTATAATGAAAATACATCCAAATTTATTACAAAATCCTGTCTCTGCATAGGTACCATGCTTTCCCTTCTTCATTTTAGAATAATTTTTCCATCTAAGTCTCTTATATCTTCAGACCTTTGAAAATTAAACAGCATAGCAAAAGAAAACAAAATTTAAACTCATGGCCTATCTGTCTAAAATAACCCTCTTTGCATTGATGCTCATAATTACATTGAATGTAAACATGTTCAAATGAAATTCTTTACCAGGAGTCACAAGAAAATCATTGATGAAATGATATGATCTCGCAAACATTGTGATTTTACTAGCATAGGAAGAAAAGTCCTTAATTCGATTATTATGTCTGGTTTTTGATGTGTAGTTAATATTTGAGACAAAAACTTCAAAAAATAGTGAAAAAATTATGTCAAGTTAAGTGAAGGGATAGTTACTAGGGATGGATTGTCACTAGTGATAGATCACTAGGGGTGGCAACCCTGAACAAAAAGGGATTTTTGAGGAACTTATTTTTTTGTGAAGGCAGATTTTTGGGGAAATCCCCCAAATTTGGGGATAGTGGAAGCACTGGTATTTTCAGACAGTATCTGCCAACAAATTTTACTAGGCCATGAAAACTGCCAAGTGATATTGTTACTATTCTACCCCAATTTTTGCATGGCAGAGCACAACTTGTGTTTTGACAGATTTTCTTTGAGCAAAAATTATTTTTATATGTAAAAAGGTATCAAACAGTTTGTGATAACAAACTGTAAATAATGAGCGACCAGACTCAGTAGTAACCAAAACTCTAAAAAACGGAATTTTAATACCAATAGATAGGCTACATCAAAAGAATCAGTATGCTGATTTTAAATGTATAAGTTTTATCAAGTTTAGTCTTACCCATCAAAAGTTATGAGATTGAGAAATTTGCTTTATTTTCTAAAAGAGGGACAAACACCCGCTAAAAGTCATTGAATCTTAATGAAAATCATAGCATCAGGCTCAGTGTTTCAGAGAACCTGATCTTTCCAGAGAGAAATTTTTCATGGGGGAAGAGAATTTTTCATGAAGTGGAGCCAGTTTTCCCAGCATTATTCATAAAATGATCAGAAATTAAATAAAAAACAAGTTTTTTCTACTGAAAGTAAGGAGCAACATTATAACTTAAAATGGCGTTGGCAGTATAATACATAACTAACCTTTAATCTATCACGCACTTAATTATTATGCATTTAATATTAATGTATTATGCCCAAAACTTAGAGTAATTGAAAATAAAACTCAAACTTAATTGCAGAAAATAAGAGTAAAGGGTATCACCTTAAAGGGTCCATTTAGTTTCTGAGTGAAACAACGGTTATATTTTAAAAGAGCATAAAAAAGGTCTCGAGTGGTATGTCCACAAATTTATAGCTCGATAATGAAAATATCTCCCAATTTATCTCGAAATCCTTCCCCCCCTCCTCTCTACATACTTTTCCTTTTTCATTTCGAATTCATTCTTAATCTAACTTTCTTATATTTGCAGACCTTTGAATATTAAACTGAATAGCAAAAGAAAACAGAATTTAAACTCACGGTCTAGCTGCCTAAAATAACCCTCTTTGTATAGATGCTCAGAATCCAGTTCCAGTTCCAAAAATTGTAGGGAGGTATATGGACTAACAACAAGTCCTTTCACCTCTTTGACATCTTCTTCAGAAAAACTAGCTACTGGAAGCGCTATTCTCCTCCAGTCTGCGAACAATGGATATATACGATTATGAACAATAATACACTATTATTGATTGTGGGAAGTGCGAGTACCTGAGCTACCTGTCCCCAGCAGTTTAAGGCACAAGGCCGGCCGGTACCAATACGGCTCTTCCTACTCATTCCAGCTCTCTTCTGCACAATCAAAAACTATGGATAAAACGCTTCCCATTAAAAATTGACTTCTTCAAGCTTTAATCCTTATTAAACAATATTTCTCTTCTTTAAGGTATCAATTGCTGCCTTAAATATCTTACGATCAATTTCCCATGGCAGGTTAGAATCCAGGATAGCTGTATAAGTATTTGGAATCTTAGCCAAGGAGCAGAAATGCTTAAGAGCAACAGTCTCCTCACTCTGAGCCTGGCAATCAAATAAAATATGCTGGATTGTTTCCTCTGTTGAAAAGCAGATTCGGCATAAAGGGGAATGATGTAGCTTCCAATTAAATAACAAGCTATTTAGAAGTAGGGCACCTGATTTCAGTCGGTAATATAGCACTGTATTTAATCTTGTATGAAATGGAGATAACATTAATGTACTGTGATTAACTTTGGATCTTTGCCTGATAATATCTCGTGAATTGAGGTCAGAGGAAGGACTAGGAGATAACATGGAAGCCTTTGCTGCTAGAGAATCAGCCATATCATTATATTTTATACCTTTATGACTAGGAACATGTTGAAAATAAACTTCATTTTCCTTGATCTTAAGATTAAGAAGCTGTCTTCTAATATTATATAAATCTTTGTCATTAGCAATTCTATTAATATTTTGGATCAGTAGTAATGCTGATTTAGAGTCGGAGAGACAGAGTATATTTTCAGATTCAATGTTATAATTTATAAGAGCATCCAAGGCCAGGCGGATGGCACATAATTCAGCAGACAGGATAGAAGATCCCAATGGGAGAGGAGAATAAATATTCAAATTCAGGGATGGGATACATGCTCCTGCTCCAGCTCTTTCCCTCTGGACAGATCCATCAGTATATATTTTTCTATAGTTGGGGTAAGCCTTTGAGATGTGTTCAGCCAAAATAGTCTGGATCTCATAATTAGGAATCAAATCTTTACTAATAGAAATAAGTTCTACTTGACAGCTTGGAGGACTCATTTCCCATGGGGGGGACTCAGTAAAGGGATATGCATGAAGCGAATGTTGATTCCAGTTTGGGACCTCCAGTTGAAACTGATTCCATGATGAATGGGCATTGGGACAGGCTGACTTCTCAGCAAAGGTATGTGCATATACAGCATGCTTGGCTCCATAAGCCTGGATTTGCGAGAAATACTTTATCCTTAGACTAGATGCTCTTTCACTTAGGGACACCAATCCCGACAGTGTTCTTAACTTTGACAGAGGAGTATGCTTATGCACACCCAAAGCTATTCCAATAGCAGAATTTTGTAAAGATTCAAGGATTTTGAATGAGGATGGGAGACGAGCTGAAAATATTTGAATCCCATATTCTATATTTGAACGAATATATAATTTGTAAAAATCCAAAATAATCTTTGGGTGACATCCCCACTTACTTCCAGCAAGTCTTTTTAGAATACAAAGTCTCTGAATAATCAGAGATTTCAAAGAATTAATATGTTCATGCCACTGCATTTTAGAATCCATTAATAAACCAAGTAACTTCACTGAATTGCAATATGGGATCTCCCTTGAGAAAATTGTCAGTGGATTAGGAGGATCTAGAGTACCATTAGTAAATATAATGGCTTTAGTTTTACTGATTGATATTGGGAAGCCAAATGCTAAAGAGAATCTCTGGACTAGACTTATATCCTGTTGAATAAGGCTTTGAAGAAGGCTAATATCCCTTCCTGACTTCCAAATGATCAAATCATCTGCATAAAGGCCAAATGATGCATGAGATACTTGAAATTCAGAAACATACAAGTTGAATAGAAGAGGACTCAATATTGCACCTTGAGGAAGTCCTCTCGTAATGGGGCATTGCTCACTTCTAGACTGATTTACTTGAACGTAAAAATATCTATCAGTTAGAAAAGACTTTATAAAACTTATAAAAGGATACGGGAAGTCAAGATTTATTAGGATTTCCAATAATTTATTGTGGACTACATTTCCATAGGCATTCGACCAGTCAAACAGAACAGCCATTGTGACATGTCTTTTTTTCAGGGAGTTACAAACATCAATTTATAGCCGGGTAATGTTATCTAAAGAGCTATGTCCTTTTCTGAAACCTGTTTGTTCACTAGGAAAGAGATTGTTGACTTCAGAAAACCACTCAATTCTTGATAAGACAAGCCTTTCCAGAACTTTACTAAAGGAAGGTAATACTGATATAGGACGGTAAGACTTGAGATCATTAGATGAATAAGAAGGTTTTAAAGCTGGGAATACCTGAGCAATCTTCCAGGCATCTGGGAACTTTTGACTTGACCAAATAAGATTATAAAGACTTAAGAGGGCTGTATGAAACACCTTTGGGGACTCAAGAATCCACTTCATATAAATACCATCATAACCTGGGGAAGACTTGATGTTAAGAGAATTAAGTGCTACACAAAATTCATCTTGGGAAAAAGGTTTCATCAGAGTACCCTTATAAGAACAGGTAAGAGGGAGATTACAAAAAGGAGGTCGGCTGGGATGAAAATCTGAGCAATCGTTTTTAAAAACATTGGTAAACAGATCTGCCTTCTTTTTATCTGATACAATTGGATATCCATCCTGAATGATATCATATCTACGGTCATCATTAGGCTGCTTTCCACTATTTAGTTGGCTAATGAAATTATGGACCTTTGAAATTGGGGTTCTAAAACTGATACTTGAGCTGAAATTCAGCCATGTACTCTGTTTAGCTCTCCTACAAATTAGTTTCACCTTAGCACATGACTGCTTATAAAAGATTGCTGTTGACTGAGATGGGTGCTTTTGAAACATTTTACGAGCCTTTCTTTTTGCCAGAACTGCAACCCTACACTCATCATTCCACCAATTCTTGGGTCTTTTGGAGCCATTGTAAAAACGTACCCTAGTCATTGGAATTGCCGATTTAGCTGACTCCAGCAGGATTGATCTCAAATTAGACTCAATGGCATTAATATCATAATTAGGAGAAACAAAGGAAAAATCTACTTCATTTAATATCTCACGAAAAAGGGACCAATTACCTTTGGAGTTGATAAATGTAGGGACGTATGGTTTGGGAGTGTAGCATAAATCTTGAAATGATGTAAGAATTGCACATTGATCAGATTGGAGGGACGACACCTTTACCATCTGAACTAAATCATAATATGAAGAAGGACCTAGAAGCAAATCTATAGTTGAGAAAGAGTTAGAAGAAATATTATACCTGGTCTGAAAGTCAAATGGAGTGAAAATCAAGGTGTCAGGAAAATTGGACAATATGTACTCTATTCCTCTTCCTGCTTTGTTGCTACCAGCTGATTGTTCCCAGAGAGGACTGTGGGCATTAAAATCACCAAAAATAAAGGTATTATTACCTGATAATTCTGTTTCCAAGATACTTTGGATGTCCTTACTCCCACATGGATTATAAAAGGATTTTATGGCAAGATGGTTACCATTAGCTAAGGTAATTAATATGCCTACAACATCTATTTCATCCCTGTAGATAGTTAAGGGTTGAGGGGAGTGTTGGATTGAATCATGAACAAAAATTGCCACACCCCCTCCCTTTCTGTTAGTTGATCTATCCTTCCTGTAGCACTTGTACCCAGGCATTTTGATTTTCTTGTACTGATAAAGATTAGTCTCTTGTAGACAAATAATTCCAATTCTCTTATCATTTGCACATTGGATAAGGTCAGCAAGTTTATTTGAATTTAAAGAGACGCAATTCCATTGTAGGATCTGCAGCTTAGTTAACATAGGAAGGGTTGAATAGGTGACATGCATGATATTTTGAGAGAATGGATGATAATTCTGTTCCTATTTCATTGAAAATAGAATTGGAAAAGTAGTATTCTGCAATTTCTTTTGTTATACTGGCTTTTTTATCTTTAGCCATATTTGATTGTAATATTAGGTCCACTGATGCAACATATTTAATTAAATTAGTAATATGAGGTCCAACTCTATCTTGCATAGTTATGGCTTGAGTAGAAATATTAGGAAAAGCTGCCACTCTTTCAGACCAAGATTTAGGCTTAGTTTTAGGATTGTTGCGGGATGGACTAGCTTCAGCCATCTTGGGATGCTCCTTAGCCAATGGAGAGTAAGAAGTCTCAGTAGGAGGTATGAGTGCCTGATTTGGGTGGTTCTTGTGGACCTGTAGCCAGGGTTTTTGAGGAAGGGCTAAATTCCCTTCTTTGGCCTCATTAACTCTTGGACCTGATGGTACTTTGGACCGCTTGGCCAGCTCCATTGCAGCTATTGGGAAAGGAACATTTTCTTGAAGAGCAATCTTTAAAACTTTAGCTCGTTGAACATATTTAGGACATGAATTGTGATCTGTTGATTGATGTCTACCATCACAGTTTGTACATTTAGGCACTTCAGTGCATCTACTTTCTGTAGACAAGGAGTGATTACCAAGGCAATTAGGGCACCCTGGCACAGAAGAAGAACAATACTTAGATGAGTGACCAAGCTTAAAACATTTTGAGCATTGAAGAGGTTTTTCTTGGTATATTTTATGAGCTTTTTGCTGACCAAAAAGGAATACTGAGTCAAATTGGGAACTAGCAGGTAAGATAAAGAGGACACTCTTACTACTTCTTGTTCCCTTAGAATCTAGTTTGCCCATACGATGAACATCCAGAACCTCCAGCATTTCCCCCTTATTGTTCATAAGGCCATCTTTCAAGTCGTCATTTGACAGTTCCAATGGTATGTTGTACAGTACTATTTTCTGAGAATTTTTCAGGGTTGGTTTCCACCATTCAGGTGTAACAGGGATATTGCCAATTTTATTTAGGCTAAGGGCTTTGTAGGCTTCATTTCTGTCTAGAAACATAACCATTAGTGAACCATCTCTGTTCACATTCACAGTGAAGCTGCATCTAAAAGTTTTGAAAAGATTCATTCTAATGTTAGTAATATTTTTGATAGAGAAGGATTGATCTTTTACTGTTGGAGTAAAAAGGATAATGGATTTGTCCTTTATCTCCACAGCTGGATTTGGGTTTGAGAGTCCCATTATTTCAGGAGGACTCATAGAAGGTTTTTTTCGTTTCTGTTTTCTGCCTACTGTCTGAAAATCCTCATTTAGCAGGTTGTCAGTTTCAGAGATTGGTGGCTCAGAGACAGTAATCATGGTTTCATTCAGGCTATCATCATTGGATATTGGAGATACAACAATAGGAATATCAGCTTCTGATAACCAATTAGATGCTTGGCCCCCTTCCCTGAGGGGGCTAGAAGTGTTAGGAAACATTGGGTTCAGGAAAGGGAAATTCCAGAAACTCTAACCACGCAATAGATTTATATGAAAAGGCAAAATAATACTTCTCAAACAAAAGGAGTAGCAAGAGCTTTAGTTCCTTTCACTCAGAAAAATAAATGAAATCAATAATATAAATTTTACATCAATTGATTTCTTCTTTTCTTTTCCGTTCTTCATTAAGCCCTGAATTACACTGAACGTAATTGTGTTCAAATGAAATTCTTTACCATGAGTCACAAGAGAATCTTTGATGAAATGGTATAATCGTATAAACATTATTCTTTTACTAGCATTGGAAGAAAGGTCAGTAATTCAATGATCTATGTCTGGTTTTTGATGTGTAATAAAGAATTGAGACAAAAATTTCGGAAAGTAGTGAAAAATTATATCAAGTTAAGTGAAAGTTATAGTCACTGGGAGGTGGGCTTGCACTAGTAATGAATCATTAGGTGTGGTAAGCCTGAACAAAAGGGATTTTTGGGAATCAATTTTTTTTCGAGGACAGATTTTTGGGGAAATCCCCAAAAATTTGGGGATAGTTGAAGCACTGGTATTTTCAGACAAAATCTGCCAACAAATTTTACTAGGCCACAAAAACTGCCAAGTAGTATTGCTACTATGCTACCCTACTTTTTGCACAGTGGAGCGCAACTTGTTTTTTTGACAGCTTTTCTTTGAGCATAAATTATCTTTATATTCAAAAATGGTATGTGAGACAAAATCTGCCAACCAATTTAAAAACTGCCAAGCAGCATTGCTGCTTTGCTACCCCACCTTTTGCACAGTGGGTAGTTGGGTTAAGTGAATAAAACTTTCAAGAATGTTGCCAGAGCCTAACCTAACTAAGCCATGGGAAGGTCTTTTAAAGTATTCAACTTCACCCCTTCATCCTCCAAAGGGCACATATTTTTGATGAACTTGCGAAAATCTTCTGTTATCAAAATGAAACTTGTAAAAATGAAAGAAGGGGTAAATTGGCACCCCCTACTGTGGCTATCTAAATTCTTGCATTGTTACTGATACCATAAAAATACGAAGTGATAAGTCTTTGTAGAATAGGAATTATGAACTGAGACAGGCAAGTGGAATCGAGATTAGAATCAGAGTAGGGAAAACTGTGGCGTAATCTCATCACTAGCTTACAACTTGTTTTTCCTTGAAAGTAGCCCTTGCCAAGGTGGCTTCAAGGACTTAGAGTAGGATCTAAGTGAAACTAAAAGTTCTTTCTTTGTCAAAATTTAGAGACTATATACCTATTTTTGGTCATATCATGCCTTGTAAGTAAAGGGTAGAAGCAGGAGCTTGGAAATTCATAGTGAGGCATCATTAGTGCCATCCCTTAAAGTTTCAACACATTCTGTCCATAGAAAATGAAACTACAAAGGAAAATTAGGATCAAATTTTCCATATTTGTATTTGGAGATGCAATTCTTTTGACTGCAGTAAGGGATTTTCCCCTGTTTCCTCATATTTGCATGTATAGTTCAAAAAGTTCAGTTCTCTGTTTGGTTTAGGCCTTGTTTTGCTTGTGTTCTTGTCAACCCGTGTTTACTTAAGCCTTCAAAAAAAGGGGAAAATTAATCAATATATGAAATTGAAGGAAACTGCAAGGTACTCTTCTTGCACGGTACCTTGCTGCAACAAGCCCTTAGTTTTTTTCATTATAATTTCACTTCGATTTTAGGCAAACTGGAGCAATATCTAGATAAATCAGATGCAAAGAAGTTGTCTGAAAGAATGTTTGAGATGATTCGTGATTTAAATTTAAACAGTAGAAAACGACCAAAAGATGATTCAGACAATTTAACAAGTAAGAAAAGGAGGGAAGATGCTATTCCAGAACCTGGAAAACCAAGCCCTGGTCAACTTACTGCAATTCAGGTTAGTATTTGTTGCTCCTTCAGCTTTATTTATTAAATTTCTTACTTAAAAATTTTCAATCTTAACTTATTGTTCAGTGTTTTCACCAAAGCACATACTCAATTACAGTAGACATGGAATCTTAAAGGGGTCAAATCCTAGTCTTTATTTCCAAAAATTTCTGTGCATGTTGAGTTCGGATTTTGTTCTTGCTTCTCTAAAAATCATGTGATTTTTAAAATATCAAATAAGCAGGTTAGAGTAGATTTTAAATTGGATTGTAAATGAATATGTGTACAAATAAGTGCACCCAATCAGTAATATATGATTATCAGGCTTATCTTTGTATTTTGTAGGGAAGAACTAGATGGATTGTCAAATTTTGTATCGCCCATGCATGGATTCAAGTAAAATTATTTTCTTTCAACAAATTAGTTTTGCAGACAGATTGAAATACTTATCAATTCTTCCCCGTGTTTTTTATGTTACGTATAGAGCTATAGAGCTTACTGATTTTTTTTCAAATAAAAATATGTAGCAGCATTAAAATTTAAGACGAATATAAGTTATTTTGTATTTGAGGGGGCTTCTCTAATCTTATCCCTGCTGATAAGGCATCTTTTTAGTCGCCCGTCTCTATATCCTCTTGGTTCGTTGCTTACCTGTAATATAAGATGAAAATCATGTTCAAGAGTTACAGTCTTCAATAGATTTATAAGTTTCAGGGAAGTGAACATTAAACCTACTAAATCCACTTTTTCATGTTGGAGGACTAAAATTGGTGTTTTCACGACTTCATTTGATAAATGTATTTTTCTCAAAGCACATAACCCAAATTTTGAAAAAAATGTAAGAGATTTTCTTGGGAGGTGGGGGGAATAGGGCTCTGACAACGCCACAGGCACTGTTCTTTCAATAAGTCTTGGCATATTTCCCCATGCCCATCCTACATGCGGGCTTTTTCCAAGTATGTAATAGTAGGTACAACAAATAGTATTGTTTTTATTAATTCTGTGTTTTTGTATTTTCATGCTTGCACAGTGCTTAATGCTGCATTGCTCTTTTTATTTATTTTTTTTTTTCATTGTAGATCAAAGAAATGATGGCAAGTGCACAGCGTATGATTGAAGAGAGAAAGAAAGCTCTTCAGGCTTCTGGTATACATATTGGAGCTCCTGCAGCAAATGCTTCTGCTGAAGATAAGGCAAGAAAAATCCAAGAGCTTCAGGTAATTAATATTATTTACATATTAAAAGTTAGAAATCCAAAATATGGCATTCGGCTTACTGATTTTATCTTAGATTAAAATCTCCCATTTGTTTTTTCTCAATGCAATAGTGTGTTCCAGTGTCATCGTTCCTCAGATCATCCTCGTTCCTCATTGGGAATGATTCCTCATGAGGAATGATGTCAGTGTCATCAATCCTATTGTTTTGTAGCTATGTGGTGATTTGGAGGATTTCATATGCTATACAGAAAACCCTATATTTAAAGAAAAATGTAAGCCTTGAAGCACTGTAAGGAGCTCAACTATCACTGGAATATGTGAGCCCAGATGCGACTTAATTAAGCTCGACGATTAGGCAAGGACGGTATATTGAGCATGCAGAAAGACTATCTCCCAAGGTGCTCCATAGATATCAGGCGTGAAAAATTGCTTCAACGGGATCAATAACAAATACAAGTTTTTTTTCAAACCATTTTAAAAACCAGTTAGTTCAAAGGTCATATAGTGGGTGTCTAGTTTTATTTATTTTAACTAGTTTTGTCTAGTTTTGCCTTTTTGTCGCCTTCCTTCGCTTGGTGGATCTGGCTCTACCACCCTCCTGCCTTTCCCCTTTTGTGCATCTATAATAAATTTCTTGTTTGAAGCTATAAAGATTGCCTTACTTCGGTTGACATAGCTGGGTAAGTGATTTCGAAACTAGAAATGAACTGGTTTAAGATTTTAAATGTAAGCCATGTAAGAATTTCAGACTTTAAATGTCGTTCCAAATTCCCCCCCCCCCACCACCAACATTTTCCAAATCAGTTATTACATTTGCCTGTAGGATTGAGCAAAAAGAGGAAGAAGACGAGGAAGGTGCGTAAAATAGCGTGAAGAAATAAGGATTTTTATGCCTAAGATAAGTAAAGGATTTTAATCTAAGATAAAAATGAGCAAATATAGTTTGTCTAAGTAAAGGTAAAGGATACGGCATTAGACTTTACAGTCCGCACCGGCGGTCCTGATCTCCGTTTCTTGGCCCTTCAGCCAGGAAGTGCAATGGGGGGTTGGGGGTCAGCCATCCTGTGCTTTCGCACGCCCTTCCTGTTTACCTTCTCCAGATTTCTCCAAGTACCCATTTAGAGCTGGGTCGACTCTGGCTAAGCTTACAGAGTCACGCCACTGACCCCCGTCCCAAACTGAAGAATTGGGTACACCGGGATTCGAACCCGCGTCCTCTCAGACAAGGCATCCCGAATCCAGCGCACAAACCCGCTCGGCCAGGACGGCTTTTTATTAAAAAATAAATGAGCTGTTTGTCTAAGTAAAGGATATCAATCTAAGGTAAAATCAGTAATTTTAGTTTTATGTCACTAAAATATTCAAACCGATTCCGTGCGTATCAAGAAAGTTCCTAATGTAATGTATTTAAAAAAAAAAATAATTGAAGGTGTATTTATCAGAAACAGCTATATATTAATGCAAATAAATGGGCAACCTTGTGCTTTGAACTTTGATGTTAGTCAACGATTGTTCTCTTTGCGAATTTTGTGTGTGAAAAAAGGTGAAAAAAGCCTCATCTTCAGGTCAACAGTGCAGGGTCCTTTTAACTTATTTAAGGATGGTATTCCTTGTGAGCATCGACAGCGACCACAATAAGTATGCAAATTAAGAAGACTAGAGTTATTTGTCCCCTGTTCATTCTGTCCTACAAACTTAGATTTTAAAAAATCCCCTTGAAAGAAACACGGTCGCAAGTAAGTTTATGTGTCTCAATAAATTTTCTACCTTAAATTAACACCTTAAATTTTCCAACTATTTGTAAGCTATAACCATAATTCAAAAATTCCATCTTAAAACACAATTTTCCTCATCCAATCCAGATATTCTCTCTCTCTCTCTCTCTCTCTATATATATATATCTCTCTCTCTCTCTCTCTCTCTCTCTCTCTTCTCTCTCTCTCTCCTCTCTCTCTCTCTCTCTCTCTCTCTCTCTCTCTCTCTCTCTCTCTCTCTCTCTCTCTCTCTCTCTCTCTCTCTCTCTCTCTCTCTTCAAATTCAGCTCTGTTACAAATATTCTGCATAACTTCCAATTCAAGAGTTCTTCAAATGAATCTTGATTCGTTTTTGTCGTTTTCACATTTTCCACACATACGTGCAACACTTGTCATTAATAAACACAACATGATATTTTTCGCTTGATCTTCTACACAGAAACATAGCTTTCTTCTTTTCTTCTGCTTACGTCGCTTTTAATTCCTCATTTTAGGTAGTTCCGTGAATCGTGTAGGATTCTGTGGATCATCTATAATGCCATGAGCTATGGAATTTAGGGGATACTCTTGTCAGAATTAAAAAGTGTTAAAGCAGAATACAATGAAGCCAGGTAAAGGTAAATTATATAAGCTGGAAACTGGATACAGTTTCCGTCAGATCAAAAACCTGTGCGTGGTAAAGTTTTACACAATTAAATTTGTTCCCCCCCCCCCATGGGGGGGAGTGTGCAACTTTGCCAAATGTTTGCCAAATGTTTTTTTCTATATTTTGTAGAATGGGTCCGGTTTAAGCATCGGATTAAAATTAAAGTAGTGTTCAAAATACTTTTCAGAGAACTTTACCTCTTTTTGATTGTAGGCTCAAAAAGTGTATAATTTGAGATTTTCAGTGAGATTCCAAATATGTGTGGATTTTATCCCACCCTGAGGGTGTGTCTGCCACCTACAAATAAAAGAATATATAAAGTATTGCCAGGGGCTTTTTTTCAGGGAAAACGGGTGTATCCCAATGTTGCCCTGTCCAAAGAAATAAAATCGAGTTTAACCTCTTGATTCAACTCTGTAAAGTTACAAGAATCTTTTGTCATGAAATTCGAAAATCTCTAAAATAAAGAGTAATTCCTTAAATAATTAAAATGTTTTTGCCATCAGATGTTCAAAACTAGCTCATATTAATGATGAAATAAATGTAGTAGAGTGAAGAATCAAACTGATATTTCTGTTCATAAAGAAAAAAAAAATATTGGCAAATTCAAGAGACACTTAAACAAATTCTGAGACACTTTTGACTCAGAAAACATATCTCTCATCAGTTTTTTATTATTATTTTTGTTTTAACTGAATTTGGGTCGTTTTATTTCAGTCTGGAATTCAATCAAAATTAGCTTTGTCCGCTGTGAAAGCCAAATTGGATCAAATTGTTCAGATGCAGCAGGTAGGAAAGCCGGCTGCTGTGAAAATTGATGAATCAGGGAAAATAACAGATGTTGCTGGGAACGAGATTAAAATTCCTATTCATGCACCTACTCTAAAGGTAATTTCTTTTAATATTCACTGTACTTCTGCATTTAATTACTGATGTCTGTTGATACCATATATATATATCTATATATATAAAAATAAGTTGTCTGTCTGTGGATGTGTGGATGGATGTGTGGATGGATGTGTCAGGTGACGTCACCTGAAAAAACTGGATTAGGTGACGTCAAAACTGAAAAAACTAAAAAAAGGCAAAAACTACAAAAAAAAACTAAAAACTAATAAAAAAAATAAAAAAGCTAAAAAACTAAAAAAACTATAAAGGTAAAAACCAATAAAAAACTAAAAAAAAACTGAAAAAACTAAAAAAAGGCAAAAACTACAAAAAAAAACTAAAAACTAATAAAAGAAGTAAAAAAGCTAAAAAACTAAAAAACTAAAAAAACTAAAAAAAGGTAAAAAACTAAAAAAAATAAAAAATAAAAAAAAACTAAAAAAAAGGAAAAAACTGAAAAATAAGCTAAAATAAAGGTAAAAACCAATAAAAAACTAAAAAAAAAAGGAAAAAACTAATAAATGACGACACTCAAAGAGAAAGCGACCAGGACAAAAAACTAAAAAAAAAGGCAAAAACTACAAAAAAACTAAAAACTAATAAAAAAAATAAAAAAGCTAAAAAACTAAAAAAACTAAAAAAAGGTAAAAAACTAAAAAAAACTAAAAACTAAAAAAAAACTAAAAAGGTAAAAACTAAAAGAACTAAAAAAGAAAAAAATAAATGACGACACTCAAAGAGAAAGCGACCAGGACAAAAGGAATGTTCGATTAGCAATCAACAAAGCACCGGGACACAGGGAGTATAAATGACGACCAGGACACAAGTAAAAAAAAAAATTAACAAAACTAAAAACAAGGTAAAAACTACAAAAAAACTAAAAAGAAAAAAAAACTAAAAACTAATAAAAAAACTAAAAAATCTAAAAATCTAAATAAACTAAAAAAGAAAAAAAAAGGAAAAAAATAAAGGAGAAAAACAAAACTAAAAAACGAATGTATATACAGACCGGTACACCGGGATACAAATGACGACCGGGACACAGGGAATATAAATAACGACCGGGACACAGGGACACAACTACAACGGGGACACCGGGGGAAACAGGGGGATATAAATGACGACCGGGACAAAAAACTAAAAAGAAATAAAAACTAAAAACTAATAAAAAAAACTAAAAAATCTAAAAATCTAAATAAGCTAAAAAAGAAAAAAAAAGGAAAAAAATAAAGGAGAAAAACAAAACTAAAAAACGAATGTATATACAGACCGGGACACCGGGATACAAATGATGACCGGGACCCGGGACACAGGGAATATAAATGACGACCGGGACACAGGGACACAACTACAACGGGGACACCGGGGGAAACAGGGGGATAACCTGACAATCTATTTATATGCAAAGACAATGGGACAGCAAAGAATGTTGTATATTCGCAAGTTTTACGTAGTTAAAACCATATATATATATATATATATCTATATTCACAGGTGGGACATAGGGACACAACTACAATGGCGCGTAACTATTATGGCGCGTAACGACTTACGCGCGCGGGGGGGCTTGGGGGGGGCGCGAAGCGCCCCCACCAACTAGGTGTTGGGGTGGCGCGAAGCGCCACCCCAACAGCTAGTATATATATATATATATATATATATATATATATATATATATATATATATATATATATATATATATATATATATATATATATATATATATATATATATATATATATATATATATATATATATATATCTTATGTGCCAGAAGTAGCTTTAGAAAATGTAATTTAGTATTACTAGATTACATGGAGATAATTAAATTAGTTTTAAATCGAATTTGTAGGTCTCGTACAGTTCAAGGTTTACAGGTAGAAGGATGGGTATCTGATGGCTGCATTTAATTTAAACACATTTTGCATAATGTGTGGTTTTCTTGAAGCGTAAGGTTAGGCAATAGTTTCGCCTGAATGGATGTCTCAATAGTCGTGTTTAAAGTAGTGATATCCAACATAGCTGAATGTCGGATCTGTTCAGTTGAGCTAGGTTTTATTTTTGGTATTGCCTAATATATCTAAATTGTTTTATACCATCGCCTTCTCTTTACGAGGTTTGACAAAAATAAAGAACAGAAAATCTATTCTTAACTTGCAGCACGTGACAATAGAAATTGTTCGAAATGCTCTTTTTCTCATTCTAGACATTTTTCCAAATACCTTTGACACAGATTGCAATTCTTTTTTACAGATACTGTCTTAGAGCACACTGACGTTTCAGTCACAAATAAAATGAAAGTTATAAATATCAATTAAAATTCACAAGTTTAGACAGTGAAAAACACTACCTTACATGTATTTCTTATCCGATATTTATATATTATTGTTTCATTTTTTAATTTGTTTTTCATGTACTCCCTATCTCTATCTCTTCCCTTTGAACAGTATCGATGATTGTCCATGTAAACACTGTATAAGGAAGTAGAATTACAAGAAATTAATTTCACCGTGTTTAAATTGTCAAATTGATACAAGTTTACTACTACAGTTGACAAATTAATAAACAAAATTTTATTCTTTGAACATTCCTTTGAAGTTTATTTGTGTATCTCAATTAAGTGGTACTTCTAGTCTAAACTACTGTTGGGGCTTTAGAGGAGCTGTTTCTGGCTTGGTGTTCGGTTTAGGAGTATGGTTATATATATGAGATTGAAGAATTCCAACCTTTGATTAAAGCAAGTAGCCAAGGACTCCATAGGAACACAAGTACGTAAATACTATTTTGATCAGTCGTAGTCCGATCAGTACAGTCGTAGGTTATAGATGCATTTTTCTTGAGTTTTAAATGTACAATAAATTGCAGTATTTACTGTACAAACAATAAACAAACTAATTTGTAGGGGGTTATATTCAGAAATTCTGGTGTGTTAGGCACTGTTCAGTTAAAATGGTATTCCCATTTTCTTTCATTTAATATGACTTTTTCCTGTGTTCTTAATTTCCATATTCCATTCCAGGCGAACTTACGGGCAAAGCGACGCGAAGAATTTAAACAGCAATTGCAAGAGAAGCCAGTGATCGAGGATACTTCTGAGGCGTTTTTTGATCCACGAGTAAAACAGAAACCACAGTTTCGTCTGAAAAGGGGTTTCAACTTCCACGAAAAGGGAAAGTTTATCAAAGAAGCTCAAAGCTTGAGGACAAAGGTATTATAATTTTCCCAAAAACGAAATAAAGTTCAGAGAATAAGGGCTTTTTGGAGGCACCGACTGGCTATAATATGCCAAGAGTTACTCTTTGACATGCTACAGATAGTAAGGACAGGTATTTTGTTTGTGCTGCTTTACAACAAGAGAAAGGAAAAAAGTGTTCATTTCGAATTCAACTTCACTCGCAAGTAATGAAAGAAAGTAATTTATTTGCTTTATTAATTGAAATTAGTTGTGGATTTCTTTGTTGTTTAATAGGTTTGATTTCCATCTTTCTGCCTAGTATCATTTTCTGCTTATTAGTTTCAGTCGTCCCTGTTTGAAATTTGCGAGTTCTGTTACAATCTTAAAGCACCTAGGGCATTAAAACAAGATATTTTTTGTCCCTCGGCTTTGTCTGAAGTCGGTTCATATCTGAAAACCGGGATTGTCTGCAATTTTTATGTCTTATACAAATATTGAGATTTTTCCTTTGCGTAATTTAACTCCTTTGTAGCTACACTGAATCTTGAAAAGAAGCAAGCAGAGACTTTTATTGTTTACAAACCAGCCAAACAAACGGTTGTAAGACTAAAAATAAAAGAATAGAATAGCATAATTGACCTTTCTAAAAAGGTGTTTCTTTAAGTAGGTCAGTTAAAGTTTGAAGTGTTTAATTTATGTTGAATAATGTTAATAATATCCATATTAATGCGTAACTTAGATTTATTGCAGTGTTTGTCCTTTGCTACAGCAAATAGGGAAGTTAAAGTTTCTGGGTCTCCATGATGTTTTTTTTTTTTAAGTTTTTGCTGATTTCTCTCACATGTTCCTTATTTTTAAATTTGGCACCCGCTAATGCGGGGCTCCCACGACATCATTATAGTTAATAAAGTTTTTCATGAAAGTGGAAATCATAAGGTTTGTCCCACTCACATAAGGATTTTCCCTTTTTGACTTAACAGCAATTTTTCATAGAAAGTCACTGGAATAATCATACGTGGAACTGAGAAACCATCTTTAAAGTTTTTTTCGTTTTAATTATAAATGAAAATATTTTTTCGTGTAACTCTTTTTCTTTTAACTAAGTGCAGTATTTATTTATACACTATTATTTATGTATATACTAATTTGTGTATGGTTTACTTGAAATTTTCCTCAATTCTTCATCTATTGGTTGAAATTTCTCTCTAGAAGATTTTTATGTCTTGTATTCGCAGTTGTGTGCTATCCTGAAACTGCTAAGAACAGGAAAGACCTGATACATTATGTACAAACGTTTATTGACAATATGTGCCGTCATTACGCTTCTCCTGCGTTCGTAGTTACCAGCGATTTCAAGCAAACTCTGAAACAATGGGTGCCCAGTATGCTCGACTTGCAGCAAATTGTTGAAATTCCCACCCACGAGAGTGGTAGTACACTGGATCTCATACTTACCAACCTTTTTGACTATTACCTCCTTCCCCGATCCCTCGGTCCACTAAAAAGCTCTGATGACTTCATCATTCTGTGGCAAGCTTAGAATACTTTCCCAGACCAAAGAAGAAGAAGTTTACAACTCGACCCGTGACTAAGGAGTCTTATCTGTTCTTTCTGGAGATTGATAGGAAACTTTTACTTTGACGAAATTTGTTCATTTACAGATATCAATCTCAAAGTTGAGTCACTAGCTTTTCTACTCCTGCAGAAATATCATGAACATTTCCCCACTAGAACAGTTGTGGTAAGCAACAGCGACAAGCCTTGGATAACAAAGGAACTTAAACCCTAATTATGGCACTCTGCAAACTGCACGCCGGTGTTCAAACATTGCTGCGAAGAAACATCGTAGCCACATTATGAAAGTTAATAGGACGGCTCAGAAAGCATGCGTTCGCGATAAAGTGTCGCCACTTCTGACGGCTGACCACCGACAATGGCACTCTCAGGTGAAGCGGCTATCTGGTGAGAGTGTTAGCAGTTACCTGAAGGTACAAAAGGACGATGGAACTTTTCTATCGTCAGCTGAAGTGAACACATTCTTTGCAAATACATGTTCGACTTACTCACCACTCACTGAAACGGATGTCGAATATCTCACAGCGGACCTTTTGGACTACCAGCTTGCTGAGATACCTGAATATGCAGTTTGTAGGGAACTGCAGAAGTTAAAAAAGAACTGTGCTTCATATCCAGGAGAACTGCCAATTAAACTTATAATTCAATATGCACCATTCCTAGCTAAACCTTTGCCGTTTGTAATAAATCAGTGCTTCAGAGATCAAATCATCCTTCAAGCATGGAAGAGAGCATATGTCCGAGTTATACCTAAAGTAAAGTACCCGAAATCATATGAACAAGTTTGTCCAATTTCAACAACTCCGAATCTCGCCAAGGTCACTGAATCTTTTATATATCGTGTACTCCTGATGCAAATCGACCCTTCCCTAGACCCTTTCCAGTATGGCTGTTTGAAAGGAAGCAGCCGTACCCATTACCTTGTGCCTCTCTATCACCTGATACCTGAATGGCTTGACAGGGAAACACCATAGTAGACCTTCTGCTCGCTGATTACCGTAAATTCGTCTTAATTCGCCATATCACTGACTTATAAAACCTGAAACAAATGGGGGCTAGAAAACAGACTCTGCTGTTGATCGTCAATTTCCTCAGAAGCCGTTACTAGTGTCTATTTACGCTTTTTGCTGGAGTTCACAACTCTGAATGGCTGAGATAAAGTGTGGTGCTCCCCAAGGTACCAAGCTGGCTGCCTTACTGTTCTTGGCTGTGATCAATTATGTTTTCGTTGACTTTGATGAACGCTTTAAATACATCGATGATCTGTCCCCCTTGCTCAAATTTCTCGTGGATAAATCCCAAGCAATACTCCAGTTCTAAGGTAAATTGAGAGACAGTTTCACTGATCAGTGCAAAAACAATGGACTTCAAATTAACGTCATTAAAACAATAGTGATGTGTTTTAATTCGCTTCAAAGGGGCGTAGTTTGCCCTGAACCAGGGTTCCCTATCACTTCAAATGTAGTGATTCTTGGAGTGACGTTCAGTAATAATTGTTCTTTCAGTTATCATGTTTCTAACCTAGCGAAAAAAGGCAACCACGCTTTACGATCACTGACTCTGACGCTGAACTCCGACGACTAGATTTTCCAGTGAATCAGTTGCGACTAGCGTATATCTACTATTTGCGTCCCTTGTTAGAATACACGTGCCTTGTTTTGGGACCACTGGTGCACAACATTGACTACTTAAGTGGCGATCTTGAGGCTGCTCAAAAAACCATACTGAGTCCCAATATAACACGTATGTAACTGCAGCTGCAACGCTGAAAATACTAACGCTGAGAGAGCGGAGATTCCATCTCATGTGCAAATTTTGACAGTCGCTCCTCGCTAGTGCAAAAGACAGTACGTTGTTGCCTCCTCCTATTGCCCCCTCCTATTGCCCCCAAAGCCAATACTCGACACACGAACAAATAAGAAATAAGAACAAATAAGTTCGAGCCAATAAAATGCGGAACAAATCTAATCAGCGATCCTTTTATTTTATTTCATACAAATGTAATTAATCATGCTTAGTTTTGTCCTTTTTTGTTGTAAGAGATAGCGTTATTTGCTGAGGCTCTTGCTAATACTATGAAAGCTGTATTGAAATAAATGAATCTTGAGCTTTATGGATTTTCTTGAAAAAGTGAAGTAAAGTTCAACGTTTTTCTGATAGCAATAAAGTCAATAAAGTTCTGCGAGGAAAACTGTTAATTAACTTTGTGGACAGCTTTATTAACTTTATTGACCCATGGGAGCCCCACATAAGTGCTCTGAATGCATGATGCTATATGGAGATCTTTTTTCAATAAAAATTAAGTTTCTGGGTTTTCTGATTTAAGATTCACAGGGTTGTATAAGTTTATATTTGACCAATTTGAAAATTCATTCCTAGTGTCTTTGGTACTTTAATGGAAATGACAAAGAAATTTAGAATTTTACCAGTCGTATTTGCAGGATTCACAGACAAGAATCTAAAGAATTTGGTTCTCGAAGCCCCCCCGTTCTCTTTTTGTCTCTTTCTCTCACTCTAACGCTCTTTCTCTCTCTTTAAAACAAGAATTGCGAACTTGTCTATGAATTTAAGTAATATATCCGCTTTTATTCAGTTGTATAGTAACACCCTTTTATCATGAGACTGATTCTACTGATAACACCCTTTTATCATAAGACTGATTCTACTCTTTACCTTTCCTTTTGACTGTTTTTTTTCATTCGATTTGACTTTTTTTTAGTTAATTTCTTCAGTTTTTTTCTTCGCTGCCCAGTTAGTATCTATTAAATGTGTTCATCAGAAGTGCTTTTTACGATGAATAGTAAAAAAAAAAAACCTTAGAGATTACTAAAAAATAAACATCTTAAGGGATTTTGTTTCCTTAAACAATGGCATCCATGGCAAAGGAAGATTCCCAGAAGTAGTATTAGTATTGTCTGGCTAATTTTGTCCTGTCTCTTTTCACTTTGCTGTGCTATGGCTAATGTCTTTGCGAGGATATTATATCAATGGACATAGCTCTGGACCCAATGTAAGAACCCATTTAAACCACCCTCCAAAGTTTTCAGGGACACAAAATCAAGAATGGTATTACGCTTTTTGTTTTACAGTCAGTTTTAATTTGAATATACTTCTAGCTCTCTTTTTGTTAAAATCTATACAGCGTTGTCATATATTGAAGGTTTGGCTTAAGAATTATGATAAAAAAAGAAGGGAGGGCATTCATCGATTAGAAAAAGCTATCGGTTTGAGGAAAATGGAGTCATAAACTTTGCGGACTGTATCACTATTTGGAAAACTCCAAATTAACTTATTTTCTCTATTTCAGTTTATGCCCTGTTGTTTTTCAGGCAAAATTGGAAAAACTGCAATCAGAAATCTCCCAAATTGCAAAGAAAACTGGTATTACATCTGCAACAACACTAGCGATGACTGCTGCCAAACGTCCTGATCGAGTAAAAGAGCAAGAGGTCATCCCAGATGTAGAATGGTGGGACTCGGTCATCCTGAATTCCCCAACCTATGAAAGCGCAGAAAGTAATTTAAACAAAGAATCTATCACTCAGTTGATCGAACATCCTATACAGATGAATCCACCCAGTAAGTAAATAAATTTCAGAAACGCTAGAGCTCTCTTGGGTATAAATTTGCCGTTTAGCGGACCAATTTCATGTTTGAAGAATAAGCACATGGAATTTTGTGTTTACTGATGCACGTGAGTGTTAAAAATTCTGATAAATATCTTTCCATATAAAAAGAGATGTACAGACAAAACTAAACAAAGAAAATAAACGGATAAATATTTTCCATAACAAAACTACTAAAGTAGATGTGTCGAAACAATTGGTCAAGATGATAAAAGGACCTAACCACCAATAAACCTCTTCTTTTAACCTCGCTTTCGATTCTTTATAAGAGATGAAAAAGTCAGCAGGAGAAAACTTATGAACAATCCGTAGGTTTGTGTGCCGCCTTAGCAAAAACAGTGCTAATAACAGTGACGAAAGAATAGAATTCATATCTCACATATCTTGAATATTAAACAATGGGCACTGACCTGACAGAAAAAGATTCGAACGGCCGCAATAAGCTGAAATATTCTTTCCAAAGGTTAACATGGTTTATCTTTAATATCAACAAATGCAGAATCACGAGGAAATGATTTTAAATCGAACTTTGGTGATTAGCTTGTAAAAAAGATTCATCTGTATTTAGTTGAAAACCTTACCCTAGAACTTAGTTTTTCCTGTGTCTCAAGGGTGCAGAGGGTGTCAGTGAGTAGCCTCCACTCTTCCCCTAAGTGGACTGCTGTGTAAGTGTCTTCCCACTCGGGGATGAAACTTGTCTGAAGGGCATTTAGTGGCAAGAGTGTATCTTTTTAAATGTTGGTAGTTCATATACCACTAATACTAACAACTTGCTGCAGCACCAAGCCGCCTGAGGCCAACACAGCTACGCACGTTTCTCCTCCATCCCTATCTATTTAAAGTCTACCTCTTTACCAAATCCCAAGAGGTTCCAATTTCTGTTAATGTTTTCCTT
The DNA here is from genome assembly GCF_032884065.1 of Artemia franciscana. Lineage (NCBI taxonomy): Eukaryota > Metazoa > Arthropoda > Branchiopoda > Anostraca > Artemiidae > Artemia > Artemia franciscana. The sequence continues at coordinate 14,481,034 of NC_088874.1, forward strand.
ACAAAATCCACCATTCTATTTGGTGACAACCTGCTCTTCGTTTGGCCCTAGGTGGTTGGCCGACAAGGACGATTTTTGGTAATCTGTTCTCCTTCATCCGTGGAACTTCTCCTTGCCGTCTCAACCTTTCTCTCATTATAGCCCCAGAAAGCGAGATTGAATAAAAATTTTCGTACAGCTTACTGTTTGAGATACAGTCAGTCAGTTGGGTACCCTAAACAGTCCCTAGGCAATTTCTCTGGAAAATATCTAGCAAATCCTCCTCCGTCTTTCGGAGTGCCCACGCTTCAGAACCATACAAGACCACTGTCATCACTGTAGCTTCTAATATTCTAATCTTGGTTCCCAGATTTATCTTCTTACTCTTCCAAACTTCTTTCAATTGTGAAAAAAATACCTTGGCTTCGACTACTCCACTTTTAACATTTTCGCTACACCCATCGTCATCGTCTTTGCTAATAATACTTCCTAGGCATGTGAATCTGTCCTCTTGATCGATCTTCTCGCTACCCAACATCATCTCTTCACCTTCATTTATTCCTAGTCTTAGTGACTCGTATTATCTTGCCCGTGTCAGAAGATAATAATGGATTACAGGATTTCTTTTTTATGAATATCGTCTTTTTCTTCTTTTCAATGGGTTATCGATAAATAAAAATATCTTTTTGCCCTTGAAGGACGATTTCCCATGCTTTGTGTCGATGAGACCCCAATTCTTTGCCATAGTTGAATTTTGAAATTTGTTTTACATTTGATATTTGTAGACTTGAACTCATTTCAGCTTTTGAGTTTTTCTGAACAACTTTGATCCTTCCAAAGGCCAAATTACCTTGAGTAGTGAAAAGCAAAAAAGGATATCCTTGGAGCAATGTGACTTGCTTGGTCAAGTCAACCTTGACCAACTTCAATTCAAGAGAGTAGGTCAGATTATTGGTAATTGACAATGGGAAGGAGGTTGGGTGTTCTGAAATTGGTCCTTCTGGATAATCATGGGAGTGAGTCTTTCCTCTTTGCGCAGGTATGTTTATAAGTGCTACTGCAAAAATACCCTAAGAGCTTTTGGTTACGTGTACCTTACAATAAGTGAGTTCAGTTTCTGTCTTACTTGATCATTTTTACAAAGGCAGGGATTTTGAAATGCTGACATAGGTAAGTAAGAATAAGCCTAGTGTGTATCTTTTAGTTTCTCTTTTTTTTTCTTTTTTTTTGTTCAGTTCAAAACCAAAGTGTTTAATTCATGTTTTTAAGTATTTTATTCAAAGTTTAGTGCAAAATGACAAAATAATTTTTGCTATTTAGTGATTAATAATTGCGTTTTAGAAGCCGTTTTGTCAAAATGCATGCTGTGACACATGCTATTGCAGTAATGTGTTCTAAACATATTTGCGAACATACGCGAAAAGAATTGGTTTATCATTTCATAATTTATATAAGGGCTCGTGATTTATAAGGGCTATGATGTTGATTTCTAAAACGGTGACTGTAAGGATGATGTATAAAGACTCATTTGATGTAATTGGTTTTCTATTTTGTTTAGTCAACTTCGAGGCAATTATAGTTGTTCTAAGAAGTCTTTTTCCAAATGAATTTACACCAGGAAGAAAAAACCCTGCATGCTCATTCCACCGATATTTAAACTTCTGAAATGTCATAAATTTCTTTTTCTTCTTTTCAACCTTTCACTGAATGACGCGTTTTGGTTTTCACTTTGGACGAGTTCATGTTAGACCTTTTAAGCTATTATATTGTTTTTCTGGCATTTCAGTAAATCAATGGATTTAATCTAAACAATCATGGCCTCTAATTTGCAATCATAAAGCGTACTTAATTATATGCGTCATCGGATTATTCATTTTAACTTGAATTTTTTTGTTCTGGAAGTTATTTCTGTACACATGATGATTAATTTAAATTTAATATTTACTTTCCAGTGGCAAATTTGCTGCCAGGTTTCTTACCTGTTTTCTTAACGAAGAAGGAGCGGAAGAAACTACGAAGAACTACTCGCCGAGAAGCATGGAAGGATAAACAGGAAAAAATCCGGCTGGGACTTGAACTACCTCCTGAACCAAAGGTTCGCATGCTCTTTCAAATACTTATTCACCTTAGTTTATCTCTTTGTAAAAGCTGTCCGATTTGTTTTAAGACTTCTAAATAATTAAAAACAAAGCTTTTTATTAAGATTTTTCTTCTGCAGTTACTCATTAGCCCCCTAAAATGAGGAAGTCTAGTGACAAGAATTCTAGAGGGTCTTGGTTACCCATGCAAGGAGGCACAGAGTGAAAACTCAAAAATCATAATAGTAACCACTCTTCCTCTGTTTTGACAATTTAAAAAAAATCCCAAAAAAGTGTTTCAAAGAAAAGTAAAGAGTGATATTAAACTTCAGACCAGCAAAAATAAATTATCTATAATAATTCAAACTAAAAACGACCAGAAATTACTGTTAAAGAACAATTGAAACCCAAAACGAACATAAATTAAATAAACAATCATAGCAAACAAACGTAAAACAGGTACTAATATAAACTAGATCTAAGTTGTATGGGCAACGTCAGGTATTGCGGCAACCTTTGTTTGGCTTCGCCGAGTAAAGTGTTGCGAGAGCAACACTTTGATTTTGTTCCCTCGATCCGATTAAACGCTGAAGTTGTTAATCTGTAAGGATCTTAAAATAAATACTAGGTACATCAACTCGCAAAAGTTGCAAACCCCTCATCGCTGAAGATGATTGTAGTCTAACAGCCGATTATTCCTTACAAGTCCCCTACATGTCTTACCTCTGGAACCAGATTGGTCTTACCATCAAATACACCAGAAACAAATAATAGGTACACCAACTAGCAAAAGTTGCGAACCCCTCATTGGCGAATATGATTATGAGCTGACAGCCAACTGTTGCTTAAAACTCGCCTATATGTCTCACAATTGGTATCGGCCTGTTTTTAGTTTCAGTGGGTACCTTACTACTAAAGCTTGTCAAGCCCTTTAATTTTTCAAACTGGGATATCTTATGAAGGAATTTTTCTACCAAAAAATGGATGACATATACTTTGATCATCTCATCAAGAGCTATCGACTGCCATCGAAAAAAAAAGTCTATCTGTCTTAGTTCAGAAGTTGAGTTTTTTTGTCGGAAGCCATGTTTCTAACGTCATCACATAGAAAGGAGCAAAGGATAAACTCCAATTTCCTTAGCAATGAGAGAGCTTTTAAAGTTTAAGAGGCGCATCTGATACCATTTCTGCATCGGCCTATTTTTGCGTTTCAATGTGTACCTTACTACTAAAGTTGTCAGCCCCTTGATCAGCTCATCAAGAGCTATCGACTGCCTTCAAAAAAAAAAAAAATCTATCTGTCTTAGTTTAAAAGTTGACTTTTTTGCCGTAGGCCATGTTTCTAACGTCATTACTTAGAAAGTAGCAAAGGATAAACTCTTATTTCTTTAGCAATGTGAGGACTTCTAAAGTTTCAGAGGCACGTCTGATACCATTTCTCTACTGCTATCCCATGTGCGAAAAAACTGAATAATAAACTCAGTTGAAATCACGAACAGAAATGGGTAGAAACAATAGATTTTTGGCCCCAGGCAAGAGTTCTACGAAGCTTTCCAAAATGCAAAGTCATATTCATCAATCCGGCCTAGGGTCCACACTTTCCGTAAAAACTGCAGAGGTTAGACCCTTACCACTTTCTAGGAATAAGCTGAATCAGGGTGATAGGAAAAAAAAACGTGACAAAACCAACGTGTCGCTCTCGCAACACAATGAATGAATAAATCTTAAAACGAGTAAAACTTAAATTGAATATTTAAATCAAACTTCAAACGTACAAAATCACTACTAAAAAGAGAGGCCAATTCGGAAAGATGCAAATTTAAAAAAGTAGTGAATAAAATCCAGGATATCATCGTCGTTTTTGCTAAAAGTCGTAATTGGAATTCTCATGAAATTATCTTTAGTAGTTCCACTCTTACGGTTCGATGTAAACAATTCTTATCTACCTTATGTTAGATAATTTTTTTTTAGATTTTTCTGGATTTTATAGAAAAATAGATTTTTTATTATTATTATTATACTAGTAAAGCAAGTTAAGAATTCCCGTGTGAAGGGAAAGTCATACAGTTTGAAAAAGTGATGGTTAAATAATTTATTTGGAACAGCTACTATATGCAATAATCTTTTTTCTTCAAGTTTGCTATACTCTTTAGACTGAGTGATAATGCAGACCAAGTTATAAGAGAAGAACAGTGTGGATTTAGAAAGGGTAGAGGATGTGTCGACCAAATTTTCACTCTTAGATTAATAATTGAGAAGTACCTAAGTTATCAAACACCTTTAGTCCTCAGTTTTATAGATTATTAGCAAGCGCTCGATTCTGTTGATAGAAGAGCTTTAGCGGAGGACTTACCCTTGTTTGGTTTACCAGACAAATACATCAGAGTGATTAGTACCGTGTACGAGAATAACACTGCTGCGGTTAAGGCGGGAAATGAGGTTGGCTGCTGGTTTCGTATTAAATCAGGAATTAAGCAGGGTTGTGATATATCCCCCCTTATAAGCATTATTTGATGGACTTTAAGGAACACAGGAAATACAATGAGAGAACACGAAATCAAATGGAGTGGAAAATTTTTCCTGGGCTTATATTATGCTGATGATTTAAGCTTTCTAGATGAAAGTGTGAGCAAAATGAATGAACTTTTAGAGGTTTTGCGAGTGCTGGGTGCTAGAATAGATCTGAAAATTAATGTTAAGAAGACTAAGTCACTAGGGCTAGGAATAAGTGAAGCTGAAAAATGTGACGAACAAATAAACATTCAAATGGGGATAATTCCATTTATTTAGACAGTGCAAAAGGTACAAAAGTCTAAATATTTCGGTCACACATACAGCGACCGTCATCAGTAGAAATACTGAAGTATTAAAATTAAAACTAACATATTTATATAAAACAAAAAGAAAGAAACTTTCGGGTAATTCACAAAATAATGAATTTCCGGGTTATTCACCAGATATTTTTCAGAGAGAGTTCAATGACAAAGTTCACGCTATGTCTTGATGTAAAAACATCTAGCGAGTCACCCGGAAGTTCATTATTTTGTGAATGACCCGAAAGTTATTTATTTTGTTTTGCATCAAACAGTTCGTGGTAACGAACTGTAGTAAGGAGCGACCCGGTTCAATAGTAACCGAAGCTCTAAAATACGGAATTTTCATACCAATAGTTTAGTCTTACCCATCAAAAGTTACGAGCCTGAGAAAATTTGCCTTATTTAAGAAAATAGGGGGAAACAGCCCCTAAAAGTCATAGAATCTTAACGAAAATCGCACCATTAGATTCAGCGTATCAGAGAACCCTACTGTAGAAGTTTCAAGCTCCTATTTACAAAAATGTGGAAATTTTTTTTGCCAGAAGACAGATCACGGATGCGTGTTTATTTGTTTGTTTTTTTTTGTTGTTTTTTTCCTCAGGGGTGATTGTATCGACCCAGTGGTCCTAGAATGTTGCAAGAAGACTCGTTCTAATGGAAATTAGAAGTTCTAGTGCTCTTTTTAAGTGACCAGAAAAATTGGAGGGCACCTAGGCCCCCTCCCACGCACATTTTTTCCCCAAAGTAGCCGGATCAAAATTTCGAGAATGCCAATCTGCTTAGCTTAGTCGAAAACATAATAACTATGTCTTTGGGGACAACTTAATCCCCCACAGTCCCCAGGGGAGGGGCTGCAAGTTACAAATTTTGGCCATTGTTTAGATATAGTTATGGTTATTATGAAGTGTACAGAAGTTTTCAGAAGGACTTTTCGGCGTTGGAGTGGGAGTGGGTCGGGAGATGAGGTTACGTGGGAGGATCTTTCCATGGAGGAACTTATCATGGGGGAAAAGAATTTCCATGAAGAGTGCGCAGGGTTTTCTAGTATTATTTAAAAAGAAACAATGAGTAAATAAATAAAAACTTTTTTTCACCTGGAAGGAATGAGTAACATAAAAGCTTAAAACGAACATAAAATATTACGTATATAAGAAGGTTTTCTCCTTCACAATACCTTGCTCTTTACGCTAAAGTATTTTTAGTTATTTCAACTATTTATTCCGCGGCCTTTGTGATTCAGGGGTCATTCTTTAAGATTTGGGATAAAAATCAAGCCTTAGTGTAAAGAGCGAGGTATTGACGAAGGGGCAAATCCCCTCATATACATAATAAAAATACACAACTATAGAAGTTCGTTACGTAAGTTAATTCGCAAGGTACGTATGTTTATTACTAACAAAAATGTTCGCACAAAAAAAAATCAAAAAATCTAATTGTATTTTTAAGTAACGGAAAATTGGAGGGCAACTAGGCCTCCTCCCCCGCCCTTTTTTTATCAAAATCATCCTATCAAAACTGAGAAAGCCATTTAGCAATAAAAAACATTAGTATACAAATTTTGTTTTAATTATTCATGTGCGGTGAGCCAAAATCAAAACATGCATTAATTCAAAAACGTTTCGAAATTAAATTAAAAAAAACATGTTTTTAACTGCAAGTAAGGAGCGACATTAAAATTTAAAACGAACAGAAATTATTCCGTATATGAAAGAGGTTGTCCCCTCCACAATGCCTCGCTCTTTACGCTAGAGTTTTTTATTGTTTTAAAAAGTAGAGTTGTGAGAAAGAGTAAAACTTTAGCGTAAAGAGCGAGGCGTTGCGGAGGGGACAACCTCTTTCATATAAGGAATAATTTCTGTTCGTTTTAAATTTTTATGTCGCTCCTTACTTGCAGTTAAAAAAAACATGTTCTTTTTTATTTAATAAATATGTTAGTTTCAATTTTAGTACTTTAGTATATCCACTGATGTCGGGCGTTGTATATGAGACCGAAATATCCAGACTTTTGTATCTGTTTCACTGTCTACAAAATAGATTTTTGTCCTAAAACGGCAATGTGGTCCGAGAAAAGGATACCTAATTTAAGGTGTTTCGTCGAAGATACGTCGTATATATGGGGAAATGAGAACAACCAAGTATACAACTCTAAACTTAACATTTCGTTTACAATTAGAAGACATAAATGGCCTTGTCATCTTTATTGGAAATTTATTTTACAGTTAGGAAAGATTAAAGACAAAAAATTTACATCAAGACTTTGAATGAACTTTGTCATTGAACTCTCTCTGAAAAACATCGAGTGAATAACCCGTAAGTTCATCATTTTGTTAATTACCCGACAGTTATTTATTTTGTTTTGTGTAAATATGTTAGTTTCAGTTTTAATATTTTAATATTTCTACTGATGACGATTGCTGTATTTTTGACCGAAATATTCAGCTTTTGTATCTGATTTCATTGTCTAAATGAATGGATTTATCCCCATTTGAATGTTTATTTGTTCGTCATAGAACTGTCTGAGAAAAAGATACGTAACTTAAGGTGCTACGTCGAAAAGGTGACGCTGGGTAACGAAAATATTGATCAGGTGGACAACTTCACTAACCTCAGTAGTATTATTAGTAAAGACGGTGGAAGCAGTGAAGATGTTAAAAGCAGAATATCCAAGGTTGAGGGTGTTTTTTTTTTCGCGGTTGAAAAAGTTTGGAAGGGAATGAAGATAGGTCTCTAAACCAAGATTAGCATAATAGAAGCTACAGTGATGATAGTGGTCAAATATGGCTCTGAAGCATGGATGCTCCGAAAAACGGATGAAGGTTTGCTAGATGTTGTCTAGAGAAAATGCTTACAGATTGTTCTGGGTACCCGGCTGACTGACCATACTTCAAACAGTAGGCTGTGCGAAAAATGTGGTTAATCCGGCGTTCTAGGGCTGTAATGAGAGAACGTTTGAGATGACTTGGGTACATTCTGCGGATGAAGGATGACAGATTGCCAAAGATTGACCTTTTCGGCCGACCGTCTAGGGCTAAACGCAAAGCAGGTCGTCCTTGGTCGGGGTGTGAGGATGGCATAAAGAAAGATTTAAGGGAAATGGGAACTTTCTGCGTGTAAAGAGAATATTTTGGGATGGAATAGGATCGTGCTGGCCTCAGATGGCTTGGTGCTGCGGTGAGTTGTTGGTAGTGGTAGTAGTAGTACTACAATTGTCAGGAGTAGAACCTTGAAAGGAAAATTGCATAGTTTAAGAAAACTTGAGCTACAAAGATGGTGGCGCAGATACAGTATGCAATAATCTTTTTTCGTCAAGTTTGCTTTCTGTTTGTATTAAATTTTTTCTGCTACAGGAATTCTCTTATCTCTCTTTTTTTATTGCACTACAATTTTTAGTTAGGAGTAGAACTTCAAAAAGAAAATTTCACAATTTAAGGAAACGTGAGCCACAAAATTAGATGGAACAGCTACAGTATGCAATCATCTTTTTTCTTCTTTTTCATTGTATTTTTTATTACTAATATTCAATGTTTCCAGTTGAGGATATCCAACTTCATGCGTGCTCTCACGACTGAAGCAACGATGGACCCGACGAAGATAGAAGCTCACGTTAGAGCTCAGATGGCTAAAAGACAAGCTAAGCATCAAGCTGCTAACCAAGAGCGGGCACTTTCTATTGAACAGAAGAAGGAGAAGAAACTTAAAAAGTATACAGAAGATACATCAATTGTTGTTCATGTTGCTGTTTATAGGTAGTTTTTTTTTCTTATTTACATTGTTAGAACTTGAGCCAGAAACAATTGAGCTAATGGTGATAAGAGCAATTGACCATATTTTAGCCCAGCACCGTCATGTAGATTAGTTCCGGTTAGTCCTCCTTTTCCTCACCACCCTCAGAGGTCCCGTACCATTCAGGCTTAATGCATAAGACAAGAGACCGTGTACAAAGTTTAAAAAGTGGTATTTTTAAGGGGAAATGAACTTCCTTCTCTTTTTTTGTATAGAATGCGACATTTTTCTCTAAAATTTTGCCATTATAGATGACAGTAAGGAAATAGTAAGGTAAGGGGACTCACATAAAGTGATGTACAGTGAAGTTAATTTCGTTTTGAGTCAATAAGGAGACAAGATGAGAAACCTCTAAGGTACTTTTTGTGTGTAGACATGTTCTTGACTGAAATGTAGAAGTGTGTTTATAAACAGCTGTTTTACTGTATAATATTTAATATATTTCCTTGATTAATTTCCCTCAGAAATGAAAAGCTAATTCAGAAATTTAAGGACTGCAAGGTAGGAAAAAGGTATTATTGTAAGAAAAATGTTTTTTTTACCTCGAATATAAATAAATACTTATAGTCAAGTTAGGATTTTCGTTCTGCAGGATTTTTTTTTTTTTTTATTCGGTTAACTAGTAGACGAACCAAAATAGTGTTTTATAGAAATTAGAGTTGTTTTTGTTTTTTGAGGGAAACTGTCACCTCTTTGCCAATGACTAAATACCGAAGAAGAGAATACGCATGGGCACTATGAATTTTCCCTTAACATTGAAATAGACGCCAGTTAGTGATTATTTACAAAGTAATGCCCTAGGAAACCATTCCACCTTTTCCGGTATAAATTAGAAATGATGTTGTTGAATATAAAATACAATGTAAAATAAAATATTTCAAGAATATGCACACTAGTTTGGTTCTTTTTAAAACGAGAAATTCTAAATTACAGCTACAAACCAAACTAACCTCTTTTTATTTCTTTATACTAACTAAAAGGTCTTTTCTGACCAGCTTTTAATGACGTGCTGTAAATTCAAGGCAGTTCTCAACTTAAAAAAAAAAGTTCCAAGCTTTAAAATAGATGTCGCAATGCTAGTGATTTGAAGTGAATATCCTGAACAAACTAGTAGTTTGATATAATATCATATGCGGGAGTTCTTGTAGTTTATGATATATAGAAACTAAAACAAAAAAGGAAATGGAATTTCTTGAATCTGTACTTTTAGCTTGATGTTTACAATGTAAGAGACATTAAATTTGGCGTAATTTTTTTCAGTTGCGGGAATGCTTTCGTGGTTTACTTCAAAGCTTGTAATAAAAATTGTTTCTCTTCTTCATCATTTTTTATAAGTCTTTTAAACTCTTGAAACCACTTTTCTCCTCTTTTAGCTGCGTCGTTTGTAGCTGCAGGCCTATGTACCAGCATTTTTGCCTTGTAAGGTAGGGGGTAGAATTATTGCCGGTGCTGAAATCTGCTAATTCCAATTTTTTACTAAGTTTTCATTCTTTCAAATCATCCGATCGGGATTGATCAAGGGACATACGCTCAACAATGCTTGATTTTATTGTCATGGGACACTTCGTCTGAAAGTAAACTTAGACCAATGAGTTCCTTTTAGTGTACTTTTTCGGTGGTTGGCGTATCTCAAGGTCTAACTGCTGGTAATTTTTCACTATCAGTGTCATTTCTATTAAGTCTATGGACTCAGCCCTTGCATGGTTCTTGATGTTGTCAAAAGTTATCACTATCGATTGGCTTTTGAAATATTTATATTCGGAACAATTCATAATTTTCAATGATAATATGTTTCCAAATCGTCTTCAATCTCATGAATAATAATATCTTAGGAGAATTAGAACGTTCAAAACATAGGGTCAAAGTATTACTCAATTAATTTTTTTATTTATTTATTGGAACTTTGCTTTAGAACAGCACTAAGAAAAGGCGAAGCTCTAGAAGAAGAAATAAACCCAAAATAACTTACGAATACAATATTTACGATTGTATTATAAGAGGTCAAAATTAATCTCGCTCAGACCTCAAGAAGAATCCACTTTGTTGTTACAGTAGAAATAACTCAGCTCTTGTCCACAAACTGTCCACATTTTTGACCCAGCCAAAAGTCTCATGTATTTGTACGTACCTGAACGAACAGTAAGCTTTTCCGTATTTGTAAGCCAGTATCATGCACTAAAAGTGCTGTAGACAATTGGGGTTACAACTCTCGAGAACGGACGAGCCAAAATATGCTTGTTGAACTTTGATTTAATTGCTACCATTTTTTGAGCAACTCATACGAAGGATGGAAATAAATTGCATAGCGACGAGTAGTCTTGAGATTGTCAAGTCACCGGTGTAATGCGAATAATACAGTGCATGTGATGGCAGCTGTAAAATCTCTTTCCTGCGGCTTGTTTTGAGTAGACTACTAGCTCCTTTTGTATTTCCTGTGTTCTCAGGTGTTGTATTTAAGAACCGAGAACTCAACTGGTGTACTGGTTATCAGGATTGTCCCATCCCAATGAGAAATAATAGATCGATTTGCGCTCAATGAGCTTTCAACTGGCTCAGAAAATGGTAGCCTTGTGGCTTGTCTATGCCTGTAAATTGTGCTTCAGTAAACAGGAAATTCATTTGGGTCGTGTCCAAGGACAACATGTTATTACAGTCATTAGTTGACATTTTCACCATAGGTTAGGATGCTTTTTTCTTTAGTCTCAGGTGACTAAAGACCTTATTTTGTCTCAGGTCGTCAAGTTTCCTTATCCAAGTAGTTCAGAGGTCTTTTCATCCATGAGGCAGGCGGAAAATCATTATCGGAATCTTCCGCTTAAAGAAATCGAATCAGACATATAGAATTGCAAAGGTCAGATTTTACGCGGAGTTGAGGATTGTCGAACTATGGTTTTAAGCCCCATTCACAGTGAGATTTCGCCAATACTAAAATTCAAACTGAGGCACTAACTACCAAATTTTGTCGAATAGCGTAATAGGTTTATAAAAAAAAAGAAGTTTCTTGAAGACTGTAATGTCAAATCACTCAAGCTTAAAAGGAAAACGCGCTTATGAATTATAGGCTGATTAATGTTTTTCACTAGACCTATAGTTTTATTTGACCTTTTTTTAAGCCTTAAGTCTAAAATAATATGATGTCGCTTAATAAAGTGTGTATTTTTATTTTTGCTTGCCATTCTTTTTATTGTTTCTACCAATGATTACGTCATTATGTTGTTTATGTTTGTGCGTTTTTATTATTTTATTCCCTTGTAATGTCATTGTACTTGTGGCTTGTTCTATGCTGTAGAAAATAGAATTAGATGTCAAATCAATTAAATCTGATTAAGTTTTCTTTTAATGCTAGCCTGATTTAGTCGTTTTGCATTTTTTCATATTTTATCATAACAATACTTAGTAATTTTGAACTTTTCGATTAAAAAAAAAACATTCCTTTAAGATAAGGATCATAATATTTTTAATCCATATAAAATAAAAAAGGAAATTTTTCTATGTATCTTAAACTTTCTTCCTTTTTATGAAGTATTGCCTAATCATGTAAATACGATAACACATAAATTAACGTCAATCAATCAATCAATTTATTCAAAAGAGACAGAAAAAAATTACAGAACTTTAGACCCCCGCAAAGGCTGTTTGGCCTGTTAGAGTGGGAGACTAAACTTAACATTAAATAATAACCCTAAACTCAAACAGAAAGGACAAGAAGAAAAAAAAAATAAATTAAACAACACTAAAAACTACCATGCTAATAAAAATAAATTAATTAAAAAACATTAAAAAAGGAAAGATAGAGGGGGAAAAAGAAGGGAGGATAGAACTGACTATCTTGGCATAAGAGGTGGTTGGTTAGCCGTTTTTTAAATTGTACGTAAGAATGACATAGCTGAATTTTAACTGATAGTGAGTTCTATATGGTGGCACAACTGAAAACTGGATTGAAATCTGATCTTATGGTTTTGCTTTATGAATGAAAACGTCCATGTCATTTCTGAGAGAAAAAGAAACACAAGATTCTTTTTGTAGTTCAGAATTTAAAAGATGTAATTGTTTGAAGAAATTAGGGAAGAGTCCATGAAAATACTTCAAAATGAAACAAGAGGAAAGAAAGATATATGTGGGTTGACCATCCGATAAATTCATGCTGAGCTGGTCTGTTACCTCAGATGCTAATTTAATTGCTCCGTTATATATTTTGAAAACAGGAAAGGTAAAAGAAGAGAATGTTGATAGCCATACTGTTGTACAGTAGTACATATAAGGTTGAATGAGAGAGTGTAAGAGGATCTTTATTATTGAACCAGGGAAACAATGACGAAGCTTCCGAATAACTCTTAGGTTTTTGAAGAGCTAAATTTTCACGAGAAAACAGTAATGTTTGAAAGAAAGATTTTTGTCCAATAAAATACCCAGGAATCGAACATGTCTATCAGGGGACGAGTTATATCACCATGAGTGGTCGAAATAGTTTGAACCAAAGGACAAGAAGTATCTGATCTGCAAAAATTAAGTAGACTAGATTTAGGGCAAGGCAATTTGCATCGAACCAAGCAAAGGTTCTTTGTAGACCGGAATACACTTTCTTGATAAGCCGAGGAATCTTTAACTTCTGAACACCCAAGGGTACTATCATCTGCAAATGCAAATAGTACTGGTTCTTGAGCTGCGTCACTATGTGGAACAAAATTGTAATCACAAACACTACAGCAACTTCGTTTAGTTTGTTCAGATACAGCAATAAAAAGATCATTGATGAATATATGGAATAAAACAGGTCATAGGACAGACCCTTGAGGGACACCAAAACCAACATGGAATTGATCTTGAAGATTAGCGTCAACACTGATCTTTCAGATAAATAAGTTTCAAACCAATGATAACTCTTTCCCCGTATCCCGATGTGTCCCATTTTGGAGAGTAGGAAAGTATGTGATATCCTGTCAAATGCTTTTCTGACATCAAGGAAAATCGCGGCTTGAATTTGACCCTCATCAAGTACCTTGTGAATGAACTTCAGCAAGGTCATGCAAGCATATTCTGCTGTGTTTAGGGCGAAAACCAAACTGATTGTAATGGAAAAATTATTTTTTATCAAGAAATGACAAAAGTCTAGAGTACATAAATTTTTCAAAAATTTTACTAAAGGCTGATAAAAAAGAAATTGTTTGACAGTTAGAAGAATCAGCTCTAGAACCCTCATTATCAATAACAACTAATCTGGCAGATTATAGGGCACTATTAAAAGTTCCATTCAAAAATGATAAGTTAACGAGAAGGGTGAGGGGAGATAGAGTTAGAGGGTAAAATGAACTTTAAAGCCTTGGCAGGAATTTGGTCAGGTCCACAAGAGGAAGATCCTATTAGCTCAGAGACGATTCTTTGGACTTCAATCTCGGAAACCGGATCCAAAGCCATCGAATTTTGCCAAGTAGGACCGAGGTACTTTTTAAAGTCACTGGTAGAAACAGCACCAACCAAAATATCTTCGGAAATTAATTTTCTTATGGATGCAAAGTAAGGGCAAAATTAATGCACTATGACCTTACTGTTAGTTATTACTAGCCCATTATAAATTAATTTATTTGGCCCATTAGAATTAAGTTAATTTCTTTCAGAATTGGGATGAAGAACTGTGTTTATAAGTTGCCAGGTTTTTCTCATATTCTTGCCGAATTTGGAGAACATCTGGGAGCCATAAATATACTTGGTTTTACGAATTAAGGAATTCAATAAATTTCTATATTTTTTATACTTTTCAAGATGTTGATGAGAGTTAAAGGACTTGAATGCTTGTCACAAATAAGTCTTTCTTTTTGTACTCTTAAGAAGAGCCGAAGTCATCCAAGAGGCACGTGGAATTGAATACTTGGAAATTTTAGCAGCTGAGGCTACACATCAACTATCGACGAAGGCCTCTTTGACCAGATCATAGAATTGATGCAAAAGACTATCAATAGACCGACTTGAATCGGTGAGAAACTCCCAGGAGGTATCAGACAATCGAAATTTAAACTGTTTAAGTTGATGCTGTTGGTAACAGACTGGTAAATTATAAGGAGTTGAAGGAACTGAAGGTAGACCAGAGACTGAATAATTTGTAATGCATAGAAAGTAGTCAAAGATGCCAGACGTTATAACAAAGCTCGAATTGGGCATTAAAGTAGAAAAAATAATGTCGATTAATGTCGCAGATGTGTCAGTAACTCTAGTGGGAAAGTCATACAAGGAAATATATTGAATGATAAAGCAGAGGACAAAAAATCATAAGAAGTTGTAAATGAAGTTTTTAAAAGGTCAATATTGAAGTCTCCTGAAAGGATAATTTCGTAATTACTTCTCCATATTTCAGACATAACCTTGTCAAAATTCCTAGGAAAGAAGGTATCGACCCAATTGATGAGCGGTATATTTCTCCAATGATAGTTTTCTTGTTGTCAATCAAAATTTCAATGAAAACAGACTCAAAAACTTCATTCAAATGCTTACACAGATCACTACGCAAAGTATAATCTGGTTAATCAGCAATATAAAATGCTAAGTCACCTTTTTTTCTCTCCAATCTATTTACAAACTCAAAGTTATATCTCTGAAATATCTGAAAGCATATTATTGCCCTTGTGGCGAAATGTTTCACAGAGTCCAATAATCTGAGGAGGAGAGACTTCAAATTATATAGAGAAGGAGAGAGTGCTTGAATGTTTCAATGAATAACTGATAAATTAATACCAAAATTTATATTTTTGGTCATGTCATATCTATAGACACAATTTGCAGTAGAGTTACTAGTCAAAGAAGAGATGTTAGGTGGGGTCCCAGGTTAATCATCACTTAAATTTAAAACATTTAGAGGAGTCTTCTCAGGCAATTTAAATTGAATAGGAATATAATTATCAAAACTAGAGCGATCGTCATCAACAGCTGTCATTTATAAGAAGTGGATGTAACAAAAATCTGGATATAGTTAAAGAAGAATGTGCAGAAAAAGGAAGAATGAACAGATAATTAATAGAAAAATTATTTGTGCATTGATCAAAGAGTAGAATTATGGTATGAAAAGAGAAACAAAAAATCATTAGTAATTTAAAAAACAGCGAGGTAGCACATAGCTATCAAGCCAAGAAGTTTGGAAGAGAAACTTAGAAACTGAAAAGATAAAAAGAAAGAGAGAGAATTTAGTAGCCTATAGTTGATCTATTGTATACAGAAAAAGAATCCAAAGAGAATATAGAAAAAAACTCATTGGAAGACAGGCAGAAGGGAAAATAATGAAATTTCGGGGAAAACCCTGAATAGAAAAAGGCAATGAAGTAAAAGCAAGACTAAACATATAAGGAGCGTACAGCAAACATGGAAAGACCATACAGAGAACACAAAGAAAGCTTTTATTATAAGAAGTTTGTAAGTTTATAAGAAGTTAATAACAAAAGCTATATTTTTTTTTGTTAGATTTTTATTACATTGAATTAAATACCTCGTTGTGATTCTCTCGAGTTTTCAAGAGTTTAACAAACAAACACCACGTTTTCAGTTGTTCGAAAACTAGAATAGAAAGGGCTTTTGTGATTTTATTTGAAGCTTCACTGTTTCTTAAGTTTGCAATTAAAATTGTAGTTCTATTTCTAGGTTACGAGATTTGAATAATCCAGCTAGAAAGTTCAAAGTAGAAACGAATGCAAAGCAGCTTAATATGACGGGGATAGCCCTCTTGTTCAAACGTGTCAATCTTGTTGTTGTCGAAGGAGGACCTAAGCAGCAGAAAAAATACAAAAGGTAATATCAGCTTACATTGGCAAAATAGCCGTTATGTAAACATCATCGAACCAGACTGAATTCTGATGTGAAAATTGTGCGGTAAATCAGTTTTATGGCACTTGGTATTAACCAAGTGACATATAGCAATTGCGTATTCTGTCGGTCTGTCTGTTGGTCTGTCGGTCCCTGTTTTGCTACTTTAGGCACTTCCAGGTAAGGAAGTGCCTACTTTGCTGCTACTTTTGGCAGACGTATCAGGGACCGGACCAGATTAAATTAGAAATAGTCGTTTTCCTGATTTGACCATCTGGGGGGGGGGGGAGTGGGGGCCGGTTAATTCGGAAAAAATAGAAAAAATTAAGTATTTTTAACTTACGAACGGTTGATCAGATCTTAATGAAATTTGATGTTTGGAAGGATATCGTGTCTCAGAGCTAATATTTTAAATACCGACCGGATCTGGTGACACTAAAATCTTGGAAAACACTTAGAGTGAAGGGATCGGGATGAAACTTGGTGGGAAAAATAGGCAAAAGTCCTAGATACATGATTGACCTAACCAGAACCACTCTCTTTGGGGTAGTTGGGGGTGGGGGTTAATTCTGAAAATTAGAAAAAGTGAGGTATTTTTGACTTGTGAACGGGTGATCGGATCTCAGAGAAATTTGATCTTTAGAAGGATCTTGTGTCGAAAATCTCTCATTTTAAATCCTGACCGGATCCGTGACATTGGGGGAGTTTGGGGGGGGGGTCTAAAATCATGGAAAACGCTTAGATTGGAGGGATCGGGGTGAAACTTGGTGGGCAAAATAAGCAGAAGTCTTAGATACGTGATTGACATAATTGGAACGGATCCGCTCGGAAAACGTGAAAATTGGGGTATTTTTATCATACGAATAGGTGATCGGATCTTAATAAAACTTGATATATATAGAAGGATATTATGTCTCAGATGCTCGATTTTCGACTCGAATTGGATCCGGGGACATAGGGGGTCGGAGGAGGGAAGCAGAAATCTTGGAAAACGCTTAGAGTGGAGAGATCGGGGTGAAACTTGACGGAAGAATAAGCACAAGTTCTAGATACGGGATTGACATAGGTGGAACGGATCCATTCTCTTTGGAGGAGCTGGGGGTGTTAATTTGGAAAAATTTGAAAAACTGAGGTATTTTTAACTTAAGAACGGGTGACCGGATTTTAATGAAATTTGATGTTTAGAAGGAATTCATTTCTCAGAGCTCTTATTTCAAATCCCGACCAGATCTGTCGACATTGGCGGGAGTTGGAGGGGGAAATCTTGGAAAACGCTTGGAGTGGAGGAATCGGGATGAACCTTGGTGGATAGAATAAGCAAACGTCCTTGGTACTTGATTGACGTAACCGTACTGGATTTGCTCTCTTTGAAGGGAGTTGGGGGAGGAGTTCAGTGATTTGGCGAGTTTGGTGCTTCTGGACGTGCTAGGACGATGAAAATTGGTAGGCGTGTCAGGGAGCTGCACAAATTGACTTGATAAAGTCGTTTTCCCAAATTCGACCATCTGGGGGGCTAAAGAGAAAGGAAAAATTAGGAAAAATGAGGTATTTATTACTGACGAGTGGGTGATCGGATCTTAATGAATTTTGATATTTAGAAGGACATTGTGACTCAGTGCTCTTATTTTAAATCCTGATCGGCATAAAGCCTCTGATTTTCCTTTTAAATCAATATATTGATTCTTAGAATTTTTCAGAGCTCATACCATATGAGCTTTTGACTCTTAGCTCTTCTTGTCTCGTCACAAGTGCCATATGAGCTCTTAGCTCTTGTTGTTTTTGTAAATCCTTCTAAATTTAAAAATAGCAAGATCTCATATTATCCCCCATTGAACACAAACTTCTTAGACATTCCGACTCTTAGCTATTTAGAATGCTAATGGTTGACTATCCATAACCCAACTTCTGTGTGAAGTCTAACTTAAAAGAAAACCCATTGTTTTTATTAGTCTAAATTTGACTCTGTATTAATTTGATTTCAATTGCATTGTAAGCTATTTCATTGAGTTTATATTTGTTTTTTTCCAAATTCAGAGTTTGAAAGGTGGATTACGTCCACGATTTATGACTATTCTCGTGAATTGGCCTAAATGTTTGCTAAAATGAGATATTGTCTCGGAATCAGAATAGTGTATTTTAAAATAGCTTTCGTAATCTTATGAAGAATATCGCAAACTAAGTGGCGCTGTCTCTTACAATCCTAGTCCTTGGAATTTTATTCAGGGCACTCGCACAAAAGTTACGAATGAATTTTTGAACCGGATAGTTCTACAAGGTACTTTCATCCTTGTAAGACAAATAAGATGGAAACAGGGGGTATAAGATACCAATTCTTATGACTAGTAATGAGAAATTGGCCAAAACGTATTATTATGGAAATGTAGCGATTTCTAATGGATTCGAAGATTCATGAGCAGGTTTGTAAAGAACCACTTTTTCTCCAAGGATGATTTTAGCTGCTCTTTTCTAAACTCTTGCACATTCTCACTTAGATATCAGTATTATGTATTTGAGGATATGCAAACTCAAATATGCATTTACACTAACATACTAAATTCCTCGGATTTAATTGTGACAGACATTAACAAATTATTAATGTACCTTTTTGTTCTCTGCATATAATTTCGTAAATTACCCCCCCCTCCTCCATTTTTAAAGAATTAGTTTTTTGGTTTACAGATGACGCCACTCATCCTCACTTCTCCTGCATTTTCTGGGTTTAAATGATGCAACTTATCCGACAACTATTCTAGGCCGTTTCAACTAGCGTCAGACAGCATTTGTTGGATGATCGGGTTTTCGGATAGTTGATTGTGGAATGCTCGATCGTGCTTCTTTTTTCAACGATTTTCATTTATTTAAATAGTTGTACAGTATGTAAAACATGAGCTTTGATACTTAAGAATATGTAAAGAAATTTACTTAAGAGAGAGGAGAGAAGTTCGCATACGCCAAAAAGGTTAAATTATATGAAAATTTCAGGATATTACCAAGAAAGTCACAACTTCTCGTCGCAAGTCTGTATCTTGGAGGTTTCTTTTATTATGTTGATAGGATCTACTTCAATTATATAAATTAAATAATTTTTTTCGTTTTGGACGAAAAATTAAGTTTAACGTCAATGTTTTCCACCGAGTAGAATTTTTCTTCGAATTTTGTTACTACGAATGATGATGGGGAAGCGAGATTCTTCTAAATTAATCCGTAAGTGGTGTTGATCAGGTATAGGACCAAATGTAAATTTATTGTAGGTTACACATGTTGAGACCTATGCAATATAAAAAAAGTTTTTAGGGGAATTCATCATTGACATTAAATTTGACGGAATAGAATGTTCTATGGTCGATCAGCGAAATAATTTATAGTTTATTGCACTCTCAAAGTTATTATGAATGCTAGATAGGCAATAGTTGGATTTCTCTGGGACTTGAGTTCGTTTTTTAAGCTTCCTGGTACGGATTGTTAGTTGCTATTACCCGTAGATTTCAATTTTCTATTCGGCATCTAGGACCCCATGCATGGAATTGTTTACCTACGACTTTAAGAAACATGAATAATTTTCGTGAATTCCAGTGGGATTGAAGCTATTTTGCCCTAATATTTATGGTTTTGATAATTGAGTGGACCTCAAGTGGAGCCAAGATGTTGGTTTTGTTTTCGTGATACCGGTCAAGGGGTTTTAGTTTCTTTTTCTTTTGTCTTTTTTGAAGTCGAGTCCCGTATCGATCGAAATGCAGGGTAATTGAATACTTTTCATTTTCCTCTCCTTTTTCGTATTGTTTTTATTTGTATGTGTGCTGGGGTTGTAAGCCCAAACAAGCTTTGCTTCCAGCCATTTGCTTGTTTTGTTTTGTTTATTTATATTAATAAACCCATCTTTCTCTCTAGTTAATGTCAGTGCGAATTTGAGGTAAAAATCTTTCTGCTTTTAATTATTTATAAGAATGGAACTCCTATTTTAATGAGTTGGGCTTTTGTTATATTTTTTTTTCAGTTATCATTTGTATTTTTTAGGTTGATGCTTGACCGCATCAAGTGGACAGAGGATGCAGTTAAGGACCGAGCAGGGAATCATTTTGGTCAAAACTCATGTAATTTGGTTTGGGAGGTTAGTAAAAGTTTCATATTACTTTTGAAAGAAAAAATAATTGGTATTATAAGCTTAAGTAAAGATCATAAGATTCGGAAGAAGATGTAACCACATGAAAATCCACAATGAAGAAGAGTGGCACGAAAAGGGGTGAAGCGGACACATTAATTTTAGTTCACTGGTATTCATTGGTCAATGGAATAAAAATTACATATCAATCACAACTTAGACTTTTTATTTGTTTAAGCATATTTTTTTAAGTTGGGATTTTTATTTTTATTTCAAAGTCAACATAATTCACAGCTTAAAATTAGTTTTCTTTTTAACACATTTTTAAAGATCTTAAATCATTAAACGTCCTTTTACCCTGCAGCATAGCCTGTAAGCTGTGGAACATCTTTAAACTCCAACCATTTGTGTACATAGGCTTAAATTTGTGTGTATTTGCGAGGGGGGGGCGGAGGTCAGAGGAATTTCCCTGGCGAACTATCTTAAGTGACTTTGACTATCTTATGTTTTATCTATGCTTGTATTCTTGCTGGCATATACGCAGGGAGGCCCGAAGTCTGAAGTTTTTTTCAAATTTTTTTTCTTATAAGCTCGTTTCCGTGTGTCTCTCGTCCCTAAAAAAAAAAAGAAAAAATCCGATTTTATGTCTGTTCTGTTTATCCTAGTTAATTATCAATTTATATCATAAATTAGATTTCTTCAAATATACCCTGGTTTTACACTGAAATACCCAGTCTTGGTCGGATATATTATGAAGAGAAGGGAGTGGGACTTATTTGCCAAGTTATTTTTGAAATTCTAAAATGAATATGATTCACCTTCCTAGTTAATTTCATCCGTCAGTGTATTACTGGCAGCAAAGCCTGTCGGATAAGAATATACTAAAATTTTGTTATTGGTGCTAAAATAACGAGTATGATGATAACATCAATTCTAGAAATGAATAGGGAATCTTAAAATAATAGAAAAGATATTAATAGAAAATAATAGAATAATAATTGAAAATAATCGACTTAATAATAGAAAATAATAATAATAATAATAATAAAATAATATAAAAGAATTGAAAAGAAAGAAATAATAGAACCAAGAACTATCCAAGGGAAGAAAGGGTAATGATGATTAGATATTATTCACACTTTCTAAAAAGTCTGGCACGTTTAAATCTTACATTGCCTTGGTGCCTTAGTGTTACCTCAGGTAGTGATTGTACTTTGACCTTGGAAAGTCTTTCCAAATTATAAGGAGTAAAGTAGAGCATCACTCTACGGGGTTATTTCAAAAAAGAAAGGTGGCATATGCTATACCGCCTTTCCTTAAAGAAAGCAACATTCACCTTTTGGGTGCTTTCATATAACCTGGTTTACCATAATGATTATATTTCGGGCTTTCATTTGTATGAACACAGTCCTACCATTAAGCTTTCCATTGATTCTGCAGGGTAAGTGTGCTCTGATATATGGTGTCTGAAGGAAATTTAAACTCGTAAGATGGGAGATTTTTTGTATTTAAGGGCAGCCGTTGACCTAAGCAGTGATGGTAATGTTTAGCTTGCTTGGCTGTGCTACTAAAAATACCTAATTTAAATTGAGACAAAAGTATTATACCCAGGATCTGAGTATTTGGGATAGAAATTGACAAAGGGATAACAACAAACACCAGGAAAAGAATAAGGTTACAAAAGATGAGCTACTATAACTTGAAAAAATGAGGTATTTTTAACTTCCGAACGGGTAATCGTATCTTAATGAAATGTGATGTTTGGAAGGATATCATGTCTCAGAGCTCTTATTTTAAATCCCGGCAGGATCTGGTGACATTGGGGGGAGTTGGTGGGGGGGGGGGGCTAAAATCTTGGAAAACACTTAGTGTAGAGGGATCGGGATGAAACTTGGTGGGAAAAATAAGCACAAGTCCTAGATACGTGATTGACATAACCGGAACGGATCCGCTCTCTTTGGGGGAGTTGGGGGGGGGGGGGTTAGTTCTGAAAAATTAGAAAAAATGAGGTATTTTTAACTTCTGAAGAAGTGGTCGGATCTTAATGAAATTTGATGTTTATACATTGTATACTTATTTACCTATGCTTTTTTTCTCGAAAACGGCTCCATACTTTTTCGGGAAAATCGGCATCATGGGATATTCTGGCCTAAAAAAACGATCTAAATTGGTCAGAAGTTTGAGAAAATTCGTTCAGAGCCATAGTTTTAGAAGAAAAGAAAATTATATGAGTGACGTCGTTTTTATATGCATCAGTATCGCAATGACGTTGTCACACAAACGTCACACTTATTTGGAGAAATTGAAGATTTTCATACATGGAGAAGCTTATACTAAGTTATCTAAAGAGCAAAAAACCGATAATTGCAAAAATATTTACATATATTTTGACAAGGGATTACAAAATTCAGAAAAATTGGAAAAAAAAACAACAAAAAGTTAGAAGCTTAGTAAACATCGTTGTTAAAGAAATCGGACTTTTGGTAATAATAAAAACATCTTTGAATAGAATCAGATGAAAATACATTAAATTGCGTATAGAGCAAAAGTTAGAAGCTTAGTAGACATCGTTGTTAGAAAAGAAATCGGACTTTTGGTAATAATAAAAACATCTTTGAATAGAATCAGATGAAAATACATTAAATTGCGTATAGAGCAAAAAACTGGTGATTGCAAAATATTTGTATATATTTTAACAAGGGGTTACAACAATTCAAAAACCTTAGAAAAGAAAACCAAAAGTTTGAAACAAATTCGTTCTGTCTGTTTCAAACTACGGAGTTCTTGAGATATGTGATAAGATAGATGTGTTAGAAGGCAGATTCAGACAGCGATCTGAAACACACGTAGGTTTTCAGTTTGTGAGTCGTTGTTAGTGTACTTTTTAGTGTTTGCGATGATAAGTGTTTTTATTATAACGAAAGCTTGTTTAGTAGATATCGTTGTTAGAAATTGGACTTGAAATTGAAGCTAGATGATTTGATTCTTTTAGGGAACAGTCAAGGATAGAGCCTTTGGTCCGATGCAATTCAAGCTGTGTCCTTCGGAAGCTTTTGCACGCGAGTTTATGCGGAATCACGGAGTTGAACATTATTGGGATGTAGCTTACAGTCAAGCTTTGCTTGAAGACACGCAGGAAGAATAATCCATATATAAATTTTGTATATAAATGTGTTTTTATAAACTGTCAAGTGATTCAAGTATAGTCTTTTTAGTCATTATGCTCTTTTTTTGTATTTCTGTCAAAAAGATATAAATTACAGGATGTTCCCTATTTTGAAAAGGAAATTGCACATGAATGTAGTATGGAGACTCTACATCCTCGTAATAGTGCTAGGAAAATACACAGGAAGTTTTTTTCTCCCTCCCCCTGAAGGCACCTTTGAGCTTACCACTACTGTACGTTATATGAACATATACAGCAGACTTGGAGATACGGCCTCTGAGTCTTATTATCATAATCTTTGGTGTCACTGGTTAACGGGAAGTTTTTGAAGAAGCAGTCTGACTGTTTAGCATAAGTGCTACTTTGCTGGTCTCAACCATCAATTGAACTGGAGTCGTTGAACTGGAATTGCTTGATTTTTGAAACAGTTAGCCTTTGGACAGAACAAACTTTGGTGTTGTTTCTGACAGATAGCAAATGCTAATCCTGTATTTGTGGATCTCGCCTGGAATCCAAATTTTTCTTTATAAAAAAAGAAAAAAATCAAACAAAATCGGCACCACGAAAATTTCTAGTTCCGCATTTATTAAAAGGTTCTGATCCACTAATCACTTGACCATAGGTGATTGCTTTAGAGGCTGGAAAATATAGAAGTAAAAAAGAAAATTTCACCATTGGAAATGAGAATTTTAAATAAGCTTCTAAAAATCTACACAGCGTTCCTCTTAAACAGTGATTTCGCTCATAGGAGCAACTGTTGCTTTGAAACATTAAATAAAAAAGTTTTTTTAACTGAAAGTAAGGAGCGACATTAAAACTTAAAACGAACAGAAATTACTTCGTATATGAAAGGGGCTGCTTCCTCGTCAACGCCCCGCTCTTTACGCTAAAGCTTGACTCTTTCTACTAACTCTTCTTTTTAAAACAGTAAAAAACTTTAGCGTAAAGAGCGGGGCGCTGATGAGGAAGATATACGAAGTAATTTCTGTTCGTTTTAAGTTTTAATATCGCTCCTTACTTTCAGTTAAAAAATCTTGTTTTTTTATTTAATTTCTGAACGTTTTTGAATCAATGCATGTTTTGATTTTGGCTCTCCGCAGAGGAATAATTAAAACGAAATTTGTATATTTTTTTGGCTAAATGGCTTTGGCTTTCTCATAGTTTTGATCGAATTATTCTGAGAAAAAAGAGAGGGGGAGGAAGCCTAGTTGCCCTCCGATTTTTTGGTTACTTAAAAAGGCAACTAGAACTTTTATTTTTTTACGAAAGTTTTTATTAGTAAAAGATATACGTAACTTATAAATTAGCTTATGTAACGAACTTCTGTATTCTCATGTTTTTATTACATATATGAGGGGATTCACCCCCTCGTCAGTACCTCGCTCTTTACACTAAAGCTTAAATTTTGTCCCAATTCATTAAGACTGACCGCTGAATCACAAAAGCCGTAAAATAAATAGTTGAAATGACTAAAAATACTTTAGCGTAAAGAGCGAGGTATTAGGAGGAGGCGAGCCCCTTATATGCATAATAATTTCTTTTCGTTTTAAGTTTTAATGCAGCTCCTTACTTCCAGCTGAAAAAACTTTTTCATATTTATTTTTTTCATTGTTTTTTTTTTTAATAATGCTAGAAAATCCTGCGCTCCCTTCATGGAAATTTCCTCCCCCATGACAAATTCCTCGATGGAAAGTTCCCCCAGCATATCCCCCTATTTTCAACCCCCTCCCCCCAACCAAAAATCCTCCTGAAAACGTCTGTACATTTCCCAATAACCATTACTGTATGTAAGCACTGGTCAAAGTTTGTAACTTGTAGCCCCTCCCACGGGGACTATGGGGGAGTAAGTTGTCCCCAAAGACATAGTTATAAGGTTTTTTGACTACGCTGAATAAAATGGATATCTCAGAATTTTGATCCGTTGACTTTGGGAAAGTAATTAGCGTGGGAGGGGGCCTAGGTGCCTTCCAATTTTGTTGGTCACTTAAAAAGGGCACTAGAACTTTTCATTCCCGTTAGAATGAGCCCTCTCGCATCATTCTAGGACCACTGGGTCGATACGATCACCCCTGGGAAAAAAACAACAAATAAACACGCATTCGTGATCTGCCTTCTGGGAAAAAAATTTACAAAATTCCAGATTTTTGTAGATAGGAGCTTGAAACTTCTACAATACGGTTCTCTGATCTGCTGTATCTGATGGTGTGATGGTTTAAAATAAGGCAAATTTTCTGAGGATCGTAACTTTTGATGGGTAAGACTAAACTTGGTGAAACTTATATATTTGAAATCAGCATTAAAATGCAATTATTTTGATGCAGCTATTGGTATCAAAATTCCATTTTTTAGAGTTTCGGTTACTATTGAGCCGGGTCGCTCCTTACTACAGTTCGTTACTACGAACTGTTTGATAATGAGCCGTTGAAACATAATCAACCTATTTAGAAAAGCCTCTATTTAAGGTCAGTTCGGATGTTTTTTCAATCACATGACGGGTTAAGTAATATCATACGCAGAATAATATCGCTGCCTGTAAAGAGGCAATGTATTATTATAATTTTTACCAAGGCACTCCGCATAGAAGGAATTGCCGTAGAAATTTAGAATGAGGCTCATTTGATTGGAAATTTAAAGTTCTTGTGCCCTTTTCAACAGTCAAATTGTAATCAGAGGGCAACTAGTCTCCCCCCCACGACCTCTTCTCCATATGTATCTGATAGAAATTTTTAGATAGATCTAAAGATCATATAAAAAGGCCTGGGTTGACACAACCCCCCAGACCCTGAGGCCAAGTTTTGTATGCCGTGGCCCGGCAGGTATGTAAGGTTGCTATGGAAGGGCGGTCGTATAAACTTTAGAGAAGGATTATTTGATTTTGTATTGTGTTTTTTTCTGATCAAGTCACTTCGTATAGAAGCAGTTGTCGCAGAAACCTCAAACGAAGCTCATTCGATTGGAAATTGAAGGTTCTAGCGAGTTTAGAATGATTTTAGGCAACCAGTCCCCCCTTCACGCTCATTATTTTCCAAGCACATCTGATCGAAATTTCGACAGCCCTTAGGGCAAGGGCCATTAGTTACACACTAATTGTTCAGTGTCAACGTATTAAGTTTTCATGCGAGGGGTAGTCGTATAAACTTCGGAGGATACTCATTCGATTGAAAATCAGAAACTATAGTGCCCTTTTAAGAATTAGAAGTAATCGAAAGACAACTACCCCCACGTCCTCTTTTCCTCAAATGTATCTAATATAATTTTTGAGATAGCCATTTTGTTCAAAATAGTCTAAAGATCATATAAAAAGCCCTTCAGCGTTGACACAACCCCGCGGAACCTGGGGATAAGGATTGTAAGTTATGCTCCTGAGAATGAGGTTTCTATGGTTGTATAAACTTCGGATTAGGCTAATTTGATTGAAAATAAGGAATTCTAGTGCCCTTTTTAAGAGTCAAAAGTGATTGGAGGGCAACCAGTCCGTCCCCCATTCATCCCCATCATTTCCCGAAGAAAACAAATCCAACCAAAATTTTGAGGCAGCTACTTTGTTCAACATTGTTGAAAAGCTCAGTAATTATGTCTTTGGGGATGTCAAGCCCCCACAGCCCTCAGGGCAATGGCCGTCCATTGTTTACATATAATGTATGCTATTGAGGAAGGTGGGAATGTTTGAAGTTTACTTAAGAAAAAGACGAAGGGTATTCAGATGAGCTTTAAGAGAATGTTGATGGGAGTGTTGAACTAAATAAAAATACGAACATCTGAAGAACGCTGAGAGGAAATTTAAAATAAATCAAAACATACTATGTGCATACAGACTGCTGATACAGGCGTATCAGCAATATTTTTAGAACGCCTTAGCATACCCAATATGAAAATTCTGGGGCATCATGAGAAGGATGTTCTACCCACCAAAAGACAATATGCACCTGCTGCTATGGCATTAATGCTGCTGCTACTACTGTTACTACTAGTAGTAATGCAACGCAACTACTGTTCCCACTACTACCATTACTACTATGTTCCTAATAATATTAAGGGTACACGTATGAAGGTAAAAAATTCACAGAATACTGAGGGGGAATTCGAACTAAATCAAAACAAACTATATGTATGCAGATTATCAAAAGAGCGTACCTAAAGAATGGATTTGGGTGTAAAGTTGGTAAATTTCAAAGAATGCTCAGAGGAAAAGATCAAATGTTAATATGGGCATGCTACTACTAACACTACTACCTACTTTCATTACTAATTCTACTGCTACTGCTACTGCTACTGCTACTAAGTTATTCCAACTTTTACTTCAGTTGCAGCTACTTATAAGGTTAAGAATATTAAGACTTATATGTTTTATAAACTTATATGTTTTAATCGGGTTATATGTTTATATGTTTATATGTTATATGTTTTATAACATTTAATCTTATATGTTATAAACTTATATGTTTTACTTATATGTTAATTAAACTTATATGTTTAATATTAAGAATTATATGTTTTACCTTTTTTTGCTGGGAATTCTTTGGATCAATCATGGAGGAGAAAGGATCTCTCCTGGTCTATATTCCGCAGATTTTTGACGAAGTAGGGAAAGGTCGTGTCGACTTTTAGTAAATCTAGAGATCTGGATTTAATTAATATTTGAATTGAAGAAAGAATGTGTGAATAATTTATATATTGTAATTTACCCCCCCCCCCCCACCCTTTGATATATCAATCGCCTACTAAATAACTCTCTGGATAACGATGTTCTTTATTTGTAGATTTTTGTCATGCTTTATATATATGTTTTGTTTCAAAATGACCAATATTTTAAATTGTATAAACCCATATGGCACTTCTATGTTTAATAATTGAAATTCTATAGCATCATTTTATCTTAATCATTACCGGAATCTTGCGTAAAATTGAAGCAATTTGTGCGAGAAGATTTTTATTTTTTATTGACCTTGACAGTGTTCGTATTTTCTATATTTGGTTTTCTTTCCAGGTCAATTTTTTTTGCTTTATGATTCTTCCTTTCTTTTTAGCAGACAAAACACTATCAGTGCGGGAAGGACGTACAAAATGAAGCAGCATGCTAATAATGAAGGAATACGGCTTAAAAACTGGTCCACTGGTGAAGTCCTTTATGATACACTGCATTCGACAAGTAACGTCAAGGTAAGCTTTTTATTTTAACTTGTGTCATAAGCAGTGTGTACACTCTTTAGGTTTCTGACCCAGGTGTTGTTTTTTCTTCTTTTTGGTATACCTTGGCTTAAGACTCCTCCCTCCCCCCTAGGGATTGACAATAATTTTGCAAAAATCTTCCCGATTCTACTTACAGAACAGAGAAAAATAAGAAATTCTTTTTTAAAAGAACATAAGCAGTGATTACTAATCCACGCGATTGTTATTATTTAGCCTCATTTAAAGGCCTTAATAAGTAATAAAATTATTCTGACCTTCCTGCTTTCTACTCATTTCTTGGTATGTGTTGCAGTGACAACATTGTTCTTGATCTGTAATGAAACTGTTTTTCTATGTCCACTCGGAGATGATCAGCTTAGCATGAGCGAGATAAATGGTATCTATGCAGGTATATTTTGTATAAATATTTGATGTGTTGAGGTGATTAGGCTAGGTATTTGATATAATGGGTCCTGGATGGCATCCTTTCCATAATTCTCCGTTGCTGTTTCCATAATTTTGTTACTAAAATACTATATTTTCATCATATTTTAGCAGATATAAAGTAGCACTTTTTTTTTATTTTGTAATGCAAAAAGCAAGTATATCGGAAAATACAGATTAGCTTTGATCTGTAGCATTGTAGCGGATGGAGGGAAGAAGACTGAAGCCTCAAAAGTACGTTTTAGGCTCAGGTTATGTTCATAGCGATTTAGAACCAGTGATTGATCTATTATATCCCACTGAAAGGGAAATTTTAGGGCTAACAGTGCAATATGGGTGCTGTGGGGGGGGGGTAGTTCTTCTATTGCAAAAACGTAGATTTTAATGAAAAATGATAGTTTCCGAAATTGATTCATTAAAAGCTGTACTTTATCCTGAAAAAGGGGGATAAAACGCCCTAATATCAAGGATAATTCTATTTTGCTGTGGAAAGCAAACTCTCTTTACAAAAAAATAACAGTACAATCGCTAATTACTTCAAAGAGGGGAAAAAGTTAGACAGTAAATGGATTAATAATTGGGCAGTGACTTGACCGGATAATTGCATGC
This sequence comes from Artemia franciscana, assembly GCF_032884065.1. Lineage (NCBI taxonomy): Eukaryota > Metazoa > Arthropoda > Branchiopoda > Anostraca > Artemiidae > Artemia > Artemia franciscana. The sequence goes on from NC_088874.1 coordinate 14,510,962, forward strand.
TGTAAAATCCCCCAAAAAAGGCTTCACTCATGTATCTAGATTATTAATCAATGTCCCATTTTTGCTAGGAATCCCAAGAAACCATGGGGAAATTATACATTTCACAAAATTTCAGGGGGGGGGGGTGGGCCCGAAGCCCCCCTGCGTATGTGCCAGTATTTTAGTATGTACATAAAATATATATCTTGGATGTACATAAATAACATTATCCCTATCGAAGATTTTCTAGGTTTATTTATTACTGAATCATCAATATTTAAAAACTGTTCAAATTTTACATTATATGTTGAAGACATTGGAAAAATTTTGGACCCTCAATTGGCGCTTGCCAACGCAGTCATGATGAAAAAGCGTTCTGCACAAGGGTCATTCCATAAGTAACGAGACAATTCGCTGTAACTCGTAGACGATTTATTTAATCAGTTCAAAACTTTCGAAACCTTTCAACATTGTCTCCGGCAACATTTATGTACCCGTTCCATCGCTATTCTAATTTATGCATCTTTCTTGCATGAAATTCTTTGTATTGATCTTGAAGCCACTTATGCATCTGATTTAACTTTTCAATTGGATCGGAAATGTTTTTTGTGATCAAAGCCTCTTTATGGGGTATATACAAATGAATGTTTGAAAGGCAAGGTTAGAATAGTATGGGTATTTGGAGCGACCTTCCTCCCCAGTTTTAAATAATTTCTTGGTTTATTAGTACCACATGTGGAGACATATTGCTATGAAGAAAAAATTACACTTTCAGTCAAGAATCCACGACGTATGTTTAAATGACAGGTTTTATGTCATGCTTACAGTATTCCGGAGTTCACAGGAACCTACCTTTTGTGACTGTCCTGAAAATAAACGAGTCAGTAATAATTAGTGTTACAGCTATATGCTCACAAAAAGTAAGCCTTTATATTCGAACGAAACGTCGTGGACTCTTGACTAGAGGTGTGACCATTCTCCATGAAAATGTTTTCCCACATGTGTCACACACTAAATCCAAAAACAGTTCAAAACTGGGATTAGAGACCCTTCCAAATCATCCATACTGCCCTGACTTTGCCAACACATGCTTCCAACACAATAAAGTTCTGAATATTTTGTTTTAGAAAAAGAAAACTTTGTATCAATTTTGAGCGGATTGTATCAATTGACGAATGATAGATGGACTTATCTGTCAATAAATGATCTGAAATAATTTTTATATAAATCTAAAAAGGGCTTATGCCAGATTTGCCTCTCACTCTCTCGGACTATCTCTCTTGGCTTTTTCTACAATTAGCCATGACTTGATACGCACAACTACTTAATTTTGATTTAAATCTGGCCCTGAAATGTTTGTCTGACTCGTAAAACCGAAACAAAAATAGATATAAACAGATTTTTATGCGTTTTTTGATGTTTTTTTGTGCATACATCCGAATGTGGATTTTTTCTTTTTTATTAGTTAATTATATTCTTTATTTATTCAATATTTATTTCTTTTATAGGCTTTGAATTGCCGTTCAACAATATGTACTGCAAATCATATGAACACCATTAAAGAAGTGAAGCCCATTAGGACTGGAGACGCAGTTTTGGACGATGCTAAAAAGTTTATTGACGAGTTTTATGCTTCCATTGAAAAGTGAGTTTCTTTTTCTTTTTCGCAATGTAAATCATGTGTCATCTTTATACATGAAGATGACACATCTTTATAACTGAAAATATGCACAGGCTCAACCTTAGAAGGGACTAGATTCTTGGAAAGGATGAAGTTGAAAGTGTAAGCACTTTCTCCCTATTTTGTAGATATTCTAAGGGGGATCTGCCTTCTTTTTGCAGGTATGGCATATGAAATTCAGTTCCTGCCATAAGCTAGTTCAGGGTATTATTATTTTGTATCACTTCAAACTTGATTTCGCTGGTGATGGTGAAAAAGATTGTATTTTTGCTAGGTGCATAGCCTTACCTCGTGAGTTACACTTGATATTTCCGACCTTCGGCCCTTGTTGATGTAACTTTAACTTCATGCATGAATTTTGACACTACTTTATAATATCCTGCGTTTGCTTACGTATTCATAGACTAAATGAGCCAATTATATAATAGATTAATCTTCATTTTTGCTAATGCATAAATTACTATTTTATAATTCCATATGCATCGTTTTCTGCATAAGTAAATTTTTAATGTTTTTGGTGTTGGAAGAATCTGTATAATATATATAGTAGGAATAATAATTATACATGGTAAATTTTATTTTTTCATTTTGCCATATACCATCTTTCCATTTATATTCTTAAACCTTGTACATAATTTTGACGTCACGTTATAACGTCGTACATTCACTTAATTACAGACAAAATAAGCCAATTATAAAATAGGATCCTTGTTTTTCTTAATGCTAAAATTAATCTTTTATAATCTAATTTACATCGGCTTCTATATGCGTAAATAATGTTTTCAGTGTACGAAAATCTACAACTAGTAGTTGAACCTGGCAAACTTTTTTTTATGTTGTTGTATGTCATTTTGTCATGCGTAATCTTAGATATAGTACCTTATGCCTAGCACGAGTTCTTCAATGAAACTGTTGAGCATTTATAAGATCATTTTGAGCATTGGGGCTCTGTATGAGGGATTGGCTGTTTTTCTAATACAAGCCACACATCATCACGAACCATAAAAAACCATCGGAAACAGAGCAATATCAATCATGAATATGACATTTTCTCTGCTATAAAACTTGGAACTATCGGTGGCTTGGAGAATTTGTCTGTGATTTGGTAACTTGATAAACTATAACTCTGATTTTAACTTCCGAGGTCTATAGTTTCCACAGACTTCGAGTTTGCATGTGAGAGTGTACGCATGTCCACGCTCGTCCAACTCTCAGGTTGTAGTAGATTAAAAAGAATTTTCCAGAGAGGTAGGGGGGTCAAAATGCGAAAAAGAGTATTTTCAGGCTACTATATTGTGACATTCAGGGTGTGGGGGAAGCAGAGGTTTTGAGACTTCGAACCATTGTTACGGGGAGGCACCCTGCCCCCCTTTTTTTCTATTTAATGCTTTTTTTCTGGTCCAAAAATTAGAGAAAGTAACTTTAGGAGAAACTTTAAGATATGGATCTGAACTGTCTAATTGACTTGTATTACATGTGCTGTAGGACATTTTATTAGTTATTAATCAAGCGTTGTTGATTGCAAACTATCTTTTGCTAGGCTGTAAACGCTCGGAGTTGTGCTTCCAACTTGGTGGTTTCTTTCACAAACATTTGTGAGCTGTGGAATGTAGATGTTAATGATGTGCATAGTTTTTTTTCTCACCCTCATATTCTCTATTTCCTATTACCTTAGCTTAGCGGGTTGTTCTTCTTCATCATGTGGCATATAAGCCAAACAAAACACTACACGTCTATAACCAATTAGTCTATAACCCTCATATTCTCTATTTCCTATTACCTTAGCTTAGCGGGTTGTTCTTCTTCATCATGTGGCATATAAGCCAAACAAAACACTACACGTCTATAACCAATTAGGTTTTTCAGAATTATTGTGACTACATCTATTGAACTTTACTTGGATAGTTTCCAATTATTAGTCTGGGCACCAGGAAAATGTAAAATATACCTTGACGGGATGGGACAAGTATGATAATTAGACCTCCCCCCCTCCTGCTAAGCCGACCATGCTGATTCGAAAATTATCAAGGGCACTTGCTTGCAATGGGTGAAACACTCCAAAACTTGATATTTTATTATACTTTTGTTGTTTCATGCAAGAAAATGCATTTTCCGCAAAGTGTGAGGTGCAGTTTTCCGCTCAAGTACGAGATAGAAATGCCTAGAGGCCATAAAATGTCTTCATAGCAAACTAACACGATTAGTTAAAAAAATGGCAGCAATAACGCAGGTAAAGAAACTAAACAAAGTCAGAATTAACACTATTTATTTATTTTTCACATTCCCAAATTCATAATGTTTTTTTCTTAGTATCCCTCCATTTCAAGTCGCGCACAGTTATTCCTCGTCTGAATCAGCCTCGGCCTCGCAGCACTTCCCACAACAAGAGCACAAAATATCGCAACTTCTGTCTGCGCATAGACATTTTTGTCCACAAGATTTACACTTGGAATATGGCGAAGTTTTCTGAATAGTGGATGGCCAAGCCGGAAGGGTTGATTTAATGTGTACTATGCATCTGTTCTTCATCTCCCGTCCAAAACTAAGCGAAGAAAGATACGAGGGGCGAGGCATAAGGACCTGCAGCATAATGGGACATTGGTAAATGCACCGTTTCGCATGTAAGGCAAAGAAGCCGTCGGTTTGAGGCAGGTTCTTCAGCGTTTTCCGGCGAAGGGAACAAGTGAAAGGAGGTCATTCAAACCCGAAAATTCCTGTAGGTTTCTGTGTGAAGCGATCAAAATCTCACAATGCAGCTTCATAATATCTTCTTCAAGCTCAACTACTCGGTCGATTTCTTCCAAAATCATTTGAGCAAGAGCAGATATTCGAGGTAACCACGGCACGACTGCTCTAAGGATCGTCTTCTTTTCTTTGAAGAAAATGAAGCTCAAAATATCACAACCCTTGAAACAGTGCAAAAACGCAATTGAATTCACCGTAGACGGTGGGAGTCTATCTGGAAGTTTAGTGATTGAAATGACTTTGTCCTGCAAACAAACCAACCCATTAGGAGTGGTCTTGTAAGACCCCGTCCTGGTACAGAACCCCGTGTGCAAACACATTAGGAGTGCAAAAACGCAATTGAATTCACTAGAGACGACGGGAGTCTATTTGCAAGTTTAGTGATTGAAATGACTTTGTCGTGCAAGCAAACCAACACATTAGGAGTGGTCTTATAAGACCCCGTCCTGGTACAGAACCCCGTGTGAAGAGTGACACGGATATCTGCTTCTTCATGTATGCTCCTCAGTTCAATGGCAAATCTCTCGCAGTTGACAGTCTGGATACCTGGAAGCAGGTCAACTACTTCAGTTCCATCTGCAAATCCTCCTCTTTGGTACTCTGGAAAACATGCATTCGATAAGCTTTACTTTACTTTGATTAATTTTACTTTAATTTCAACTTTAGTTTTAATTTTGTTTTTCAATTTAAATTTTAATATAGTTTTAACTTTGTTTACTTGAATTTTTACTTTCTTAACTCACTTTAATTGCTTTACTTTAAAGCTTTGCTTTAATTACCCACAATTGTATTTGTCAATAATATGTCTGCTCACAATTTGGTTAATTTGGAATTTAGGACCTTCATGAGATAGCTAAGAAATAAAAATACCATTCAATTCAGAGTTCAATACTATATCTAAATATTAACGATCATTTCCTCTTGAAATTCCTTGAAGAAATTTAGTATAAAGTTGGAGATTGTTAGTTGACCCTGTAGTGAAGGATACAGAGGCCCTGCTAATAGAACCCGAATATACAGTAAAAAGTTATTTGTTTGTATCCTATTTCTACTAGACAGTATCTGATTATTGACTGAATGATCATTGCCCAATTAAGCGAATAATATTCAATAAAAAAACAAGTTGTTTTTATCAGGGGAACCTAAACTGTACCTATACCAAATTTAGAAGATATATCTCTGATGGGACTCCGTACATCCTCTAGATTCTATTAATCAGTCTTTCGGGGGAGACGAAGGGATTTGGGACCAGGCTATAGGGTTGTGGGTGGGGTGGCCTAGACCCCAAATTCCCAGAAAGCTGAAGATTAAAACGAAATCAGGCTTTCCAAATTCTGGTAACTGAAAATTTCAGAATTTTCTAAATTATGTGAAATGATTATTGTATTCAGATAAAGGATTAAATTATGAATCACATGGTCTGTTTATTTATATCTATCTCATTTAGGCCTGACTGGATGTAATCCATTTAGTGGATAGGAAAATCCTTTCCACTGAGTTTCATGACCAACTTTGTGTCAGTTCTGATTCCTGGTGAGCAAGTGCCAAAAATACAGCTATTGGTTTGCCAGTCAAAATGGTTTGGACATGGATCAAGAGAGCAAAAGAAAACTGACATTATATGGGCCTTAAGCATAGAGAATTGTAATTTCAGCTTCAGAGGAATGCCCTTTCACTCAAGACTTTTTGAATAATGGAAAAATTACTCAATGAGACCAAGTGATGACATGCAAAAAAGGCCTTACTCACAAGTAACATCATATGCTATGCAACCTCCACTTAATTAACCAAAAACTATCGCCAGGAACTTCTTTCTCCACTTCTGTTGTCTTTATTCGGTCTTGATACTAAAGCAACAGCAGTCAAAACAAAACCAATCTTGCTTTTTTCTTCTTAAGAACACCGGAAAATGACGTGTGAAACCGGCGTTTGCGGCTTTTGCTCGCTAGATAACGATTTTTGGGAAATCTGAAGTTCAGATCCAAATTTAAAAGACTTCCCCCCTTGTTTTAAAGGGCAGTTTTTGTTTTCGGTATCAGCATTTTTTTAGGTTATGTTTTGGTATGTGTTTCATAATAACCCCATTCCGTCGTGCACCCTTCTTGAAATAAGCGTGATAGCCAAGCGTGGCGTCCTGACTATATCTTCATTTTTGGAATAATAAATGCATGCTCTTGGAGTGGTAATTAGCCCATAATGGAGATGGAGTTCTGCCTCTCTGATATTCTGTATAATTTTTCTGGTGATGGTACATGGCTCCTATACCGTTGCTATACATGTCCGCGTCTCTCCCAGCAACTTTCTAAGATTATAGGCGGCTTCTTGAAAATGATGCAGATTAGCCTCCAAAATTCTAGTCCTTTGGCATATATGCTGGCATCAATATAAAATATGTTTTGAAGCTCCCTCAAAAAGATGTTTTAACAGGGTTAAAACTTCATTCCAAATGGGAGACGGTAGTCCCGCTCCTGTATTTTCCCAGTCAGATCTTCATCAGTTGCCAAATGTTGTTCGATTTGTTTTCCTTCTTTAATGTGAGTCTTTCTTAGGCCAATCTCTCCTTGAGAAATGAAACTGATTTCATGCCACCAACAGCCTCGACAGCTTCTCCAGTTATCCCACTTTTGCATAGTAGATGGAGAAATTTCTTATCAGGGTTATGTATCCTAGGGCTAAGGCTAAGCATCTCTCCTGAGTTATTCACCTCCTCCTTGACCGACGATGTCATCTTTGCATCTTTCCTTTGTTATGCTGCCCTCTAATTTCACCAAGACAATATCAGGAGAAAAGTTCAGATTGTCTTATATAATATTTGGTTCCATAAGAAGGACAACATCTTCATCCTTGAGGGTTTTTCAACCACCTTTGCTGACCCATACGATGATCAGCTTTACGAAATCAGTAAAATCTCTCTTTCTTTTTGGTGCTCCAGGAGCCTTTTTTTCTCTTTACTATAGGTCGCTGGTTTGCTGAAGCATTCTTAGGGGTTGCTTTTCGTATATGGTTAGCATTATCTCTTTTTTAACTTTTGGTTATAGCCCTTATAAAAGGGTCACAAGTTTTTTGGAATTATAAATGCATGCTCTTGGAGTGGTAATTAGCCCATAATGGAGATGGAGTTCTGCCTCTCTGATCTTTTGTATAATTTTTCTGGTGATGGTACATGGCTCCTATGCCGTTGCTATACTTGTCCGCGTCTCTCCCAGCAACTTTCCAAGATTTTTGGCGTCTTCTTGAAAATGATGCAGATTAGCCTCCACAATTCTAGTCCTTTGGCATATATGCTGGCATCATTATAAAATATGTTTCGAAGCTCCCTCAAAAAGATGTTTTAACAGTGTCAAAACCTCATTCCAAATGGGAGACGGTAGTCCCGCTCCTGTATTTTCCCAGTCAGATCTTCATCAGTTGCCAAATGTTGTTCGATTTGTTTTCCTTCTTTAATGTGAGTCTTTCTTAGGCCAATCTCTCCTTGAGAAATGAAACTGATTTCATGCCACCAACAGCCTCGAAAGCTTCTCCAGTTATCCCACTTTTGCATAGTCGATGGACAAATTTCTTATCAGGGTTATTTATCCTAGGGCTAGGGCTAATCATCTCTCTCCTGAGTTATTCACCTCCTCCTTGACCGACGATGCCATCTTTGCATCTTTCCTTTGTTATGCTGCCCTCTAATTTCACCAAGACAATATCAGGAGAACAGTTCAGATTGTCTTCCATAATCTTTGGTTCCATAAGAAGGACAACATCTTCATCCTTGAGGGTTTTTCAACCACCTTTGCTGACCCATACGATGATCAGTTTTACGAAATCAGCAAAATCCCTCTTTCTTTTTGGTGCTCCAGGAGCCTTTTTTTTCTCTTTTTCTATAGGTCGCTCGTTTGCTGAAGCATTCTTTACGGTTACTTTTCATATATGGTTAGCATTATCTCTTTTTTCCCTTTTGGTTGAGTCAGGTTGTCAGCTACTGATCCTTTCCTGTAACTCGCCCCTGGGATCCAAGAAGACGCCCAAAGAAAGATACAAAAAAGCACTTGCGACTGGGCGGGTACATAAAACTCGTTTATAGAAAAAAGCTAATATTGCAGCCATGACAACTGAAGATTTTATATCGAAGGTTAACTTGGGCGTCTGTTCATTCGCGTTATTATTATTTGGTATTATTTGTCTCTTATTTATAGTTTGTCCTAGATGAGACACATTAACACTGACAATGTAATGTTTTATCAAACAAATCCTAATTCGTAAAATACCAATGAACAATAGTTGGGGTGGGATAACATACACGTTGCTTTAAGATTTTTTTTCACCCTCCTTGGAGGGGAGAGTGCTGTGTCAAAAAGGAATTTCGGTCTCTCCCAAACGCAAAGTTTTCAGTCATCTGTATTCAAACATATCATATACCGAAAAAAAGATCCAATACTAAATCATTCCTAATAAATTTTATCTTTGCAATTTTTACGATATATCAAAAATCTTTGCAATATTTGTGTTTTTTTTTTACCAATAAAACTGATTTGTTTAATCTTGAAGAAATTTTCATGTCGCCCCAGAAATGACTTAATATATCCAAGGGACTAAGATCAAACAATTCTTGGAAGCAAACTGTAGTTAAGGAGTGACGCGGGTCAATAATAACAGAAAGTCTAAAAAACGGAATTTTGATACCGATAGATACATCAAAAGAATTAAATTTGTATGCTCATTTCAAATATGTAAGTTTCATCAAGTTTGATCTTACCCATAAAAAGTTACGAGCCTTAGAAAATTTACTTCATTTTGGAAAAAAGGAGAAACACCCCCTTTAAAAGCCATAGAATCTTAATACAAATCACACCGTCAGATTCACCGTATCAGACACCCCTGCTAAAGTATTTTTCTTTTTACTTTCAAAAGATCTATTTATTCTAATTAAACGGCCTTTGTGATTCAGGGGTCATTCTTTAACAGTTGGAACAAAATTCCAATTTTATTGTAAAGAACGAGGTATTAACGAGGGTGAACCTTTTCATATGCGTAATCATTTTTGTTCGTTTTAAGTTTTAATGTTGCTACTTACTTTCAGTTGAAGAAACTTGTTTTTTTATGTAATGATAACCTGGGACCATTGGTTCGAGATGATTACCAATGGGAAGACAAAAAAAAAAAAACATATAAAAACACTTCTGTGTTCATTTACACAAAACGTAATTTTGTATTTTACACATTAGAACTTGAAGTATCTACTGGGGCTGCAGGGTTCTCAGATATGTTGATTTGGCTTTATTATTTTCATCAAGACCACTTGCCCTTTTGTTGGTGTTTTTCGCTTTTTCTGAAGATCAGGTAAATTTTTTCAGGCTCTTGAGTTTTTTGGGTAACCTGAAACTTGATGAATATTGCATATTTAGGATCACTAAAAAAATCAAAATTTTTCTACGTATGTACCACTGTCAAAACTACTATTTTCGAGTCTCGGTTACTATTAGCATGCGCTCCATATTCACTTACTGTTCGTTGCCACGAACTTTTTGAAATCAGCACCTTTTTTTTTACAATATTTGCATTCTCCAGTGAATGATTGACCACACGAATGAACAAAGTGCATTCCAATAAAATACATAAGAAAAGGATTTCTTAGGATTTTATAAACATGAAAGAATGAAAGTCCTAAAAAAACCTAATGTAAACTTTTCTAAGGAAAATTGTTTTGGCCCTATTATGGTTTCGGTACTGCTATTATCATGGACACATATTCTACTGTTGGGTTTTTAATTTTCAAATTATTTTTTCTTACGTCCAATAGTCTGACGCCCAGCTGTGTCAAACATTCCACCAATATGCAATCTGTTATGCAGTAAAAACCAGTCACATCTATCTCGCTAAATTTTTGCCTATTATTTTAATTTGATACTTACCACTCTACCAGAAGTGGTTTTAGCGGGACAGATGAGGGACTTGCCCCGGGCGAAAAAATTTTGGGGGGTATAAACTTTCAAATGAATGACATAAGAGTTACAAAGATTTTGCGATTTTTAAAATTTCATTTTAATTGAAATAAAGTAAAGGGCGCGGTTGGCAGTGGACATAAAGAAATTGAATCCGAGATTTTTAATTGCCCATGTAAAGTAAGAAAAGTCAGAATTAAATAAATAAAAATTTCGTTGATCAGTTTTGTTGCTAATAAGTAGCAATTTTGTTAGAAATTGTGCTGCAAGGTTTTGGAGAAAGGGAGAATTCTAATCAGGGTTTTTCCCTAGGTGCAAGAGGGGCCAGGACTGCCACTACAATTATTGACTGCGTTCGAATATATTAGAGTGAACAAAGACGTTCAGAATTATCTTTTATTTATGTTATTGCAAAGAATGCAATTTTGATGAAAAATAGGGTGTGATTTTCGTAACTTTAATAAATAAAATTTACATTTTTTTTTTGGCAAGTTTTAATTCACAAAAAGATACATAGTAGTAAATCTAAATATGTGTAAACAGTGGGCAAGTTGCTTAACTTGTGACCCTTTTATAAGAGCTATGTGGGGTCTTGTTATCCCCAAAGGTATATCTATAGGGGACTAAGGTATAGAAATGATTTCATTGTTAGAAAACAAAACTTTTTTGAATTTTACACCCATCTAGGATTTATTTTTATCTTAAAAGGATAGGATGAAGGGCTGGCTGGCGTCATTACTGATCTGCTATGTGGGTGTCTATGCGTGAGTTGGCTGTTTGTTGAGGATTTTAAACATACTTTTTTACATTTAGGTATTTCAGCTAGCTTCCAGGTCCCCCTCACTTACTTTGAAGCGAGTATTATCTGCTCAGCCGATAGGGGTGTCATGAAGGGGCTACCTTCACTCATTGTCGCCAGGCTTTGCTAAAACTACCATTATCAGCTAAAATTGTTCATAGCATGTAAATTCACGTCTCTTTTACAGGAATTCAAATCGATGAAAATGAAGGGGGGGGATTGTAAAGTTTTTTTTTTCTATTTTGTTAGAATATACAGAAAAATTGTATCTATCAAAGTCTAGGGTGGAGGTAAGACGCTATTGTTTTATTAATTTCTTGCTTAAAATAACAAAAACTGTGTTTTCAGAATCTATTGGGTAATCGCCTCTCCCATTTTATTGACTCCACTGGCTTCATCTTGTCCTTCTCTTTGAACAAATTCTAATGGTGCTATATCTAATAATTCCAGTATGATAATATGCAAGTTGTAAGTTAATCTCTTCAGAAGACATAACTCCTTTTGGTTTAACTTTTTGTCCCTTCAAATGATCAACATCTTCTCCTTTCATAGACTTGTTAACAAACACAAATTATTTTAAAACCGTTTTCAAGTAGTTGATAAATTAAGCGACTAAGCTACAATACATTAAGCTAATTTCCTTTTTTCAAGACGTTTTGGTGGAGCTCAAGACCCTAAAAAGAAAAAAAAAAAAAATGTCTTCTTTCACATCTGATTGCGATTAAAACACAAATGAACATAGGATTTGTGACATTCAAAGAAAAAAATTAATTTATGGTCTTAAATAGAAACTTTCTGGAGATTGGGTGAAATAGAGGAAGCGCATTGGAGCCGGTAAGACTTTCGCCTGAAATTACGCTGTAAAAATGTTGAAGTTGTGCCCTTTGGTTGTTATTCTTTACAGCACATATTTTGTCTGAACAAAATGTGTAAGGGAAATCATTACCGCCGTTTTGGTACAAGGAGGATCAGAGATCCTGACTATCTCTGTGGAATTCCATAAATGAATAAAAACCGAAATGAGAAATGAAAAAAGGGTTTGAGACTTGGAACCATTGTTTCAGGGAGTCACCCCTGCTCTTCTTTCCTGTCCAATGTTCGCAAGTATATCGATGAATTACCCTAATTTCAAATCTTCTTTGTGTTGAAAAGTTGTCATTAGCAGATCGTTATTCAAATAATATATGGCTGTTTTGTGTACCTGACTGCTGCATGCACACCTCATACAAGCGATTGTTACCAAAAAGGATTGCAACAATTGCTATTCTCCTTCCACTGATTGCAATGAAACACTTCCATTGTAAATGCCTCCATGTCTAAATGAAATAAAAAGTTTAGAAGTAATTTAGTTTCTAGTTCTGTGAAAAATTGGGGTTTCGCCCTATAGGCGATTTGCACCCACCCTATAGCTGGGAAGTCTTTAAGTATAGTGTTGTTAATTGAACTATTTTTGTGTAAGTTCTTGGCACCCTTTTTTACAAATCTGGTTTAATATTGAAGCTCCCAGGTTCTTATTTTGCACACTAGTACAAAATAAGGTGAATACATCATAGATGACTAAATTCCAATCTAAGCCTATGCCTCCTTTGTAATTTAATTTAATTTAAAACGTGATACTTTGAATTTGTACTCGAATCTTTTCAAATGGTAAATTTTAAAAGTTTGCAAAGTAGCTGTTTGGGCCATTTTTGGTTATTTTTGCCTCTATTGACAACAGGAATTCTTGATAAGTATTGATGAATCTTAAAAAGAGGATAGTTTCAGGCTATATTGAAAAATATTTTTTTTTTTTATAAGAGTCATGCTCTCTGAGCATTTACTTGTCGCTTATGGTAAAAAAAAATATATTAATAGATTTGGAAATAACCGATAACTGATTTTTTTTTATTCCCTGTTTTTCACGTCATTAACGTCAAATTACATACTTGTGATTTTTCCCATAAGAAAAAAAGAAGATACCATTTAAAAGTACTGAAACTGTAATCATAATGAATATTGACTTATCTTCCTTGTCTACAATTTACTTATCTGTGGTGGCATTTCTACTCTTTGTGGGGGCTACTAAAATTCTTTGGTCTCATCATGCTAGATTTGGATCTGCTGAGCATCTAAACCGTTGGAGCGAAATTAAAACGCAGATCGAAGAATCAGATGGTTACATCATGAAAACTGAAGAATTGAAATATGGTGCTACAGTTGCCTGGAGGAATTCCCCACGTTGTCCTGGACGTATCCAATGGAAAAAGCTACAGGTACAATTCACAGTTTTAAACTTATTAATTTAAGATAAATAGACTTGCTTTGTGGAAGAACAGTTTAGTTTGTCCACATAGCTAGTCTTAAAGCCCAATTTAAAGCGTTTAATAGTTTTTTTTGTAACGTCCATAAAATATGCATGATTGGCTATTGTGTAGCATTGATTAACTCCCCGTCCTTTTCTTTCAAATGCAGTATCCTCCAAATTCTTCTTCCTCTGACTAAAATAACATCGAAAAATTTCATAGAAGCCCTAGAAAATCTAGTTACCGCTAATTTTTTATATTAAACTTTTATTGATGTTAAATAAGTAACCGCTTAAATAAACTACCTAGTGCAATTGAATAAGCTGGAAGGAAGAGTCAAGACTGAAAAAGAATAAGAATAATGTTTCAAAAATAAAAGTTGTGTGTCCAAAACTGGTGGGGTACGCTAGATTTGGAAGCATGCACAAAATTCTGGTTTAGTCCAAAAAAAAGGAAAAACCAACAAAAAAAAGAATGTTTTATAATTTTGTCTCAGTTAATCATAAATAAGAGATGACTCGTTTATTTTCCTTTCGACCAGCAGCTTCTACAGATTTCTGTCCAAGGAAAAGCTCATCTGCCACCTAGTCTTCACACACCTAATTACTGCTTTGCCATCTGTAAATGTCATTGTTGAAATTTTACCAGATCAAACTCTTTTAAAATAAATATCAATGGAAACCATTTCTTTCATTTATTTTTAACATATGATATTAGTAAAATAGTTTAAATATTTTTTTCTAAAATTATTCTTTCTTAATTTATCTGAGTACGATGAAATCCTTTGGCAAAGTATTATACCTAAAATACTCCCCCGTCCCTATAATATCCATTGCAATAGCTTTCTTCTATTACTGGACAAACCAAAATGTTGATGCAAAACGCAAATTTCTCCAGCAGTTGCAGACCAGCGCTGATTTTGTTGTCTCTAAGTACCCAAGCGCAGGACTTTTTCTGGTTTGTAATCCCAATGAACTTACGATGAATTCAATATGCTCCTCTCTAAAAGTTAGGCAAATAGTTAAAATACCAACAACTAGGGGAAATTCCTCTCTAGATGTCATGCTAACTATCTGAATAATTCCTACAGTCCCCCCTCAGCTTTGCCTCCATTGGGTAAGAGTTATCATTTTCCCCTCCTCCTGTCCCCCTTTTTAATTTCAAATATACATTCTCAGTAACTTATGGCTCTTTCCACCCTCTTCAAAATGCTGGCCTTTTTTCTTTCGAAACGTGGTTGAATACCGAGGATTGGTCTGATATTTATAATTTTGCATGGTCTTCGTGAAAAAGCTAAAGCAAAAATATATAATTTCTTTCCCAGAAAAAAGATTTAAAAAGTCCTCCTGAACAAGTGACAAACGTAATACAACGTAAATACGTAAAATTTGCCTGATCCTACTTCAAGAACAAGGTCAAAGAATTGTTTACCAAAAAACTAAGAATTTGGTACTCCGAGGTAAAAAAAAGTTATGTGGTAGGAGTCTATACCAACTTGATTTCAAATTACCTGAATCCCCAGAAGTTACTGGTAATAATCTTAACAAGTTCCTGTCTTATCAATTACCCATTAATATTCTCCCACCTGCTTTCCCCTCCATATCTCCGTCTCATATCAAAAGAAAAATTGGGAAACTACAAAAAACAAGTGTTGCCCTTTAGATATCCCTTTTCTTCCTATTAGTGCTTTCAGTGACTTAGACTTAAAGCCCTTGTCTGTTATTTTCAGGGAGATTACTGAGTTTGGCCAGTATCTGCAAATTTGGAAACAGGGACTCATAACCCCCTTGAATAAGAAAGGCGGAAAACCTAGTGTTGAAGGTGTTCATCCTATTTCACTTACTCCTATGTTCTCTAAACTATATGAAGATTCCTTGGAGATTGGGTAAAGGAGAAAATCCTACCTTTTACTGTCCAGAGACAATGCGGGAATATCACATCCGCTTCTACTTCCCATTACTTTTTTTTCTTATTGACTCAATTGGAAAAATTCTCGAAAAACCTAATTGCTGGCTAAATTTAATTTCCATTGACCTTCAATAAGCATTTGACCTTGTTAACCACAATATTTTGGTTGAGAAATTTGTAACTGATTTCAATATTGATCCTTTCCTGGTTAAATTGGTTGCCTCCTTTTTATCAAATAGAACACAGGAAGGCAAATATCAGAATCGTTATTCCAGTCCTCGCCACGTTCACAATGGATTACCCCAAGGTACTCTCCTAGGTCCCTCCTTTTTTCTGTTACTAACGGTTGTTGGAACCTGCTTCCGAAACTTTGTAAGCAACCCTATGAGTATCCTCAATGATATTGCAGATGACGCTGCGGTCTTAGACATGAGAGTAAACCCCTCTAAATCTATTATAATGCCAATACGTTTCCTTAAAACCTCACACCTTTTCCTCAACCTTATTCCTCCATATATTTCTGTGTCTTCCTTTAAATTACTTGGGATTGCAATTTCATCTAATTTAAAGTGGGATATCCACGCTAAAAATATTTCCATAAAGCTAATGCGTCAATTTAACGTCCCCCCCCCATTCCATTCTTTACCGATCTGTATTTCCTTTGTCCGTCCGCATCTTGAATATGCATGACCAGTTGAGCATCCTGGCATGTCTCGTGATGAATCAGAAAAAATTGAATCTATTCAAAAAAGAGCCCTGAGAATAATTTTTAAAGAAGCCAAGGTACCATCCGCTCCTTCTAAAAAAGACCAAGCTGGGAACTCTTGAGCACAACAGAGGAATGTTTCGCCTCCGTTATGCAAAAAGAAAAATGCAATAATAAACCTTCTTAAGGAAAATATTTTCCCCAAGAGACACTCCCTATCCAGACACCACCTGCCATGCACTGTGTCTGAATCCGTTCGTATCTTGTCCTCCATTCGCTGCTTAACATCTAGGTATGAAAAAACCTTTTCCCCATTCATTACTTATAAAATAAACCGCTAGTTTTCCCTTTTTTTCTTTGGTACTTGTGATACCAAAGTTTTGTGTTCGTTTGATTCTTTCGTTCCCTCTCATTTGTTTATATGTTCTCTTTTAAACCTTTCCAACGCTAGTTTTATCTCGCTCTTTTTTAGTTCTCTTTTAGTTCTTATCTTTTTAACTTTCTTCCATTTTAAAGCTTAATTTTTCTTGTCTTTCTTTTTTTTTTACTAATGAATGGCTTTGACTTTCTGATTTTGTTGTTTATGTCATTGTTTAGCCAGTTTTTTAGTTGTTGTGCTACTTTTTTTTTTTTTTTTTTTTTTTTTTTTTTATGGTTTTATGACTCTGAAATGCGAATTCGGTCCTTCAGAGCTTGTGATAGACGTTTTTTGAAATTAAATATCTTTATCTTATCGTTTTTTTTTGTTTTTTTTAGTTGGTTAGTTAGTTAAGTCTGACATTTATGTCATTAATCTAAATGAATATTGTTATTATTACTTGTTTGAGTTGTCTGTGCCTTTTTCTAGAATTACTTACATGATAAGGTGATTACAAATTTTACCTTTAAAAAACGAACATGTATATCAAAGTCAGACTTAAAGAAGAAACTTGAATTCGTTACTAAAAGTTAGGAAAGCCTCTACTTTGTTATAATTTGAGCTAACAGATATCACAATTTTTGGATTTAAGCTTTTCTGAGACGCTATCCCTGCATTTGGAAAAAATACAGTGATTAGAAAATTTTGAAAATCTTGCAGAAATATTTTCTTTTTTTATAATTCATGAGAAACTGTTATTGAAATGACGGGCCTTCTGTTGGTAAGAAACCATACACACGTCTTGTAAGATATTTTACCGTGACATTTATGAAGATTCACGTCTTGCAATACATTTTCTTGTAGCGGCTGCAATATCTTTTTTACGCCTTAACTTCAGTATAATTTCGTAATTTTATTTAGATATCAAGATTTTATAAAGTGTTCAACTTGAGTATTAAGCGCTGAAAAAGCTTCAAATAAGATTAGTACTAGTATGGTACATATTTTATGGTGCTTTGTCGTCAACACGGACTGCAAAGTTCAGTTCACAAACAATCTTGCTTTGTGTGTTGACGGAGTGAAAGTTAAGGGTGAACGGTAAACATTTAAGGACTTGTGTGTAGTATGTTGTTTTTTTCCCTATTTCGTTCTGATGAGTTTGAAGGTTTGCATTTGGCAATTTCGGTTACAAATCAGCTTAAGGAAAAAAGGTACAAGAGATTGCTTCAGAGTAGTTTTGCAGCAAAGTTTATAAAAATGAATTAGTTGTTAGTTGTATTTGCTCCTCTGGTTGGTTTTTACATCAAATCTCATCCCTCTTTTAGGTATTTGATAGTCGTCATGTTGGTACAGCACAGGGAATGTTTGAAGCCATGTGTACCCACCTACAATACGCCACAAATGGTGGAATTCTACGGTAAGATTTTCTCCCTTTTATAAGTGTTTCTTCTCAAATTATGGTATTATCGTATTGTTAACTGTACTTTCGGAGGCTCTATCAAATTTTAAAGCTAGTTAAGCTGGGTAGTGTATTTGAAAATATAATCTGTGACGATCTGCTATTGAATTTCACCATTGGAAATTGAACTTTTTTACACTATGATTGTAATTTGAAAAAAAAAAAACTGTTTAGACTGTTTAGGACATTGACTAAGACATGACTAAGGAACACGAGGGAAATTTTTCGTACGAGACATAGAGGTTTTTCTATTGAAAAAAAAACCTGAATCCCTTAAGCTTCCAACTTGTGTACACGGGAAACAAGTAAAATTTACTCTTTTTTCGTCGCGATACCTGGACATGACGGTGCCTGATATTTCACTTGTCTCTTACTAAACGAATCTCACAACTAGATTTTATCCTTCTGCTGAATGCTCGTTTACAGGATTCAGCAAACAATATAAAGTAATGTCCAGATGTAACGTCAAACACGACCAAAATGGTTGTTATTTTTTCTTCTCACTCTGGTTGTAAAGAGACCAGTTGTAAGGCAACGTTTCGTAGGTTGCTATCGTGCGAAAATTGGAGTGTATTTTTAGGTTTGTCTTTGTAGTGGTTGCTTTTGATTAGCCAAAAGTCTTGACTACTTTGACTTGGCTAAGGACAAACTGCTTGGGAATTGTGGAATTACTCATGCGCATCACGTATCCAAAGTAACTCCATCGTCGCCTTCATTTGTTCCTAATGAGAGATGACTGACCCTTTTATATTCATTGCGTTCCTGTTCATTATCTTGTGAGTCGAGGGGACGCAAGCAGTCGACGGGGGCACTCGTTTTCAAAACTAGATTCTTCTCTCTTCCTTTTGGTTGAGATGATATATTTCTGACGCGTAGAGTCGAGGAGGGGGAGAACACTTCTATCAACATGAGAAGCTTAAGCCGTTGGGATTAAGTGCTTGATCTCCAAAGTCTTTTTTAGCTTTCTGACGGCACTGCTAGTCTGTGCATTTCTGGTGATAGCTTCTTTGGATATAGATCCCTTTTTCTCAATGTGTCAATGTGTACCAACAACCCAAACAAGGTTGTGAGTATCTGTGAAGATCGTTTTCATAATCTACTCTCGGAAATAATCTGTATGAGTATGGAGAATTGAAACTTTCGTTCTTTCACAGAACACACAAGAACACATTGTGTATCTCCTTGAGATTTTGTAAAGCAGAAGATGAATAGGAAATTGTGTGTTTGTAATTTAGGAGTGACAGTTCGTAACCCTACCAGAAGGGCTCTAAATTTGAAAAGAGAAGGATTATGATTTACAAGACCAAAATAGTGCACTTTAGGCCCACTATTTTAAGACATTCCTGAAGATTTCAGCCTGCATCGGGGAATATGGGTTGTAGGTAAATTCAGGCTCTTGACCCTAGTGTTTGTCAAACTATTGATTTTGAAAAACACCTTTTTTGGTATTCCCCCCCCCCAAAAAAAAGAAAATTGGAATAAAAAAAAGTGAGCCACTTCTTACATTTTGAAATATATTGCCCCCTCCCTATTTTTTTCGTGAAATAGTACGACTGGTCTCATTTTACTTTTAAGAATGTGTTTTTGGGCTAACATTCCATGTATTTCCATCTTGAAAAGACCTGATATATTTTTTGCGTTCTTGTTCGGTGTCTTTTGTGTTTGATGCCAAGTATTGACACTTGTGAAACAGAAAACATCAGAAAAAACACGGATGAAAAAAATAAATGTAAAACAATACCAAGTTTAATAAAGCGGAATCAAAATAGCGGCAGAAAAAAAATATTAAATAGAAGGAAGAATTAAAAACCGATAAAGAAAAATGAGACTCTCCCTTGTCACTACAATAGTGAGCAGGTGTATTGTCTTTATTTTCATTGTTTCTGTTTTACAGCTTTTGAGGCTGGATTTTGGAATTATTACTTGCCTTTCATGTTTTATTGTTCTCTTATTAAATTTATGCTAAATAGTTTTTAATCATGGCTTTTACTCTTTAAGATCAGCAACAACGGTGTTTCCACCCCGTCAAAAAGGAAGATGTGACTTTCGTGTGTGGAATTCTACTATGATTGGATATGCATGCTATAAACAACCTGATGGTACCCTTCTTGGAGATCCTTTTAACTTGGAGCTGACTCAGGTCTGTAAAATTTAAGTAAAAAAAAAAAAAAAAAAAAAAAAAAAAAAAAAAAAAAAAAATCATAAAAAACAAAGTGACGCGTGTTTTGTCCCTTTCAATTTGATTTTCGCTGCTGATATTTTTTTTCCTGTATTTTTAATGTTTATAATTGGTTCAGCTACTAGTATGCAGTGTGAAGCAGCTGATTATGGATAGAAAAGCAAGTTACGAGCCTGAACAGTCAAATGAATGTTGCCCATTTTCTGCTCTGACATTGCTATATTGCTAGTTTATTATAGCATATATGGTTATTGAATTATTAACTGCCAGATATTAACAGCAAAAAAAGATTTATAGTAGTTTTTGCAATACTATTGAGTGGAATACAATTCTCTAGCAGAAGTTGGTAACTTTAGCTCTTCAGATTAAAACAAAAATATTAAAAATATTTTATAATATAATTTTTGTATCTCTAAATTCACTCTAAACTAATTTTTGTGTCTTGCTACCAAGAAAGATTAAAACTCTAAAGACAAAAAATAAAACCATGACGTAAAAGTTGTGTTTGAGTAGTTATGAAATCTCATGAGCGGCCAAACTTTTTTGTTTTTAGTGAACTTGCTATTAATTATTTAATTAGGAACAAAGGTGTTCATTGGTAAAGTATGCTAATTATTAACAGTTTTCAACACAAGTTGAAATTTGGGAAAAGTTGAGAATGAGGCAAGTTCTTTAGCGTAAGATTGTCCCAGCTGATATTGAATCTGGTTTTTGATTCTAGTGTAGCACTGTAGCATTGTCGTGTAACAGTATCTTGTCAACTACTGTCTGCATACGGTGCTTTGATTTAAAAGACTAAACACGTGCAATCTACTAAGCTGACTGTAGATTAGCAGTGCTTGCCGACTATAATTATTATTGGATTTTGTTTGGGGGGGGGGGAGATATAGGCTAGAAGAGTATTAATAAGCGCTGTCGATTCACTGATAACATCATAAATGCCAATTTAGAAAAAAAATGCTGCTTCACAGAGGTGTAGAATCGAAGTTTTTTAGTATTGCCATATATTGAACTATTCCTTTGCTTCTTGGCAATCCCGTTCGTTTGCAATTCTGTACAAGTCACTTTTTTTGCAACCTCGAGCTTTTGTCTCTGTAAATTCATCTATTTTGTTCAGTTTTCTGAAAAAAGTTGGTGCTTTGTCACATTTTGCTTTTATAATTATTTAGCCTTAATAATTCGTTTTTGATTTTTAGGCTGCTCAAAAGCTTGGTTGGGCTGGAAAAGGGACGAGACAAGATATATTACCCCTCATAGTTCAGGCTGGTGACGGAGAAGCGCATTTTTTCGATATTCCAGAAGATTTGGTTCTTCAAGTACCGCTTCGTCACCCCAAGTAAGTAAAAAGATCGTTATACTCGTTGCCTTCTAACCTTCATAAGATTTAAACTGGACGAAAAGAAATGGGAAACAAGGCAAAACTAAATTTTTAGCAATTTTACATCGCTGTAATAGGACTGCTACAAGCCAATACTCCTATTATGGCTTGAATTTAAAAGCCTTACAGGGATACAGATCTTTCCATTTAGTTTGTAATAAGATTGTCGCTAGAGTTCAGTATTCGACATTTTATTTCGGATTAGTTGTATCCAATTTTATCAAACAGTTCGGTGTAACGAACTGTAAGTAAGGAACGACCCTGCTCAATAGTAATTGAAACTCTATAAAAGGGATTTTGATACCAATAGATACACAAAAAGAATCAGATTTTTATGTTGATTTTAAATATATAAGTTTCAACAAGTTTAGTCCTTCTCACCAAAAGTTACGAGCCTGAGAAGATTTGCCTTATTTCCGAAAAAAGGAGGAAATACCCCCTAAAAGTCATATAATCTTAATGAAAATCACACCATAAGATTCAATGTATCAGACAACCGTATTATAGAGGTTTCAAGCTTCCATCTGCAAAAATGTGGAATTTTTTTTGACATCAAGAAAAAAAAAAAGAGTTTTTTTTTTTTAACTGAAAGTAAGGTGCAACATTAAAACTTAAAACGACCAGAAATTATTACCTATATGAGGGGTTTGCTCCCTCGTCAATGCCTTGCTCCTTGCGCTAAAGTTTTCTTAGCACTTTCAAAAGAGCAATTTATTCTAATTAAACGGCCTTTGTGATTCAAGGGCTATTCTTAAGGAATTGGAACAAAATTCGAACTCTAGCGCAGAGAGCAGGGTATTGACGAGAGGGCGAACCCCTTCTTTACGTAATTATTTCTGTACCTTTTAGGTTTTAATATTGCTCCTTACTTTCAGTAAAAAAAACTTGTTTTTTTTTATTTAATTAATTAGAAATCAAATTGATTGGGGATAATTAAGACTTGACTAATCGAATCTAATTTTAGTACGTGCGAAATTGTGTCCAATTTTAGTGTGTTTGATTCAGTTATAATTGTGCCCAAAGGAGCAATTGTTTTTAGTATGAAGTATGACGGCACTAGACCCTTAAGGTCCAAACCGGCGGTGCTGATCTCTGTTTCGTAGCCTTTCAGCCAGGAATTACAATGGGGAGTTGGGGACACCCTTCCTGCTTTCCTTCCCTAGATTTCTTCATATACCCGTTTAGAGCTGGGTCGACTCGAGGAGAACTTTTAACATATTGAATTTAGAAGATGAAGAAGATGCTTCATTTTAAAGGAAAATTGAAAGAAAATTTCTTAAATCAGTATGCATTTTAGTTTTGTTGCTTTTGGAGGAGATTTGGTTCTAGTTAAATTCAGTTTTGATTTCTAGTTGGTTTTTGAGTGTAATCCTACAGTATCACATGGTGTGTGGTTGCTGCCCCCTTTGTATTATTATTATTTTATATTTTTTCTTATTTTTTATTTTGTATTCTTTTTTCTTTCTTTCTTTCGTTCTTTCTTATTATAGTGAACTTTAATGACGTAGGGTATTCATCCCACGTCAAACGTTTGGTTTTGGGTTAATCATATTTATTTTTGTTCTAAATTGTTGTTAAAATTATATAAATATATCAATATATATAAAAAATAACTATCTTAACCTTGAGTCCATTTTCCTTTCTATGAATTCCTTATAATTTGTTTTTTAATTTCTTGATCAGATCTCGAGATTTATTTATATTTGGTTAGTTAAGTAGCCGTTTCTTGATTAATTCCTGACCATTTACTGGGTCAGGTGATAGAATATATATATATATATATATATATATATATATATATATATATATATATATATATATATATATATATATATATATATATATATATATATATATATATATATATATATATATATATATATGAAATCTTGTATTTGTGCGTGATCAGATGTGTGATCACATAGAGCATTTGACCCGTGCATTTTTTTTTTCGTCCGACTTTAAAACATTAAAACCATTTTCTATATATTCTTTGATTTGAATACATATTTAATTTATTGCATTACAATATGTCAGCTGTGTCCGAAAAGGCTTTTGATGATTCCTGACCATTTCATATAGTGTTTTGTGGTCCAGACTGACAAGTTAATACGTTTTCGATGTACCTATTCCAGAAGGATTGTATTTACGTTTTAATTTACTTCATGTAATGTAGAAGCACTTCGATTCTAACTATGAAAAAAATACAATTTAAAAAAAATTAATAGGGCTTAACAAAATTCCTTTCTGTTACTAGGAGGCGCGGAGCTTTTTTACTGATGTTTACAAAGTATTTTAAACTCCTTCACTTTTTGGATTTTGTAGATTCTCATAGATTAGTCGACTTGACGTTTTAGTTTATTTATATTCAATTTGAATATAAAAACGGAACTTTAACGCTTCTATTGGCGACATTCCCAGAATCTTTTGGAAAACCGTTACAACGAAGAGAGGTGCTTAAATGTTCAGATTCGCCAGAAGGTAATGGGCATGTGACAGTTGAAGAGCACATACGATAAAATCTTTCCACCCTGCAAGTTCTAGTAGAGTAATTTCTCTCCGTGCTTTTGATCTTCAGAAGTCTTTAGCTCTTGCTTTTAATTGTCTAGGTCTACCGCTAGATCTTCTAGATTCAGTATTGTTACCGTTATCTCTTGTATTTTATCGTGTTTTAACTTTCAGAATTTTTTTCTGCTTCGTCAATCAAAGAAAAGTATGCCATGAAATATCTTATTGTGATGATCAATAACAAACAACACAAGTTTAGTTTGGTTGGGCTGTTGATTTCTCATAAGTAACTCTAGATTTTTTTTTAAATTTATACATTATTGAGATTCGAATGACTTTTTTCTCAAGTTTTTTTTTCTTAGGTGGTAAATTTATCCAACTTTAAGGTTTCCCAATTTGAGATACATTGAGTAATTTATTAGAGATTTTTTTAAAATGCATTTTGCTTATTTGTTAAAATTTATGATGACATTGAAGAAATGTAATAAAGAATTCTATTGTTATTTTGCGATGCATTGTGTATGGCCAGTTTTGATGATTTTGTTTCACTCTACACTCTCGAATTTTAAAGCTTAAGAAAATGTATTCATTTGAATTTTTGTATGGCATTCTTTTCAACGTTCTCTTTATTTCAGATATGAAAAATTCACCGATCTTGGCTACAAGTGGTTTGCCCTCCCGGGAGTGTCATGCTTGAAATTAGACTGTGGTGGTTTAGAATTCAGTGCGATACCCTTCAGTGGCTGGTACTCGGATTCAGAAATAGGATCACGTGATCTAGGAGATAAACATAGATTCAATCTCGCACCTGTAGGTAAATCAAATATTTTGGGTTAGAAATTCGATTTATCGCTTCCTGGGGGATTCAAGTGACCAAATTAATATTTTTTAATCACCTTGATATTCGATACGTTTTTTTTATCCCCCTCCCTCCCTATACGACAACCTGCAACCACAAAATTATAAGCCCCTCTACCCGCCGAGTTCTGCGTTCTTGTTACTTCGTCTTTTTGGACGTAATACCTTATATTAGGTATTGTTTTTGTTTTTTAAGACCACACTGCCTTTCAATGACGAACAAATAAAAGTTCAAATAGGGCTAAGTCTTTTTATTAGACAGTGAAAACACATATAACAAATCGGGATATTTTGACCTCCTACATCAATGGTCGACCACCAGTGGTCGTATACAATCAAGTATATAACTTTAAATTCAACAACATTTCTCTTGCAATTGGAAGAAAAAGAAGTTTGTGCCACCTTCATTAGAAATTCAACTTGCATGTTGGCAATTTTAAAGAAGAAAATTTGCCACTCAAGACTGAATGAACCCTGTTAATAAACTCTCTCTGACAAATCTAGTGAACAACCCGAAAAATGTTTCTGACCCGAAAGTATTTATTTTGTTCTGTATAAGTACGTTTGTTTTAATTTTAAGGCCTTAGTTTTTCTGCTGAATGACGACCACTGGTGTTTGTGGTCGAAATATCCAGATTTTTTATATCTGTTTTCACTGTCTTTTAAAAGAACTTATTACCATTTCAACTTATATTTGTTCGTTAGTTTGTCGTGCAACTCGGATGTGCTTACGGATAATAATAAACTGATTTATAGTATAAAATCTGATCTCTTGGGTAGTAAAATTCTGCTACTCAAGATCAGGATAATTTTACATCTCTATCTTTGTGAATTATACTCTTTATATTAGTATGTTACTTTGTACGTTTTATTCTTTGATGTTACATATTTAAGGGGTTAGGCTGCTGAAACAGTCTCATTGTGTCAACAAGTGTTAGAAAAGAAAACAAAAAATAAAAATATGACTTTTAGTTAAGTAAGCTTAATTGGTGGTGTAAGGTAGTAAAAAAACAAATATATTTGTAAAAGCAAAAAAAAAAAAAAAAAAAAAAAAAAAAAAAAAAAAAAAAAAAAATAAAAGGAAAAGTAAGAGTCATATTTTCGGTTTCTCTTGGCCAAAATAACCACTAAAACAGTTCTGCACAAAAGTATTATTTTCCCCCCTATTTTCTGTTTGCATATAATGTCGTTTCACGGTAAAAGCTGTTATTGTTCAGTTAGAAGGGACAGTGGTCTTTGGAACGAGTTCATAGTATCTATGTGGAATCTAGATAGGATTAGTCTTATAGAATCTAGATAGTAAATATTATTTCTTGTGGTTTGCTAATAGTTTTTGCAATATCTAGGTGATGGCTGGTATCATGGGCCTGAACACAGAAACAAACGAGAGTAATTGGCGAGACTTGGCCGTCAGCGAGCTGGTTGTCGCTGTAGCGCACAGTTTTCGGGTAAGTTTCTCTGCTTTTCTCTTGGCAATTATCAATGACATTTTATGCTCTTTAGTCAATTCACTCTCATACTTAGCTTGAAATTGATGTCACATTTTGTCTTCTTGTTGTTAGTTTCCATATTTGCCTGCGTCATACCAGTCGTTTTATCTAACTAATTAAGATTAATTTATGCTATCCCGCCGTATTAGCTACAATAAGTGGTTGAAAGTTAAAAATAATTTTCCTGTGGATATGTTTGTATCTTTTCTAGAAAACAAAAAGCTTGCTTGCAGCTCCTGATTTTTAATTTTCCGCAGGCTAGGGAAGCGATATTACCATGCTACTTCCCCTAAAAATTAATTGTGTATAATTTTCTTTTCTTTATGTGAAGATACTTGTAATTGTGTTGCGGAGCAACACTACTGCTTTCGTGGTTTCTTTTTTTTTTTCACCGTGATCAGCGACCTGTAGCTCCGAAGTGGTAAGAGTTAAAAATTTGAGATTTTTCAGAGGGAAGGGAAACGTGAAACAGAGTAAAAAAATTCCAGAGAAGTTCCTAAAATTTCTAACAGTTTTCCATAAAAAAAAATAAAACCGTTTTTTTCTTAGAAACTGTGCGTTCGATGTTTGGCGTCAAGTTAAGACGACCCTAGCTTCGGAAATAAACTTGTTAGAAATACAGTTATGCTGAACTCATTTAGAACTTTCATTTGTCTCTTCGAGAACCGGAGCACAAAATTCCGTAGCTCTTACAGATTTCCCGGAAATAATTCCGGAAGAGACCATCTCGTTCCGATTTTTTTTTGGAATTTTCTCAAATTTTCGATTTTGATGTTTCTTAAATTTTTATCGAGTAGTGCTATGAAAAGTATGCAAGAAGAAGTGAAGTGCTCTATATACCAAGTTGCTTCGTTCTCTAAGAAATAATTTCCGAAGTTTCGACGTTCTAGAGGTAACTTCGGTTCTGGGCCAGCTAGAATTTTTTTTTTCTCGTTTATTTCTGGACTAGCTAAACATTTTACCAAACTCAGTTTAGTAGGAGCTCGAAATAAAACCGTATCAAAGATGCTTCAAGATAACAATCGAAGCCGCATTAGAAAAATGTCCTCTGAAGGTCATAATGGAGACTGTTGCTCCGCAACTGTGTCCCGTAGGGCACAGTTGCACGTGTTGCTCCGCAACTGTGCCCTAAGGAACAGGGCACAGTTACTGCAACACTTCCCGTTGCACAGGCAACGGAGGTCTAGTTTTTGAGCCAAACTGACTGTTCGGTGTGTGAGTTGTACCTTAATTGTGTCTTGGAGGTACTGGGGTGAATGATACAATTCATTGGGCTCGAAGAGAGATTCCTTGAGGAATTGAGTTTTGTCAGTACAAGGAATAATGGGATGAAATTACTAAGCTATTGAATTTAACAGGTCATAAAAAATTTAACCATTGAGCTTGTTGTTGCTAGCCTTTTTTTTAAACTTGGATTTAATGGATTTAGACTTAAACTTGGCAAGGCGATTGATTCAATTTATAAATTTAGACATTTGCACTAATTAAAACTCAATTCAACGTTAGTTGACCAACAATTTGCCTAGAATTACAAGGGAAATAAGTGTCCAAAAATTGGCGAATAAGAATAAAAAACGGGAGGTTTTTGTGTCGAACCTTGTCCATGTATTGTTATAGATTTCAACATGTAGGCACTGGTGTTCAAGTTGTCTCTTTGAAACAGTAAACGTTTTGTTGTAATATTTAATCAGACCTTTGCTATTAGGAAGCAAAAATCACCATAGTCGACCATCAGACAGCTTGCGAGACTTTTATTGAACATTTCAAGAGCGAGCATGAAGAGAGAGGTGGATGTCCCACAGATTGGGTTTGGGTCAACCCGCCTGGATCATTTACAACTCCAGTTTACCACCAAGAGGTTTTATTCTACTGGATCAAACCCTTGTACGGCTATCAGGTATGTGTAGAAAATTGGTCAATCAAACGGCTATATAAGGAGGGAATGAGGTAAAGGTTAGAATAAAAAATATGCATTTTCAGTGTAAAAGTTCTGGATTTTAGGTTTTTTTTTCCTGTGAAAAAAGATGAGGGGGGGGGGTCCTGAGACACATCATACCCAAATGGCCCCTTGTACCTTTCTAATCTAATAACTCCCTTTTCTAATCAATTAGCTAATCTAATTATAAGCTATAATATAATCATCACCCATTCCGTATTTATTTTGTATGTCGTATTTGTTTTGAGCAAATTTACAACTCTATATGAAAATTTATTGAAGCTCAGTAATTTTTAGGTTAACAAAGTGTTTTGGACCGTCAGAGTGTGTATGGGGCAACCATAAACTGAGTGAATTCACATCAAAGGAGACAATGTTTGGTTAAAATCTGCTGAACTTAGCTGTGTAGTGGGGATTGAAACTTGCAGCCAAGCCTACACAGACTATCAGTGTATGTCTTATCTGTTGCACATCGCTCCTTCCTTGGTTTATTCTTAATAAAGATCTATCATCATAAAATAGAAACGATCTAGAACTTCAGAAATAGACTAAAATACTAACCTAATAGGAACTCAAATTATCTTATTAATTTGCAAAGGTTTTTTAATATATAAACTCCTTGCAAAAAATTACAGTAATGTTAATGCACTATACAATCTGGTACACATCTAGGATTTTTGTTCGAAGGGGGTGGGAAGGGGGCTAAAAAGATTATTGTTCGGGAACGGGAGTTTCAGTTTTTTGAGAGGGAGAAGGATTTTTGTTTAGAGTCTTTAGACAGAAGTTTACCACAGAAAAGCGGTTCGAGAGGGTGTGGGTTACCAAACGAGCTTTTGTTCAGGTTGGAGAGCTTACTTCCATTTTTAAGTCTAGTTTTCGAGTCATAGGAAGAGTTGCAGTTTTTTTGTATGCGTTTTTATGACCAATTTACGAGTTAGAAAAATACTTGGGAGGGGTGGGATTCAACCCCGGTTCCCCCTCCTGCTGCTTCTGGACTCAGCCCTGTATACAAATATGATACAATCTAGACATACGAAAAGTTATGACAATGCGATAGGAGGGAGGAAGGGGGGCACATACCCCTTGACTGGGTATTAGATATAAGCTATTTATTTTGATTATTATATATATACTAGCTGTTGGGGTGGCGCTTCGCGCCACCCCAACACCTAGTTGGTGGGGCGCTTCGCGCCCCCCCAAGCCCCCCCGCGCGCGTAAGTCGTTACGCGCCATATTAGTTATGCGCCATTGTAGTTGTGTCCCTGTGTCCCACCTGTGAATATAGATAGATTTATATATGTGTTTCAAACTACGCAAAAATTGCGAATAAACAACATTCTTGGCTTTCCCATTGTCTGTGCATATGCAAAGCCGTATGTACTAATAATGACGTCATATACAAACGCTCTTTTTACAAACAAACAAACATGCATCCACATTACTCGTTTTTATATAGATAGATACAATACAAATTAACTGCGTAAAACTTGCGAATAAACAACATTCTTTACTGTCCAATTGTCGCTGCATATAAATACATTGTCAGGTTTACCGACCCTCGAACATGCAACGTACAATTGTCCATGGGAAAAACAATCAGGATTAAGATCTATACCACATTTTTCTAATGATTGACCTTGAGCTTTGTTAATGGTGATTGCAAATACTAATCGAATTGGGAATTGCAATCTTTTAAATTGAAAAAGCAGATCCGTTGGAATCATGGGAATGCGATGAATAAGAACAGACTCACCCTCATAAGGCCCTGTCAAGATTGTGGCCTCTATTAGGTTTTCCATTGTTTTTTTTTTTACGGCAAGTCGCGTGCCATTGCAAAGCTTTGGTGGGTTGATATTTCTTAAAAGTATTATTGGTACGCCTATTTTTAGTTGTAGCACGTGTGGTGGAAACCCTGAAGGATCTATGGAATTTAAAAATTCAGATGGATAATTAACCGCTTCATTTGGTTCCAGAACTGTGTCGACTGACTTGTAAAGGACTGCCTGGTCTCGAATCTTGTTCAAAACAATATTGTTGATTTCGTGGACGTCTATATTTTTGGGTGCGAGAATCGCTCTTTCACTTAGCCATTTATTATTTTTATAATTTTTTAGAATATTCGGAAATACTTTTTCAATCAATTCATTTTTGGACGTCACTAAATTACAGAAATCAGCAGGTAGTTGTATACGTCCTGAAATTGAGTCTACTGTTTGACCAGAGTCATCGTTTTGCAATCGGACACGCATATTTGTAGTTAATTTTAATATTTTTACGTGTGCCTATAAATTAGAATTTTTTAGGCAAGCATTCATTTCGTCTGCAGGAGTTAAACTACGTAAAAATTGCGAATATACAACATTCTTGGCTTTCCCATTGTCTCTGCATATACAAAGCCGTATGTACTTATAATGACATCATATGCAAACGCTCTTTTTACAAACAAACAAACATGCATACATACAACTCGTTTTTATATAGATAGATAGATAGATAGATAGATAAAATACAAATTAACTGCGTAAAACTTGCGAATATACAACATTCTTCGCTGTCCAATTGTCGCTGCATATAAATAGATTGTCAGGTTTACCGACCCTCGAACATGCAACGTACAATTGTCAATGGGAAAAACAATCAGTATTAAGATCTATACCACATTTTTCTAATGATTGACCTTGAGCTTTGTTAATGGTGATTGCAAATCCTAATCGAATTGGGAATTGCAATCTTTTAAATTGAAAAGGCAGATCCGTTGGAATTTTGGGAATGCGAGGAATAAGAACAGCCTCACCCTCAAAAGGCCCTGTCAAGATTGTGGCCTCTATTAGGTTTTCCATTGTTTTTTTTACGGCAGGTCGAGTGCCATAGCAAAGCTTTGGTGGGTTTATATTTCTTAAAAGTATTATTGGTAGGCCTATTTTTAGTTGTAGCACGTGTGGTGGAAACCCTGAGAATAATATCTCGAGGTAAAAACTGATCACCGACCATAACGATGGCCACTTCGTCGATAGTTGGAGTATTGTATCTACGCACATGTTGGCCAGGAGGCGTTTTGTCAGCGGAAATAACAATTTTATGCGTATAAGTAGGCATCAAATTGATGGCTGTTTAGAACAGACGCACTAAATTATTATTTTCGTGGAAAAGATGTTGTAATTGGGAAACGATTGTCCTTTCAATGTTGGGAGAAATTTCGCAACGTGCATTCAATTCAGAATTTCTATCACTGATGAAGTACAATTGTAAAAATTTATGATTCTCGCCTGAGAATGGTAGAAGAGACCCTGCTCTATGATAAATTTGCCCTTTTAATTTGAAAGTAGACATAAATTGATCTGGATTTTCAATTTGGGCTCCAAACGACGTCATTTGGAAACATGAGTTGTATTTTCTGATTCATTTATATTCCTTATGTCCCGGTGTCCCGGTCGTCATTTATATCCCCCTGTTTTATATCCCGCTTATTTTTCAGTTTTTTCCTTTTTTTAGTTTTTTTTTTACTTTTTTAGTTCTTTTAGTTTTTATTGCCAGATTTTTTAACTACTTCATTGTCTGTCTTTATAACTCTTTAAAAATGTTCCATGAGGTTTTTGTCAGCTTTAATGATTTGAGATCAACAAATCGTCAGATATAAAGCGAAAAGTCTTTTATATAATTTGCTCAGTTTCTTTCCGACGATTTATTTATTTTCTAATTTTGTTTGCTTAATAAACAGGAACTTTGCTTTGTGGGTGTGTTTTGTTGACATCCACTACAAAATTGTTGAAATATAATCATAGAATTCTTATATAATGTAATTGTTCGCCCTGTTCTTCTTCAATTTCTTTTTAAAAATTTCCTGTTGCTTATTTTCCATATTTCTTGGATTTGGGCTATCTACTACACATAGCCTTACCGACATGGTTTTTGTTAAGGATGCAGCTGTTTACCATGTTATCTTTTGTGCCTACTTATTGTTTTCACGCCCCTCCCCCTCATAGAAAATCCATTTAACTAGGTAGGGTTATATTTAGCCCATCTATATTATTTCACTTTTTAGGGGTGAAGGGTTGTCTGCGGAAGAATAGCAGTTCATATTTCTTTGCTTTGCATGTCAGTGTTAATTTGATCAAATAATTTTCTAGAGTGAATATTTTGTGAAAAATGTACGCGTTTTTTCTCAGTTTGGTTGAGTAATCATCTGTGCCTTTGACAGGACTGCAGTCTATGAATAAAACTGAGAGGTCCAAAACTATCCCATCTCCAAAAAATGAAATAAACGTTTATTGGTATTATTTTGTGATTGTCATTTAAAATGTATTTCTCTCACGGCTACCATCTAGATAAAATGCCGTTTTGTTGGAAAGGAACATAAATGGGTATTTTCTCCTACTCGTTCACAAATCGTATTATTAATTGAAGTAAATATATAGACCGGTCCCAACTTTTGAAGAACCGCCATGGAAAGTCCAGAGCTGTTGAATTTGAATGGGAGTCGTTTTTGGAGATTTTAAGACTTTAGCGTAACCAGCGACTGATTAAGGAAGGGACAGGTCTCCTCCTATACAGAATAATTTTTCTTGGTTTAAAGTCTTAATTAGCCTCCTCTCCTCCAGTCACAAAACTTTAATTTTATTCAATTTATTTTATTTAAAGCATTCTTATGAAATAACACAAGCAAGCTAAAATGAATGAATAACTGAAAAGGCCGAGTGATTGAATTGACGGTGTTATGAAAATAAAATAAATAAAATGAAAGGAAAATTAATGAAAATCCAAAACATCATATACTAAAAATAATTTATAAATCAATTGAGTCAGTTCCAATATGTTTTTTTTATTTGGTTGGATATCGAGAAAAGCTCTATTAAGGCAGTACTATTTCCGATTATCAAGGGTCTATATTAAAACTGATGTAATCCATCGCTGCCAAAAAATGTACAAACTGTTGCCACAGTAACAAGACTTCAAGGGATTGGTCCAAAGTGCTTCCAAGGTTTAAAGTCATTTTTGACGTGTAGATTCAATTTTCAGAGATTATAACAGAAGTATTTATTTTTCAACGTCTGGGAAAATGCCTAATTTATGCAATTACACGAAAGAATTCATGCAAAGCGACAATAGCTATTTTCTTGCCTTTCAACCAATATAGATAAAATATTTGGTGCTAATTAACTATGCTAAGAGCCGGGAGAATGCCTCAAGAAGAAAATAAAGAAGTAATTGAAAAATCACCCCACTTGAACAGGAAAGTATTGCTAAAACTGTACTTTTAATATTCCTTAAAACTATTTGAAAACGCTATGTTTTCTGTCTCGACTCCCCCTCTGAGGATAAATATGCTTTTATAAATTTTAGTTTTTAGATCTGCCTTTTCTCTTTTCTAAACCGTTCAAAAAGGTTTTCTTAGGTCAAAATTCCTTAGTTCTTATAAAGTTATTCTGATTAAGTATTGTTGGTTACATAGAAATATTTCAAAAATCCATTTTAATGCTATATAATACATTGTCTCATCTTGTTTTTTTTTCTAATGTATCTTATATTTTCTTATAATTTACTATATCATACAGTATATGCATAATATGTTTTACTTTTGTCTGGTCAAATTTGAATACCTCTTGAGTTTTACTTGAACTACCGAGTGGGTAAGGACGATTATTATTGATAAATTAGGCACTTTTGTCGTCGCATATTAGATGTAACATCTGAGTAGACACTGATAAGAAGCAGAAGAGGGCAAGAATGCAGTCCCTTGTATTTGAGTTAAAGCGAGAATAAATTAAATTTGTGATCACCTGTAGTTTAAAAAACGAAACTAATAGATATAAATATAATACATGAAAATTGGTTTTTTGAGCACATCTCGAGTTTCTTGAGTATATTCCAAATTTTTTTTTTCACTTTTTTTGTCAAATATGGGTTACTATTTCTGAACAACAGGAGTTAAATCCTTTACCCTTTATCAGTTATTGTATTGCAACAAGATGTTCAATAATTTCTTAGACCTTATTAATGATTAAAGTAAATAAAAATACATAGGCAGTAACAAATCAATTAAGTCAGTGCACGCTGACAAAAAAGGGTGAGGTTAATGAATAAAAAATAGTAAAATTTCTGCGTCTGCTTCGGGAAGTTAATTACAAGAGGAAGAAGGATAAGAGAAAGTAAAAAATAATATGATAAACGGAAAACGTGGAAAAAATCAGGACCAGTCAAAGGTAATTTGATACTATTAAGTACGAAAAGTTTGATGAATGACTGCTTAATGTATGAATAAGATTCTTAATTTCGAATTCGCGTCTGGAAGCACTTACTAACGGCCGAAAAAGTGAAAAAGGAAAATGACTAAACAGAGAAAATAACAAAGAAAATGAGAACATTTGAGATTAAATACTTTTCAATATTATTAAGTTTAAAAAGTTGAATGAGCTGGGTTTTTTTTTATATTCTTCCAGAAATGCGTTGATTTCTCAAATCAGTATTGATATCCTCGACCATAGCTCAATGCTGATTTAAAAGCCTAATTTAACCCAAAATTCAAAAACTTCTGTTATCTATCTATCTATGGCCACAGGAACCACAGATCTTCCTTGAATGGGATGGCAAAGGTAAAAAGTAAAGATGTAAAGGAAGCTGGAACTTAATGGGTGAGGTTAAACAGTGCCAATATGAATTGATTGGAGTGGAGGGAATGTTGTGCGACTATGTTGGCCTCATACACCCTCGTGCTGAAGTAATTTGATTGATATCCTCCACAAGAAAGTACTTTCCAGGAGCTAATTATAAGGAGACTTGTGAAATAGGACATTAAATTGAACGTATGATACGATTCATCTGTAATGCAATAGAGCTAAAGCTGAAATTTCTATTGAAGTAATTATTGATTAGTATTTCCTATTTCCAAAATGTTTAAAGTTTGAAGACAGTGTGAAGACAGTTTAAAGTTTGAATACCAGCTGCAAAGGGTTACATAATGGTGCAAAAAAAAAAACTCGGAAAGTTACGACCTATTGCTCTTAAACATTGGGGCTGGATTGTAATAACGACATTAGACGTAGTCATTGAGCTCACTTTTTAAAGAAAAATTACATTTTGAAAAATCAGATCAGTGATAAAAACTATTGGTGGTGGCAATCCTGCTGAGGACCTCTCCTATTCTAAGGCTTCTTCCTTATGTCTACTGCTGCTACTACTATTAACTACTCATTGCAGCACCAAGCCACCAGATTCTAACACAACTGCGCCCGCTCCTCCATCCTAATCTATTCAAAGTCTAATTCTTTGCACCCTTCCGAAAAGTTCCCATTTCCAGTAAATCTGTACGACGTCCTCCCACCCCAACTGCGGACAGATTCCTTTAAATGGACAATCTTCAGGGATCTGTCATCTTTCATTCGCAGAACGTGCCCCAGCCATCTACACCTTTCTCTCACTATAGCCCTAGAAGGCGAGACTAAACCGTATTTTTCTACTTTAAGTAAACCCTCGAAACTACTATAGCAACCTATACTGGTCAACCTAGAATATATATAATACCAACTTGCTAATGCCTCAAACCAAGGTAAATATCATTGATTTTTTTTTTATTCGGCAATTCACTGGCTAGGGGAATATTCCATAGGATAAATTTGGTCCTGGTTCCATAAACTGTATAACAATTGTTTGCTTCATTTTAATTTCGTTTATAGTTGCGGTTTCCCTAGTGAAAGACGATGGACATATACTGCCACGTACATTAATAAACTGTTCACACTAGTAAACATTAATAAACTGAAATAGACATTAGTAAAGGCAGTGGTCCCTTATTTCATTACAAGTTCATTGTTAAATTCCTCTTAAAACAATTTTCCCTTTAAATTCTTTCGACACGCCGTTATGAATCGTGTTTCCGTGTTGGTGTTGGTATTTTGGCAATTCCGTGGCTTCGTGAAAACCTCACCCCAAGGCATCTCCCTCCTCGCGAATGGCTCTCGCGACAAGTAGTTCAACCGGTGCCAAGAACTCAACCGACACCAGCACTACTTACGTAAGTATTTTTGTTGTCTTGTTTGTTAATATTTTTAATTATTTCTACATTTGTCAGCAATTGTATGTATCTATTTGCTTTACTTCATTATTCTGTTTGTTTGTTTTGCTTTTTAAAGTTTTTTCCTTTAATTTGAACTTAAAGTTTTTTTTAAATCTTTTAATTTGACTGTGAAATTTCGAGCAGTATATTAGTTTGCATGACTGTGATTTTTATATATTTAGTGCCTTATATTTTATGATGACAAGAACTACCGCTGTTCGGCATGACCCTGTAAGGCCTTTGATAATGAAATATATTATTGTTTATCGTTGTATCCTTTTTTAGATTCAAACAGGAAGTCAAGATTCCGACAACCATCTTGATCTTGGTTGGCTTGCTTATGCTGAATGTCGTCTGTCCAATTCGTGTAGAGAAGGGAAAGATGGTTTGGCCAAAATTAAACCCCCCAACATTTAGAGGTCTCTGGCTGGAACCCAATAAATATCTTTATCCTGGTAAGTAAGCAAGCTATAATATACAGATAATTAACACTATATGTGTAAAACACATATGCAATTGCATTTAAATAATTTTTCGCATCATGTACTTTATGTGCAACAAATTGGATTTTCCAATGCTTCAAATTCAAAATTCTGTCAAGTTTATAGTGGCATTTGGAAGTTAGGCAATTTATATGTTTTAACGGCTCCTAATGAGTAATTTTAAAATTAGTACGTTTTATATATTCAAAATAAGGATCAATAACAAATCTTGTAGCTGTGTTTGCTGCAACTGAAACCTTTTAGGGTTTTGTATTCTATAGTAATTTCTATTTTGGGGGATCTTTTGACTCGTTAAGTACACCTAATAAAGGGGATGACCAAGGATGATCCCAGGAACAGGAGGGATCAGTTTTAGTACTTGAATTTATGAATAATTCCATTTTTACGCTAAAATATCTGAGGTTTATTGGACTTAATGTAATGGATCAATTTTAGAACTCTATTGAATGTACACCTTAGACTTTAAATAAGTTGGTATTGGAGGTATACTATTTTGAGATCTTGCTCATTATTTTATGTATCTTTCGGCTAATTCTTTTGCAATCAATAATTCTTCTTTTCAATGTTTTTTAACCTTCTAAGAACAATAGTGAATCTTCAAATAAATCAATTTGTAATTTTTCCATAAATGAAATATGTTGCATATGTGATAACAATTAAAAAACATTAACGCTCGAATTATAGGATAGGAAATTACTGGTGAATTGAAAATTAATTCTTTATCAGTATCTTAAGTTTTTCAAACTATAATTAGGCCTATTTGTTCTGACAGGATATTGTGGAACTTTCCATTAGGAGATCAACACCTCCTTTGTTTTCTATGCATTGAAATTGACTATCCATGTATAAGACGGTTTTCATTGCAGAGAATGGAAAGTATAGGTCCCTACATACTACTCAGAATAAACCTGCTTTTATTGGTATTTCGGGGGAAGTGAAACCGTCAAGATCGGCCACAGTGAATGATCAGAAAAAGAGCTTCTGATCACTTTCAATATAGGTCCGCAAACACTATACAAGTAAAGTTTCTTTTTGACCATGATGCCATGCTCCGATCAGTGACCCACGATGCCATAGTTTAATCCATTCCTCGTGCTCAGCCAATAGGTAGTCAGGTGTCAAAAAGTCATGGCGCAATCCATATTAGCGGTCTTATAAAAGGACATTTGACTTGAGGTACTAATAAAGTGTATGATTGGAAACATTTTCTTAAAGTTTCCCAGTGTATCTGTCTGCTTCAGGATCTGTAATGGAGTTTCTCAAATCAAAATAGGGTTGGGGTCTGTCCTTTTGTTGCACGTCTTCTTAAACTTTAGACAGAGTTCGGCTACCATGAAGCTATGATCTAATCCGTTAGCTCCATTATGGGCCCAAATATCTTGTAGACTCGATCAATATTCTTTGCATATGAGGCAATGATCAATCTGCAACGTCCACAAGTACTTACACAAGTCTCCACGAAGAAACATAGATCTACCAACTACAAGGTCATTCATTAGGGCAAAAGCAACCAGATGTTCCCCAATTTCGTTTCTTTGATCCAAACCATGTTGGCCAAGAACTTGGTTTATTTCAATAGAGAGAAGGTTACTATCGATTAATGACCTGGTTTTGTAACTTAATCTAGTTCTGGGTAAAGCTGTACATGATAGGTTTTTCTTGTTTTGTTCATTCATTAGTTTCAGAACTAAGACTCAGTCACAATTATGGCATTGGAATCCTTGATCTTTGGTTAAATTTCTTAGCGAAACTTTGAGCTTATGTTACATTTAGGCTGAAAAGAGCAAAGTTAAATATGAATTAATTCTAAATGACAGGTTTTACTATCTCTAGCTAAAAAAGATTTTTGGTGCTCGTCAACTGAAAAGAAATTTAAACTCTACCTTGAAATAATTACCATGATTACTTGAAATATACTTTATTCCACACTTAAATGCTTAAAATGCAGCCCAAAACTTGTAAGTCTTACTAATCCATTAAATGACTCCATTTAATCCATTAAGCCACTTAATGCCTTTACTTTGAAATACAGTCTGGGCTACAGCGGTAGCTAGCAGCCTAGCAAGAGACGAATATGTTCGATACTAAGAAATATAACAGCTCATAGGTCCTAATAATAGTGTCTGATCAAAACAAGAAATTCCCTATTAGAGCCACCTTATCCGAGACCCTATATAGGAAACTTATCGTCCCTTGGTTCAAATAGCGAGGAAAATCTAATGGCTTGAACAAGAAAAAGTGGTTGCAACCCTATATTGTGGATCGATAATATTTTTTTCTTATTTTTTTTTCTTATCCTCTGCCACAGCTAACGGGATCCTGGAATATCAAAGTAAGCTGTTTAACGGCTCATTTTAAATGAAATTAATGTATTTAAAACCTATCGTAGTCAACAAATATTTTAAAATAAAATCAAATTTTAATAAAAACTACATTTTATATAGCACTGGAGTAACAAGTGTTATTAACATCATCTTGCATACATAGATAAAAATAAATTGTTTTACAATATAAAAAAACCTGTAGACATAGTTATGCAATTACAATAAAGGGAAAAATTCCAGTTAATTGACTTCTTGCTATCTCAGAAAGGGTTTAGGCTAGGAAAATGAAACTTTCAGGGATGAATCTACAGACTAAAGTATGTCCTGGGAAGGTATTTTGAAGTAACTACCTCTACTCCTCCCTCTAGAAGGCCCTGACCTTTGATGACTTTTAAAAATATGTGTGCTATAAAAGTGAAACCTGGTAAAATAGATCTTCTGCTTAATTGAAATGCAACACAATTGTTCATAACTTTGCTTAATTCCATTTATAAGGTTTCAAAGATATGCAAATACTTTTCCTACATTTTGAAAAAAAAACAACATTGATATGGCTCGAAATTCTACCCAAATAACAGGAATTGCATTTTCAGAACTAAAGCCAAAGAAAAAGCAACTAGTAACTGAAAGTTAAGGTAAAATGTTGTTTTGTCAATATTTCAGTAGATATAGACCTGTCATGTTGGCAAATTTCAGGGCCCTCTAGAGGGAGAAGGAGTGGAGGTGAGTCCTTTAAAATACCTTCCCGGGATATACTTTAGCCTGTAGACCCATCCCTGAAAGTTTCATTTTCCTAAAGTAAACCCTTTCTGGGATAGCAAGAATTCAATTAACTAGAATTTTACCAAAATATGTGTGTTATAAAAGTGAAACCTGGCAAAATAGATCTTCTGCTTAATTGAAATACAACACAATTGTTTTCAGCTTCATAGCCTTGCTTAATTCCATTTTATAAGGTTTTAAAGATATGCAAATACGCTTCCTACATTTTGAAAAAAAAAAAACAACATTGATATGGCTTGAAATTCTACTCAAATAACAGGAATTGTAGTTTCAGAACTAAAGGCAGAGAAAAAGCAACTAGTAACTGAAAGTTAAGGTAAAATGTTGTTTTGTCAATATTTCAATAGGTATAGACCTGTCATGTTGGCAAATTTCAAGGCCCTCTAGAGGGAGAAGGAGTGGAGGTGAGTCCTTTAAAATACCTTCCCGGGATATACTTTAGCCTGTAGACCCATCCCTGAAAGTTTCATTTTTCCTAAAATAAACCCTTTCTGGGATAGCAAGAAGTCAATTAACTAGAATTTTACCCATATTTTTAAAGGTCATCAAAGGTCAGAGCCTTCTAGAGGGAGAAGGAGTAGAGGTAGTTACTTTAAAATACCTTCCCAGAACATACTTTAGTCAAATTTTGTGTTCATTTTCCATATTGTTGTTCGTTTAAATCTATCAACCTTGCCTAATCGCTCGCAACTACTTTGCAATGCTGTCAAATTAGACAGTTAGCTAATTCTGTATCACTGTCTTAAATTAAACTAGAGAGCATAGACAGAAAGTATGTAATACAATGTATTAAATGCAGACGTCCAACTGAAATAATTGATGGTACTAGTCAATTTGGTGCTTTTCCTCGTCCATTCCTTGTATCTCAAGATTATAGAACTATCCTCAGTTCTATAATTTTGTTTTTCAAGTGCTAACAAACTTTTGTTGGGTCGAGATTTTCTCTAACAAATCGTTTTATTGTGAAGAAAAAATCGCTGACCCATTTAAAGCACTAATGGAAAATACATGACAGCTAGTATTTCTTCAGTTAACAAACATTTTGTCTATTTTCTTGCAGATCTTATAGGGAGAAAAACTAGCTTAGCTAGCTATGTTGGATTTTTTCCAAGCGGACATCTTTTTATTTGCACCTATTTTATGCTTTTCTGAACATTGTTTGCAAACTGTTTTTGTTTGCTAACTTTTGTTTTCCTTGGCTAATTCAAAATTTTTATTTAATATTAATAAACAACATCGGAAACAGCATTGAATTGTACGTAATGAACCTTCAAGAATAAACAAAAGAAAGGCTAGAGGCAGACTTAAATCAAAAATGGGTCTACAGGTCTACCCCATTGTTCATAAGGGGTTTTGTGGGTAAGCCTGCGTTTCATCTGCAGCATCGTCATTGGCCAAATCTGTTTCGAATGGGAGGTAATGAATTTTCTCAATTCACTGGTAATTCCTACTCACTTCATTTGTTTCAAAAATAAGTAGCAGAATGTGCACTCATTTTATACTTCTTGTGTTCGCAGCATTTATACAAGTAATTCGAGCATTTATACCACTTATTTAAGAAGTATTTTTTAACTAATGTAGGAAACATTTATAGAATTAATTAGTCACCCAGCAAGGGTGTGTTCAATAGTATTGGATAGTTTTTTTCACCTGAGCGGTATTGGATAATACACTTTTGGTTTTTTCAAAAAACCACCTAAATTTGACTAGTTGTTCCATTTCAACTACTAAGCTCAGTAATCAACGATACCAGACTGTTTCAATATTTTCGTTTTATAAGTGCAAATTGAGATCAAATAAAGACTCTGGATCTAAGATTTTAGAGCTTGTAAATGTTTAGAAAATGTCTAGAATTTTGCTACAAAATAAATCCAACCTTATAGGAAACCAAAACAGAGTGACCCTTTCCTCTTTTAAATATAAAAACTCAGCCTTTATTCTCAGCCTCTTATGGCGGAAGTACATTCTTTTTCGACATCCAGGAGGTATAAACACACACATTCAGAAACAAAGACTCTGAAGAAACTTTCAAGGAAAGACACAACTTCGATCAAATAAGTCACACTATCATGCTATTATGGATAAACGTCGTCTAGTATAAAAAATGTGCTCTTTAATAGTTCCAATTGAATCTATACACTACTTCCAGATAATAGAGACAATCTCTGGAGTGTCCATGGGAAACACAAAGTTGGGATTTAGAAACTTCCGATAAACTCATCCCCACAAATTGATTCCATTTTGATGAAACATTGGCAGCATTGTTTTGAAATAGGACCAAAAAATATTCAATCGACGGACGTTACGCAAGTCAGGCCGTTCAAATTAACGAATGTTGCACAGAGTGGGCACAGCAACTAAATAACAGAATTTGGGGGGGGGGGGTATCTTTCATACCATGTTGAACGCTAGGGTTTAGTCCGGGTGAATGAAGACAATTAAGCCAACAGTTGGATCTAAAACAAAGCTAACCGTTGCTGCCGATTTAGCCAACAGTTGAAGGCAAAACTAATACATTTTCGGCGGTTACAACTACACCCAAAGCTGCATACAATTAAGCCAACAGTTGGATCTAAAACAAAGCTAACAGTTGCTGCCGATTAAGCCAACAGTTGAAAGCAAATCTAATACATTTTGGGCGGGTACACCGAAACCCAAAGCTGCAGACAATTAAGCCAACAGTTGGATCTAAAACAAAGCTAACAGTTGCTGCCGATTAAGCCAACAGTTGAAAGCAAAACTAATTCGGTGGGTACACCGAAACCCAAAGCTGCAGACAATTAAGCCAACAGTTGGATCTAAAACAAAGCTAACCGTTGCTGCCGATTAAGCCAACAGTTGAAGGCAAAACTAATACATTTTCGGCGAATACAACTACACCCAAAGCTGCAGACAATTAAGCCAACAGTTGGATCTAAAACAAAGCTAACAGTTGCTGCCGATTAAGCCAACAGTTGAAGGCAAAACTAATACATTTTCGGCGGTTACACCGAAACCCAAAGCTGCAGACAATTAAGCCAACAGTTGGATGCAAAACAAAGCTAACAGTTACTGCATAATAAGCCAACAGTTGAAAGCAAAACTAATACATTTTCGGCGGGTACACCGAAACCCAAAGCTGCAGACAATTAAGCCAACAGTTAGATCTAAAACAAATCTAACCGTTGCTGCCGATTAAGCCAACACTTGAAGGCAAAACTAATACATTTTCGGCGGGTACAACTACACCCAAAGCTGCAGACAATTAAGCCAACAGTTGGATCTAAAACAAAGCTAACAGTTGCTGCCGATTAAGCCAACAGTTGAAAGCAAAACTAATATATTTTGGGCGGGTACACCGAAACCCAAAGCTGCAGACAATTAAGCCAACAGTTGGATCTAAAACAAAGCTAACAGTTGCTGCCGAT
Source organism: Artemia franciscana (assembly GCF_032884065.1). Lineage (NCBI taxonomy): Eukaryota > Metazoa > Arthropoda > Branchiopoda > Anostraca > Artemiidae > Artemia > Artemia franciscana. The sequence goes on from NC_088874.1 coordinate 14,554,222, forward strand.
TAAGCCAACAGTTGAAAGCAAAACTAATACATTTTCGGCGGGTACAGCTAAACCCAAAGCTGCAGAGAATTAAGCCAACAGTTGAATCTAAAACAATGCTAACAGTTGCTGCCGAATAAGCCAACAGTTGAAAGCATAACTAATACATTTCCGGCGCGTACAACTAAACCCAAAGCTGCCGACATTTAACTCAACAGTTGGATCTAAAACAAAGCTAACAGTTGCTGCCGATTAAGCCAACAGTTGAAAGCAAAACTAATACATTTTTGGCGGGTACACCGAAACCCAAAGCTGAAGACAATTAAGCCAACAGTTGGATCTAAAACAAAGCTAACAGTTGCTGCCGATTAAGCCAACAGTTGAAGGCAAAACTAATACATTTTCGGCGGTTATACCGAAACCCAAAGCTGCAGACAATTAAGCCAACAGTTGGATGTAAAACAAAGCTAACAGTTACTGCATAATAAGCCAAAAGTTGAAAGCAAAACTAATACATTTTCGGCGGGTACACCGAAACCCAAAGCTGCAGACAATTAAGCCAACAGTTAGATCTAGAACAAATCTAACCGTTGCTGCCGATTAAGCCAACACTTGAAGGCAAAACTAATACATTTTCGGCGGGTACAATTACACCCAAAGCTGCAGACAATTAAGCCAACAGTTGGATCTAAAACAAAGCTAACAGTTGCTGCCGATTAAGCCAACAGTTGAAAGGAAAACTAATACATTTTCGGCGGGTACACCGAAACCCAAAGCTGCAGACAATTAAGCCAACAGTTGGATCTAAAACAAAGCTAACCGTTGCTGCCGATTAAGCCAACAGTTGTAGGCAAAACTAATACATTTTCGGCGAATACAACTACACCCAAAGCTGCAGACAATTAAGCCAACAGTTGGATCTAAAACAAAGCTAACAGTTGCTGCCGATTAAGCCAACAGTTGAAGGCAAAACTAATACATTTTCGGCGGTTACACCGAAACCCAAAGCTGCAGACAATTAAGCCAACAGTTGGATCTAAAACAAAGCTAACCGTTGCTGCCGATTAAGCCAACAGTTGAAGGCAAAACTAATACATTTTCGGCGGCTACAACTACACCCAAAGCTGCAGACAATTAAGCCAACAGTTGGATCTAAAACAAAGCTAACAGTTGCTGCCGATTAAGCCAACAGTTGAAAGCAAAACTAATACATTTTGGGCGGGTACACCGAAACCCAAAGCTGCAGACAATTAAGCCAACAGTTGGATCTAAAACAAAGCTAACAGTTGCTGCCGATTAAGCCAACAGTTGAAAGCAAAACTAATTCGGTGGGTACACCGAAACCCAAAGCTGCAGACAATTAAGCCAACAGTTGGATCTAAAACAAAGCTAACCGTTGCTGCCGATTAAGCCAATGTTGAAGGCAAAACTAAATTATTTTCAGCGGGTACAACTACACCCACAGCTGCAGACAATTAAGCCAAAATTTGCAAGTAAAACAAAAATGCAGATATAGCAGCTATGCTAAGTCTGTTTTGGCCAAAATAAAGACATCTAGGGTTTGATCTATCTCTTGAGCTATGAATCTTACAAAAGGGTTGATATCACCAAGTACACCATCTCTTATGGCTTGAAAATATTCATCCTTCTTTTCTTTTTGTATTATTACGAGCGGATATTTGGCCTTCATTAAAAGGAAGTTCATGAGTAGCCTGGATACTCTTCCGTTGCCATCCACGAAAGGGTGGATGAATACCAACTTAAAATGAGCCAGTGCAGCGTACTTTATGGGATGTAGTCTTCTGGCTTCATCTGAGTTGAGCCACTTGATAAATTCCTGCATTCGGTTAGGAACTTCTTGGTAAGATGGACACTTACGACCACCAACATAGACCTGCCCACGTCGATAAACTCCACTCTCCTTCGGATTTACTAATCCCAAAACATGGTCGTGCAATTTTAAAATTACAGCTTCGGAAATTTGTTCTTGTTTTTTGAGTAGACTACTTCGTAGATAATTTACAGCAGTTTGGAGTCCAATGATTTCATTAACTTCCAAAACATTTTTATCGGATACGTCCTGACCTTCAAGCACCATACGTGTTTGTGCTAAATTCAAGGTATTTCCCTCAATAGACGCTGTGTTGTGGATATATTTTTATTCATTTTCAATTGATACTTCTCTCATCTTCTTTGATAATTCAATTGTAAGTTCATCTGGAACTATTAAAATCTTATCTTTTTTATTAGCAATTTGATGGAACAGACACTCGTCTAGTTTTTCTACTCTAGCCTTTGTGTTTTCGTAGTTTTCTAAAGCTTTGGGATGGCGAGGATTTTCGTTTAGTGCTTTTAAGTAACAGGAGTTGGCTAACATAAAGTCATTTTTTGCACCCTCTAGATATTCACCGTAATCGTTCAAAATATCTGGATGACCAGGTGCCAAAAATAAAGCTTGCTGGAATAAGTACTCGGCCCTTTCCTGTCGGCCGTTTTTTGCCATTTTGACTGCATGGTTTCTTGCAGCTATTGCCTTTGTAGTATTCTCCTCTTTTTTGACTTCTTTCACATTTTCTTCTTTTGTTTTGACTTCCTCATCGAGTGTTTGGGCTCTTTTTTCTGCGTCTTTTTGAGCATCTATAGCGGCTTCCTCCGTTTGAATTTGGTCCTTCGAGACTGGGGAATAACTGGTCTTATCTTCATTACATGGCTTGAGTTCATTCTCCTGATTAGTAGATGAGCTCATATCTTCTCTTGGGTCTGATTTTGATTTTACATATTTTCCTAATGTCCAGCAAATTGCGCCACCAGCAAATACGGTTGAAGCGCAAATAGCGATACTTTTAATACTTATCATATCTTCTTGTATATTTTTGAAGTAATTGATGAGGAATCGCAAGTTATATATAAAAAATGACGTCATAATTGTTATCCAACTATGATGTTTACGTGGGAATTGATGTTACTGCTTTATAACTAAAATGACGTCAAACTAACAATTATACCATGATGCATTCAAGAAAGAATATACAGTGAAAATGTCAAAATACACCGGAGATATATGAACCTCAATTGATCTTTAATGAACGTTTTTCAAAGAAAAGGATATTTAAAAAAATAAGCCATTTTAAAACCGATAATATTTTCGATGAATTTTATAGTTTACTAGCTGTTGGGGTGGCGCTTCGCGCCACCCCAACACCTAGTTGGTGGGGGCGCTTCGCGCCCCCCCCAAGCCCCCCCGCGCGCGTAAGTCGTTACGCGCCATAATAGTTACGCGCCAATGTAGTTGTGTCCCTATGTCCCACCTGTGAATATAGATAGATATATATATATATATATATATATATATATATATATGGTTTTAACTACGTAAAACTTGCGAATATACAACATTCTTTGCTGTCCCATTGTCTTTGCATATAAATAGATTGTCAGGTTTACCGACTCTTGAACATGCAACATATAATGGTCCATGGGAAAACAATCTGTATTCAGATCTATACCTCATGATTCTAATGATTGCCCTTGAGCTTTGTTGATGGTGATTGCTAATCGACCATTCCCTGTCCCGGTGTCCCGGTCGTCATTTACATCCCCCTGTTTCCCCCGGTGTCCCCGTTGTAGTTGTGTCCCTGTGTCCCGGTCGTCATTTATATTCCCTGTGTCCCGGTCGTCATTTGTATCCCGGTGTCCCGGTCTGTATATACATTCGTTTTTTAGTTTTGTTTTTCTCCTTTATTTTTTTCCTTTTTTTTCTTTTTTAGCTTATTTATATTTTTAGATTTTTTAGTTTTTTTATTAGTTTTTAGTTTTTTTTTCTTTTTAGTTTTTTTGTCCCGGTCGTCATTTATATCCCCCTGTTTCCCCCGGTGTCCCCGTTGTAGTTGTGTCCCTGTGTCAAATTTTTTTAGTTTTTTCCTTTTTTTCTTTTTAGTTTTTTATTGGTTTTTAGCTTTATGTTAGCTTATTTTTCAGTTTTTTCCTTTTTTTTTAGTTTTTTTTATTTTTTATTTTTTTTAGTTTTTTACTTTTTTTTAGTTTTTTTAGTTTTTTTAGTTTTTTTTTAGTTTTTTAGCTTTTTTACTTTTTTTATTAGTTTTTAGTTTTTTTGTAGTTTTTGCCTTTTTTTAGTTTTTTCAGTTTTTTTTTAGTTTTTTATTGGTTTTTACCTTTATTTTAGCTTATTTTTTCAGTTTTTTCCTTTTTTTTAGTTTTTTTTAGTTTTTAGTTTTTTTAGTTTTTTTAGTTTTTTTAGTTTTTTAGCTTTTTTATTTTTTTGATTAGTTTTTAGTTTTTTTTGTAGTTTTTGCCTTTTTTTAGTTTTTTTAGTTTTTTAGCTTTTTTATTTTTTTTTATTAGTTTTTAGTTTTTTTTGTAGTTTTTGCCTTTTTTAGTTTTTTCAGTTTTGACGTCACCTGATCCAGTTTTTTCAGGTGACGTCACCTGATCCACGATCCACAGATCCACAGACAACTTATTTTTATATATATAGATAGTTTTTTTTTTTTACTTATGTCCTGGTCGTCATTTATACTCCCTGTGTCCCGGTGCTTTGTTGATTGCTAATCGAACATTCCTTTTGTCCTGGTCGCTTTCTCTTTGAGTTTCGTCATTTATTTTTTTCTTTTTTAGTTCTTTTAGTTTTTACCTTTTTTAGTTTTTTTTAGTTTTTTAGATGAAAATTTTTTTTAGTTTTTTCCTTTTTTTCTTTTTAGTTTTTTATTGGTTTTTACCTTTATTTTAGCTTATTTTTCAGTTTTTTCCTTTTTTTTAGTTTTTTTTTATTTTTTTTTTTTTAGTTTTTTACCTTTTTTTAGTTTTTTTAGTTTTTTTAGTTTTTTAGCTTTTTTACTTTTTTTTATTAGTTTTTAGTTTTTTTTTGTAGTTTTTGCCTTTTTTTAGTTTTTTCAGTTTTTTTTTTAGTTTTTTATTGGTTTTTACCTTTATTTTAGCTTATTTTTCAGTTTTTTCCTTTTTTTTTAGTTTTTAGTTTTTTTCGTTTTTTACCTTTTTTTTAGTTTTTTTAGTTTTTTTAGTTTTTTAGCTTTTTTATTTTTTTTTATTAGTTTTTAGTTTTTTTTGTAGTTTTTGCCTTTTTTTAGTTTTTTTAGTTTTTTAGCTTTTTTATTAGTTTTTAGTTTTTTTTGTAGTTTTTGCCTTTTTTTAGTTTTTTTAGTTTTTTAGCTTTTTTATTTTTTTATTAGTTTTTAGTTTTTTTTGTAGTTTTTGCCTTTTTTAGTTTTTTCAGTTTTGACGTCACCTGATCCAGTTTTTTCAGGTGACGTCACCTGATCCACACATCCACAGACAGACAACTTATTTTTATATATATAGATTTAGAGTCAGAAAGACAAACATATCCATTAAGTTAATTTGCGTTAAGGTAGGCGGGTAAAAATACTCCCCCTCCCCTGATAAACTATGAATATTTTTTTCCGCTAATAAATTATTAGGGTTTTGTCTCGCACTATGACAGCTGCTACAGCAAGACCGAGGTAATACCCAGTACTCAAACGGTATCTAATATTACATTAATTTCTGAGTAAAATGCATGCTTCATAGTCATAAAGACTAGTTTCTTGACCCTTGACATGATGGAGATAGTTAGAATTGGCTTAAAATTAACACTAGGGTAGTTGAAATTGACTGACTAAAATATTGGAATACTTTTTTATAACATTCTAACTCGAACAAAAGTCACCTTTAAATCATAGCCAGGGGTGACTTGAAGCACCCAGCCCAGAAGAGAGGACATCCCTTCATTTACATGATTCCTAAGTCGCATGATACAACTCATTAGGATTTATACATTAATCCCTTATTATTCATATTTATGAATGGAAACAAGCAAGAAGCTAAAACAAAATACCTCATGCTTAAATGCGTAACTATGAACTGCTATATTTGTACGGGTATATTGAAAGATCTCTTCTTGAAAGTGGACAGCCGCTGGACAATCTTATTTAAGTCAATAGTAGTGTGTGAAATAAAATAAAAATATGAAAAATATGACAGGGCTCTAACCTATCCAAGAAATCATTACAAAAATCTTCAGCAGGATTTTCTTTTCGCTAGCAAAATACGCTAGCAACACTTTTAGCAAAAGGTCGCTAGATAAAGTAAATTTGCTGGACTATAAACACTTAAGTCTTGTTAAAAATTTGACGAATCAAGACAGATCTGACCAAAAAGTCCAGATTTTTGTCAGATTTTTTTTTTAATTTGAGCCTTAAAATGCATCATGTGCCCTTAAAAACCTCCTCTCATATCCCTCAAACTATTAGTTATGTAAACCGAATCTTAAACAGAACTCCTTCAGCGCGTCATCAGGATTCTTCGAGATCAGGTTGGCAGTTTCATTTCAACCCTTCTGCCTTTTCGAAGACAATATGGATTTCTCAATGGGAGGCTAGGAGACAAATGTCACTCACGTTTTACTCCTGAGATCCTCATTTATCTTTTAGGCAAGATACCTCACTTCCCGGCCCCATCTCAGTGAGCTAAGAGAAGACTACCACTTTCAATAACATGCTAATGTTTTAATTTACATTTTTTTGCACGTATTTTAGCCTATGTTGGAACTTGGCTTCTTTTTTTAAACGTAAATGTCCCTTATTTCATTCGGATGGGTCCGAAGGAGTATTTGCCCTAACTCGTCAAATTAAAAGCAATATTTATTTACTGTTTACAAAAAAAGGTTCGTTGGAATTTGGCTTCTTCCTCTAATCACTTCGCTTGGATGGGAAATCTTACAGTTGCCACAACATCTTGTGTGCCACCGTTACTTCACTCTCTATAGTAAGTCAGTTTGATTCAAAAGGTTTCAGTTTCATCCAACAGGTGTCAGTGTCTTTTCTAAAGCTTCGGTGAAATTAAAATAGAAATATGGATAATAGCCATTGACGATGAAAAAAATGCCAAAAAAATTGAAAATAAAAACAATAAAAAAAACATTGCCAATAAGAAAGGCTCCTTGAATTACGAAGAGTAGGAATAATAGAACAAAAACTCTTAAATAAACTTCATTCCCCCGGAAATTGGAAAGCTAAAAAGGGTACAGTTGATTTCTCTTAAAAAAAGAAAAAAATCAGGTCAATTCTTATTAAAAAGCTGTTTAAAATTAAGACCATATTCTATCATATATATGTATATATACATATACATATATATATATATATATATATATATATATATATATATATATATATATATATATATATATATATATATATATATATATATATATATATATATATATATATTATATATATATATATATATATATATATATATATATATATATATATATATATATATATATATATATAAAATATATATATATATATATATATATATATATATATATATATATATATATATATATATATATATATATATATATATACACACATATATATATATATATATATATATATATATATATATATATATATATATATATATATATATATATATATATATATATATATATATAATCATATATATATATAATCAGCATACGAGGGGAGCCTCCTATTCAATCCCTTAGTTTTTATGCAAAAGTTTTTAGTGCTTTAAAAAAGCTTTACAATTCCAATTAAACCCCCCTTGTGTTTCACGAGTCGCTCTTAGAGAATTGTGACAAAAAGTGAAATCTTAGCGTAAAGGGCGAAGAATTATAGAGGGGACTACCCCCTCATATATGGAACAATTTTTGTTCGTTTTAAGTTCAAATGTTACTACTGACTTTCCGTTGACAAAAACTTGAATAATTTCTATTTGTTTTAAGTTTCAATCTTGCTCCTTATTTTCAGTTGAAAAAAATTGCTTTGAATCTTAAACAGAACCACTTCAGCACGTCGTCAGGATTCTTCGATATTAGGTTGACTGTGTCATTTCAACCCTTCCACCTTTTCGAACACAATCAATTGGATTGTGGCACCCTTGAATAAAAGTATTTTTTTTTTCTTTTGAGTACATACTGTTTTGTTCGGTTCTGTTTCAGCTGTTTGTGCGTTTCAATAAATACCTGTCCGGGTCATTTAATAAAGCAGCTTTGTTTTGTCAGGAAATTAAATTGGTTTTATTGTCGTAATAAAATAAATTTTAAGAAAAATATTCCCTAAAAAGATAAAATTCCTAAAAAGACAGAATTCTTAAAATTCCTTAAAAAAATATTTTGAAACGGTCTCTTGTCCACTTTGGGCATCTAATAATAAAATAATTAAAAAGCTTCCCAACATTTTACCTCAGCCAATTCCATCAAGACCTTTTTAATTAGAACTTTTTTTTTTAAGAAAAATCAACTGCACACTTTTTACCCGACCAGGCCCGGGGGAATGAAGTTTATTTAAGAGTTTTTGTTCTATTATTTCTACTCTTCGTAATTCAAGGAGCTTTTTTTATTGGCAATGTTTTTTTTTCATTGGCAATTTTTTTTGCACTTTCTTTCATCGTCAATGGTTATTATCCGTATTTCTGTTTTAATGTCACCAAAGGCTTAGAAAAGACAATGACACTTGTTGAATCAAACTGAAACCTTTTGAATAAAAAAATCAAACTGACTCACTATAGAGAGTGAAGTACCGGTGGCACAAAAGATATTGCGACAACTATTACATTTCCCATCCAAGCAAAGTGGATTTGGTGACATTTGGGGGGAGTTGGGAGGGGAAACCTAAAACTTGGAAAACACTTAGAGTGGAGGGATCGGGATAAAACTTGGTGGGAAAAATAAGCACAAGTCCTAGATACATGATTGACATAACCAGAACGGATCAGAAAAAATGAGGTATTTTTAACATACGAGCGGGTGATCGGTTCTCAATGAACTTTAATATTTAGAAGGATATCGTGTCTCAAAGCTCTTATCTGGACAGACCAGATCAGGTGACATTGGGGGGAGTTAGGGGTATGGGAACCTAAAATCATGGAAAACGCTTAGATTGGAGGGATCGGGATGAAACTTGGTGTGAAAAATAAGCAGAAGTCTTAGATACGTGATTTACATAACTGGAACGGATCCGCTCTATTGGGGGGGGGGGTTATTTCTGAAAATTTAGAAAAAATGACGTATTTTTACTTACGAAGGAGTGATCGGATCTTCATGAAACTTCATACTTAGAAGGTCCTCGTATCTCAGATCTCTTATTTTAAATCTCAACCGGATCTAGCGTAATTGGGGGGGGGGGCAGTTAGGGGGACCGGAAATCTTAGAAGATACCTCAAACTGGATTGGAAGAATAAAAACCTCTCTAAGATACGTGACTGACATAACCGGACCGGGTCTGCTCTCTTTGGTGGAGTTGGGGGGGGGGGTAATTTTGAAATTTGAGGTATTTGTAACTTACGAAAGGGTGACCAGATCTTAATGAAATTTTACATTTAGAAGGATCTTGTGCTTCAAAGCTCTAATTTTAAATTCCGACCAGATCCTGTGACATTGGGGGGAGTTGGAGGGGGAAACCGGAATTCTTGGAAAACGTGAAAATTGGGGTATTTTTATCTTACGACTAGGTGATGGGATCTTAATGAAATTTGATATTTAGAAGGAATTCATGTCTCAGAGCTCTTATTTCAAATCCCGACCAGATCTTTGACATTGGGGGGAGTTGGAGGGGGAAATCTTGGAAAACACTTGGAGTGGAGGAGTCGGGATTAAGCTTGGTGGATAGAATAAGCAAATGTCCTTGATACGTGATTAACGGAACCATACTGGATCCGCTCCCTTTGGGGGAGTTGGGGGGAGGGGTTCAGTGATTTGGCGAGTCAGGTGCTTCTGGACGTGCTAGGACGATGAAAATCGGTAGGCGTGTCAGGGACCTGCACAAATTGACTTGATAAATTCGTTCTCCCAGATTCGACCATCTGGGGGCTAAAGGGAGAGGAAAAATTAGAAAAAAATTGGGTATTTACAACTTACGAGTGGGTGGTCGGATCTTAATGAATTTTGATATTTAGAAGGACATCGTGACTCAGAGCTCTTGTTTTAAATCCGGACCGGCATTAAGCCTCTTATTTTCCTTTTAAATCAATCTATTGATTCATAGGATTTTGTTAGAGCTCATACCATATGATCTCTTGGCTCTTAGCTCTTCTTGCCTCGTCACAAGTACCATATGAGCTCTTAGCACTTGTTCTAATACATGACAGAAGATCCTTTGCTTCTAATACATGTTGTTCGTATTGTTGCTATTTACCGTTATCCAGTGTTATTATTTAGCCCTGTATTAGATGATTCGAGTACGTGTTTGTTAGGTACGGGTTCTAGAGGCCGTAGACTATTTGTAGTTGGGCTTCTAACTACCCACAGATTAACAATGATATGCATAAAACACAGTCATCTAGGCCGTCTTTTAAATCCGAGTTTTTGAATATTACTTACTCAATTCAGGCAATGCAACTTTTCATAGCAAATTTAATAAGAAAAAGTCCCTAAAGGATATACAAAGTATTTTCCAGTTTTGTTCAATGGTTTATTTTTTAATGATTTATTCAGCATTGAGAAAAGCAGTCCCGCTTATTACCAACAAGCTAGTGTGAAGTAAGGATTAGTAGAGTATAATCACCGGAACGCACATTACCAGTAAATTAAGAATCATCTAGTGTCAATGAATATTCCCAGGAAATTACAAGTGGGTGAAACATCTGCCCGACAAGGACATTCTTTAGCAGTTTGTTCCAATGCAAATATCCCAAAGCTAAAGCCAATTGTTGGTTAAAAAAAAAAAAAAAAAAAAAAAAAACGAATTGCGCTTCCAAAATATATTTTTGATGTAATTCCAGTTAGAAATACATTCTTGAGCCACTGGGTTAATGCTAAATGAAGAGTTATTATTGTCACATAAAGGCTATAAATACAGAACCCCTACTTCTAGAAGCATTTGGCGATTCACTAGAGTTAGGGCTACAGCATCAGCAGCAAAATATCAGAAAAATGTTGCAGGTAAATCAATAAGAAAAACCGAAGTCTTCAGCTTCCTCCTCTACTTTTCTTGATCCTGAAAGAAGTAGCCATGTCCTTGATATATCGAGGGCTAAGATATAAGAAGATATTTGCATCTGTTTCCGGCTATCCAATTTTAGGAGCAAATTCTCTAATTTCAGATCGACTGTGACTATATTAATTGATTTTGATGATGCTGCATTCGACAAACATCAAATCGACGAGGTCCTCATTCACCCAAAGGCAAGTAAAACTCCGCACACTGACGGATTTTATGGCTTTTATAGTTAAGGGTCTGGCCTCTCTTTTGACGCAGCCTCTGGTTTTGATTTTTAATCAATGTTTTTTGACAGGTGAGCCATTTGCACCGAAAAAGTAAACCTATAGCCCCTCCACGAAAGTGGGTCAAAAGATTACATCGATATGCTTATAAACACGTCGGAGTCTAATGTAATATATTTAACTTCCACGAATGCAATCCAACTTACTTATATATAGTGTTGTACGATATTAGAAATTAATATCGATATATCGCATTAAATATCGATATCAACAATGATATTATTTCGTTTTTTCTTGTATCTACCGGTGGAGGTCGATCGGAAAAGATCCAACATAGAAAATTCTTTCATAAATGGCCGAGAAGAAGAATAATGTATTCAAACCACTGACTCATATATGCTGATACACAGCATGCAAGCTATATCCTTAAGTTGGCATATCCAGTTCTGAAACTACGTTTAGTGAGTGTGGACTCCCAAATGTAGGAAGGAACCTCCGAAAGGCTTGGCTAGATAAAATATCTTCTAAGCTTATAGGCCTTGCTCAGATCACACTCGTCCCGAATGTCACATACTTCAATCCGGATTTCTAGAAATTGTATATTACCCCTGGAAATCATCTCCAAGTTGAGAGTAAAATAGCAAGAGCTATGGATTGGTCCTTACTCCTTACTGGAATCTATATCGCAGATGCAAGTACCGTCACAGCCCCAATTATTCAGCCGCTACACAATCAAGCCAGTTTGTAGGGATCATATGACAGAGTTACAAGGCAAGCTTCGTCAGCAACTGTATCTGTCACGGCTTTCCAGATTTTCACTAAGGAATCTTTAGTTCCAAGAAAAACTTATCGACTCAAATTGTGGAAATCTTGTAGGTACTTGTGCATTATATGGTACACACTCGAGAATTTGGATGTACAGATCAGACAATAATTGGTTTATACCTGTCAGTATTTGAAGAAAATTAGCTTAGGATTAGTTGAAATCTATGTTGTAGGTATATTTTCATTAAATATTTAATACATAGAGATGGTATTTTGATTGGCTAAGGTTAAGTTAGGTATTTAATATAATACGGTTTGTGCGGCCCCTGCCATAATTCTTTGTTGTTTTTTCATAATTTTGTTACTAAAGTATTGCATTTCCATCATATTTTCGTAAACTGCATTACAATTAACCTAACTTCACTTCTCGAGTGTGTCCCACATACTAACACAAGTCCATCATACCTTCCTGTGGGAATTTTGATAACACGGAATTTCGGTAACAATAGATACATCAAATGAGTTGGTTTTTTTATACAAACTCCAGATATACAAAATTCATCAAGTTTCATGTACCAATCAAAGGCTATAAGCTTGAGAAAATTTGTATAGAATTTTTTTTAGAAAGGGTGGGAACACACCTAAAAGGTCAAAGTATCATAATAAAAATCGCACCATCAGATTAAGCATATCAGAAAACCATTCTATAAGGGTTTCTCATTCTTCACAGATGTGTGTTTATTAGTTCTGTTTTGTTTTTTGTTTTTTCTCCCTTTTTGCCAGGGTGATCGGATCGAACCAATGGTCACTGAATATCGAGAGAGGGCTTGCTGGAACGGGAATTACAGTTCTTGTTCCCCGTTTTGTGACCAAAACGATTGGAGGGCAAATAGATTCCCCCTCCCTCCCATGCTCCTTTTTTTAAAATTTATCGAATCATATTTTGAGATACCCATTTTGATCATCAAAGTTGAAACATCAAGTAATCATGCCTCTAGGGATGACACAACCCTGCAAGTCCCGGTGGAAAAAGTTGTAAATTATGAATTTTGGCCAGTGTTTACATATAGTATTAGTTATTGGGAAGTTAACAGACATTTTTGGGGGAGCGTTTTTTTTCTGTGGGTGGAACTTTCTGTGGGGAGGGGGGTATTTTCCAAGGGGAGAATTTTCCGTGGAAAAGGAAGTTTCCAAAATGAACTTTCAAAAGGAACTACACACGGAGGACTTTATCAGAATTCTTATGCAACATTTTATTTGACCTATTTTCACTTTGCCAATTCAATTTTACATTTGAAGATATTCCGGGGAAATAGCCCACGTAAAATTTTCAACTGATTTGAAGTTGTCTGGGGGATATTTCCGCGAGGGATATGATTTTCCACAGTAGAGATTCTCCATGGGAGAATTTTACGCAGGATAAACCTTTCACTGAGATATTGGGAGGGGAAAATTTCAGGAAAAAATTTTACGAGGAGGGAGGATTTCCGGTATGAATTGAAAAATGATCTGAAATTAAAAGAAAAAACAAGTCTTTTTTCAAACGAAAGTAGACTAAAAATAATTTCCAGGCAGAATTGCCCACAGGAAGTTTATTTATGGAGAATTTTCAGCAGGATGGAATTGTCTGGGGGAAGGGGGATAATACCTGGGAGAAACTATCCAAGGAAGAATTTTCCTGGGAGGATTTTCCATGAAGAGAAAAGGTGGATTCTCGGGGATTATTTGAAAAACGATAATAAATTAAATAAAAAAAAACCAATTTTTGCAGCTAAAAGTAAGAAGTAACATTATAACTAACAAAAATTATACTGTATATGAGCGTGGATCCCCCTCCTCATTACTTAGCTCTTTACGCTAATTTTTACTTTGTATCCCAATTATTTAAGAACAACTTCTGAAACACAAGTGCCGTTTAATTAGAGTCAGTAGAGTTTTAAATTAACTAAAAGAGTTTTATTTAGAGTTTTAAATAAACTAGTAGAGTTTTAAATTAACTATATATATATATATATATATATATATATATATATATATATATATATATATATATATATATATATATATATATATATATATATATATATATATATAATGATAAATAAAATGATATGTAGAGCCCAATTTGTTCTTTGCTTAGGCAGCGTTATTGCCCCGACTACGACTAGTTGCGAGAATTTATTAGCAGCGATGGTAAATAAGTTGCAATGTGATTTTCTGTGACAAGCCATGGGACTTATTGCATTTTCATCTAAAAATCAATAAATATACCCACAAAACCAATCAATCAATATCCAAGAAACCAAGTTGACAACGGTCAATCTTTCCTTGTCGTTTGATGTAGTAAACATTTAGATACTTTACCGCAGCCTAATAGGTAAAATAACGTAATAACTTCTTCTTATCACATTGCGTTTCAAGAATGACAATCATCCACCCTGTTAGAGGGTTTCTTCATTCAATTTTGAATAATTTACGGGCGAAATTTTATTTTAACTTTTTTCGAAATAATTATTAATTAAAACAATATAGATGATGCACTAAAAAGAATACATAAAGATAGAGATTTAGCAAATCATATTTTTATTTATTACTATGCAATTTTTGAATCCATTAATATTCCGTATCTCCCTATATTTTCTCTAGCTTTTCCAACACTTCCCCTTTCTCTTTCTATCTTCCATTAACTTTACATTACTCCTAGCCTATTTATTATTTAAATATTTTTCTCCAAAACAACCTAAATATTCTGATAGGATTAGAGTATTTGAAAGGCATTCTGCTTTCCGATTCTAATACGGTTGCATTAACACTTAGAAGATAATTCCATCAAAGATAGATTACAAATACAGGCCTTATTTTAATAGACAGCAAATAGGGAAAAAAAGGGGGGAAAGGTCCAATATAAGATACCCGTAAGCTATTCAATCCTTGAACGATAACTGGAGATTCTTTTCGAATGTCACAAACAACTTGAAACTCCAGTTCAATTTCACCGTCACTACAAAAGCGTTTTCGAATAGCTTCTATTGTGTCAATGGTGCTGGTACCTCTGGGAATCTGGAATAAGGAGAATTAATCAACAAAACAAATATGTGTGGGGATTTTCCTAATACAAACCCGACTTCTGGATATTATTGATTTAGCCGGTTCGTTTTAACTTGTACCTGAAATACGAGTATTTTCAAATTTTATTGTTTAACTTTTGTTTCTTGAATAGCCTCCAATCCTTAAAATGTATGCTTGTAACACCTAAAAATAAAAATTCAAGCAACATTTATTTAGCAAGTTGATTGACGCTGCTGACACTTTGTTCTTAAAGTAACTTAATTATTTAAACATTTAAACCTAAGCAATTGGTTAAACCAGTACAAAAAATTTCAAAATCCATAAGTGCCTTTTCAAAGAGCTGCAACTTCAATTTTTCCCAACTTTGAATTTGGTTTCCCAACTTTGTATTTGGTTATTCAAAAAAAAAACAATAATAAAAATATTTCAGATTAAAGTAAGCAGCAATTTGAAAATTATTAATGATGATAATTTAGCCTAGACAAAAAGACTGCCAGTTCCTCAATCTGTAGTCTTAATACTAACCTTAAAAACTTGATGCTTATGTAAGCATATTGGCTTTTGATAATGGAAAAATAAAAAAAACAAGTTTTTTAAATGAAAGTAAGGAGCGACATTAAAACTTGAAACGAACAGAAATTACTCCGTATATGAAAGGGGCTTTTCCTTCTCAACGCCCCACTCTTTACGCTAAAGTTTGACTCTTTCTCTTAACTCTACATTTTAAAACATTGAAAAACTTTAGCGTAAAGAGCGGGGCGTTGAGAAGGAAAAGCCCCTTTCATATACATAGTAATTTCTGTTCGTTTTAAGTTTTAATGTCGCTCTTTACTTTCATTTAAAAAACTTGTTTTTTTAATTTAATTTCTGAACGTTTTTGAATCAATGCATGTTTTAATTTTGGCTCTCCGCAGAGGAATAATTAAAACAAAATTTGTCTATTTATTTATTTTTTTGGCTAAATGGCTTTCTCATAATTTTGATCGAATGATTTTGAGAAGAAAAGAGCGGGGGAGGAAGCCTAGTTGCCCTCCGATTTTCGGCTAGTTAAAAAGGCAACAAGAACTTTTAATTTTTTCCGAATCTTTTCATAAGTAAAAGATATACGTAACTTATAAATTAGCTTACGTAAAGAACTTTTGTATTCTCATTTTTTATTACATATATGAGGGGGTTCGCCCCCTCGTCAGTACCTCGCTCTTTACACTAAAGCTTAAATTTTGTCCCAATTCATTAAGAATAACCCCTGAATCACAAAAGCCGCAGAATAAATAGTTGAAATTACTAAAAATACTTTAGCGTAAAGAGCGAGGTATTAGGAGGAGGTGAGCTAAATTTTTGCTAAATTTTTGCTTTTTTTGCTAAATGGTTCTCTCAAAGTTTTGATCGGACGATTTTGAGAAAAAATGGCGAAGTGGCCCTCCAATTTTTGTGTTACTTAAAAAAGCCACTAGACCTTTTAGTTTTATTTACGAACGTTTTTATTAGTAATAAATATACATAACTTACAAATTAACTTACGTAACGAACTTCTATATTCGTATATTCTTATTACGTATATGAGGGGGCTCGCCTCCTCGTCTATACCTCGCTCTTTACACTAAAGTTCGAATTTTGGTCCAATTCTTTAAGAATGACCTCTGAATCACAAAGGTCATTTAATTGGAATAAAAGTTCTTTTGGAATTACTAAAAATGCTTTAGCGTTAAAGAGCGATGTGTTGAGTAGAGAACGAACCCCTCATATACGTAATAATTTCTGTTCGTTTTAAGTTTTAATGTTCCTCCTTACTTTCAGGTGGAAAAACTTTTTTTTTTTTACTTTAATATCTGAATGTTTTTGAACTAATGCAGGTTTTTATTTTGGCTCACCGTACATGAATAATTAAAACGAAATATGCATATTAATTTTACTTTTTTGGCTAAATGGCTTTCTCAGATTTTTGATTAGACGATTTTGTAAAAAGGGTTGGGGAGGGGGCCAAGTTACCCTCCAATTTTTTTGTTACTTAAAAAGGCCTAGATGAGATTTAGTTCATCACTATTTAAAAATTCAAAATTTGAAATCAAGCAACATACAGATCCTGACTTTGCAGATGATATGGTACTGATAGAAGACGCCAAAGATTGATTACAGTTGCTATTTGATGAAATCTCATAAAAAGCCCGAGAGGTCAGATTGTCGATCAATGTCGACAAATCAAAAAGCATTTCCACATCTGGCTCTCCCTAGCTCTTCAATGCTCCGATAAAACTGTTGAACAGGTCCGAGAATTTAAATTCTTAGGAAGCTGGATAGAAAATACTGGCGATGTAACACTTGAAATCAAGAGAATGATTGGACAAGTATCAGGCGTCTTCAACAGACTAATAGCAATTTGGAGAAGTAACAAGTACTCACTTCGTTTAAAATTGCGCCTGTTCAACAGCAATGTGCTGTCTATATTGATGTACGCCAGTGGATGTTGGAAACTCAACCAACAACTTGAGAAACGTATTGTTGGATTCGAAATCATTTGCCTTCAATCAAAATCAGTGAAGGATCCTCAAAATCAGTTGACATCAGAGAATTACCAGTAGAGAAATCCGACTGAAAATAAACCAGCCCATAGTGACCGAAATTATGAAGAAACGAAGATTGACCTATTTGGGTCATGTTCTATGCATGCCCGAAGAAAGACTGCCCTCAAGAGTGTATCATTGGCAGCCTGAAGGAAACGAAGACGAGGCCGACCAAAACACACACTGCGGAGGCAGTATGATCGGGACCTGAAAGAGGCCAACATTTCCCTCACTCCACAATGGAAAGATATCACTGCAGCCATACGGCTTCGGGATGAATGGAGAGGCTTTGTCGACGCCCTATGCGCCACTGATGACTCAGGAGAGTCTAATGTAAGGTAACTGTATAAATGATTGGAATTAACTATCGTATGCTGTAGGATGTTAGGTAAGTGAGAAGTGATTCAAACACCCTCTCTAAGTCAGGAGAAACAAGTATGAATTTATTATGTTACGAGTTACGTAAATTTTTAAACCGTGGTAATTAGTGTTAATAATTGTAATTTTCGTAAGTGTGCTGCCGTCACTAGAACTCTAACAAACAGAGACATGGTCTTACCATTTCCGACCATGCCATGATCAATAGTCCAAAAAGTGTTGACTCCAAAACATTGTAATTTTAGTGCATTTTAGAGTTCCTTTTTTGTAAACCATGTCGGGCTTCAAAAGTAGAAACATAAATAGAGAAGTATGAACTTTAAGTGAATATTTTGGGGAAGGTATGGAATTCTTTGAATCTAATTAAAGTTTGAGGGTTTCATAATAAGGGGATAAGTCAAATTTGGGAAATTTAACTCAAAACAGGGGGAGGGGGAATTTTTAAAGTATTTGGAATATAAATTCGAGAAGCCTCTTCCTGGTGTCTCATTACTAACAGAGTTGGCCATGCATATGGCAACGAGAGCTTCTCTAGGGAGGATTCAGGGAGAAGCACAGCTTATTGTGTGAACGATTTATTCCAACACCGGTGAATAATCAACTGCTGGGACTTCGATTCCTTAAGAGTTTGGGGCCAAGTGGATACTTTTAAAGTCAGTTCATCTCTCACCTTCATCTCAGTTGTATGCTTTTCTACCACCTTCTCTTCACTGTGCGTGTATTCATAAGTTATTAAATAGAGACCATATACCAAAGTTAATGCTATTGACTGTCTTTGAGAACTCACGTAAACTGTTACATCAGCCAATATAATAGGCATATAAAAAAGATGGTTACAATAGCATCGCGTCAACAAGTGGAAACTCCACTGCAAGAAGTTTGCCTTTAAGGTATTAGTACAAAAAAAACATGAAAAAACAACATTATTCTTGGTTAATGGAGTTAAACATTGGCAATGAATTGGTGATAGTAGGATTGCAGTACAGCATCCTAAGGTTATTTTAGATGAAATGTTTAATTCTTCTGTTTATTGACAGTTTATTTTAGATGAAGTGTTTAATTTTTCTGTTTATTGGAACCTTTCCTCTATAAATATAACGACTATTTCTTTGCAATAAAAATCGGAGATTGTGTGCTCTTCAATGTTTACCTGCCATGTGACCAAAAACGGATCGCTTCCCTTGCTCAATTTTCCAGCGCGTGCTCCTCTGTGAAGAATCTTGTCAAAGACATTGAAAAGCGTGGCTACAAATGGCTTTTTATTTTTGATTCCAACTGTGGTGTGCTTAACCAGTCCAAGCATGCTAACCTAGTCTTAGATTCCCTCCCAAATAATTATCAAATCATAGAAAAAGACCTTATTTACCGTTATATTAACAGTGGGACTTTAACTAATATTGATCATTGTATTTGCATTAATGCTATATCTTGTTCGATATTGCGCGTGGATAAAGATGAACACGATTATGATAACTTACCCCTAGCCATTACCCTATTTGTGAATCAAACTAGCCGTTATTTGGTAGGCACAAGTACCAAGAGTTGGTATTACTAAAGGGATTGGTCGATTATTAATAATGTTTTATATATTATTACTCTAGCTGGATTACTCGCTAGCGTCCAAGTCCCATTTTACCTGCTTTGTGCTGGTAATTTCTGATCTCTAGCTCGTATGGATTCGAATGTCTATTATTACCGTATCATAGAATATTTAAACGTGCTGAAGAAGTTGCTGTGCCTCTAATCCAAGCAAGTTCTAACACTCGTGGCTCTATCAGGGAGGAAGATCCTGAATTAAAATCCGTCAAGAACCGTGCTAAATTGTGGCTGAGGATTTGGATCGCCTGCGGCCGACCAAAGAGTGAACATTTATTTAATCTAAAACAAAGGTCTAAGTTACATTTTGTACGGTATTTACGAAGTGTCCGCTATAACGGCTCTGAGTTTACTAAAGATGCAGCTCAGTGAAAACGTGCAATCAGTTCAACCAAGATGAGTTGTTCTACTGACACTGGTGTTTGTATTTCTACTGACGCTTGGCTGAATCATTATAAAGCGATTTTTTGTGATTTGTATTTGTGTGAATCACTTGAATTTGAGTCATTTGCTTTGATTTCACATTTACAATTATTTCTCGAGATTTGTTTGTCATCTTCCGTTTTGATTCATGATTCATTTTTATGCGGAAGTGTCAATTCTACTCTGAAATGCGGAAAAAATCCCTTGAATTGCAATTCTTATAGACCAATTACAGTTGCCTGCAATCTAATTAAGACATTTGAATATGTTCTTCTGTCACATATCAATACAAACTGTGTGTTTTATGTGAATCAGTTCAGATTCAAATCAAGTGCTGGTTGTCAATACGCTCATCGCGGAATAGCTACTCTCTGAGAAGATGTTCAGACCAACAGTCATGAACATCACATTTGTACGCTTGACTTGACCAGCTTTGGCATTCTCTCGCCGTATCAGGAATTAATTCTTCAATTATTTTATTGCTGTGTTTTTGGTATGGTGATTCTTATGTTAGACTGTAAATGCAGTCACGTGTTTTTGGAAATATCCCTATCAAGTCAGGCGTTCGTCAAGGTGGAGTTTAATTCCCGTATTTATTCATATTTGCTTTAATATTGTGTTCACTAATATCAAATCTACCTGTTTTCAAGATTAAATAAAAAAAAAACTAGTTTTTTTAACTGAAAGTAAGGAGCGACATTAAAACTTAAAACGAACAGAAATTTCTCCGTATATGAAATGGGTTGTCCCCTCCGCGTCCCACGCTCTTTACGCTAAAGTTTGACTCTTTGCCACAATTCTACTTTTTAAAACAATTAAAAACTTTAGCGTAAAGAGCGTGGGACGTGGAGGGGACA